>NC_064646.1:405774981-406114981 GCF_023864345.2 Schistocerca serialis cubense
ACACATAGTAGACAAGTGTAATGTGCTGTGAATACACAGAAAGATAGATCCCTCATCATTTAGCTACAAAATAGCAGGTCAGCAACTGGAAGCAGTTAATTCCATAAATTATCTGGGAGTACCTCTGAAAAGGTATGAAAAAAAACTTTTTGAGTTTCCCGGTCATCAAAAAACAAAATTCATTGTATATGTTTATTAGTTTCAGAAATATAGACGTCGCAGTTCGGATGATTCATTTTGATACACCCTGTATAATGAGAGCATTTAACCCGCCAGGGTAGCCGAGCGCGCTAACGCGCTTCCTGGACTCGAGTAGGGCCGGCACGGTAGCTCAGCGTGTTCGGTCAGAGCTGGTTGGCCTCTGTAATAAAAAACTGTGGAAGGATCAACAAACGAACTTTAACGGATGTCATGTGATGCCCGTAACGACCAAATACAACGATCAACAACGAACAAAATGAAAAAAAAATAAGAAAAAAAAGGATAGCCGAGCGCGGTAACGCGCTGCTTCCTGGACTCGAGTAGGCGCGCCGGCCCCGGATCGAATCCGCCCGGCGTCGCAGACATTTGGAACACATCCGCACTATCACACGATTTACACTAGACGCAGACAATTGGTGTACACTGACTACGTCCTGGGGGGTACGGGGTGGCGGCAGGAACGGCATCCGGCCATCCCTAACATTAACACTGCCAAAACCATTGTAACCACGCCGACCCTGCGATCGCTGCGGGACTATGGCGTCAGCGAAAGGAAAGGAAAGGTATAATGAGACCATTTAGCGATTTCCAACCAAATTTAGCATGATTTCAAACCTTTCCTTACATGCTTAAACGAGAGATATGTACCACACTAAATCATTTGTCAGATAATGAGATGCTTGAAGCCATATTATACACTGGAGTTGAATTATAAAGACTCTGGGATTTATTGTCTTGGATACTGAGAACGAGAGGGCTGCTACAGGGACTGAACCCCCAACAACGGACGAGAAAGAAAGTTTCGAAATCTTTACCAATCTAAATCAACTCTGTATTAATTTCCGTTCACCACAAACAGTCCAAAAGCAGAATTTTATGTTCTTACGATGTTCTAGGTTATCCATTTAAACGAAACGCAACAACGAAATCCATTCGCGACCATGAGGTGTCACTTCACTTCCGTTACCGAACATCTTGTGCCAACCTAACAGAATGAAAATTTCACGTATAACTATTCCAGTTGTTTTCCAAGAGTGTTGATACCGTAACTGTGTTTATGACTAAATGGGGTATTCAATTTAATCGTTGACCCCTTCACTTAATTTAAGTTGTAGTAGTCTTTTGATCTGTGCCCAGGAAGATATTAGAAATCATACCAAAATCACTACCAACAAATTACTCCAATCAGATAGCTTTGCCTGAATGAACTTGAGACTGCTGGGCAAATGCTTTCTCCTTATTTCAACGAAACGAAGAAGAATGAGTGAGTTGCGCCCTCGCTCATCCGAAGACAAATTTAATTAAAAATTCAAACTGGGTTAGTCGATTTGGTCAGCCCGGTGAACGAATCGTCACATCGTTAAATTGGCTTTCAGACTAGTAAAACAATTAGAACGCTAAATTATCCAGTAATGGAATTAGAGTGCAATATCAGTGAATGAACAATTCATTGATCGCCGACGACTGGAATTTGCGGGTCACGCCGCTGGATGCGGGCCAAGCCATCGAGCGTCAGCGGCTGATTACCAATATCCGGCCGCGACCGCGCAATCGCATTTCGGAAGCGTCTTTGTGCCAGCAGCACGGCTGTCAGCGATCGAAAGGGCTCGCGCTAAACAGCTATCCCCAGCCCGCGGCAGCGGTTTTACACAGAGGCGAAACTAGCCTTACAGGTTGTACCGTTATGGTCTGGAGCTATATGATCCTTGGGATAGTTCTACACTGTGAAAAACGCCGCCGTGTAAAATTTCCCATAACCCTCCAAAACTACAAGCAACCCCGCTAGATGCACATTCCGCAACCGAGCATTATAGCGAAATCCGAATACATCGCTTCAGTCGTAAGGTTCTTTTTATTTCAGTACTTAAACACGACTAGTTTCAGGCTCTTATATGCCCATCATCAGCTCTTATAAGTGTGCGTTTGTGCTATGACCCCGAGCGCCGTAATGGACGAGTACAGGACGAAGTGCTGGAAATACTCCGCGTCCAGTAGCCGTCCATCACGGCGATCGGGGTCAGAGCACAAATTTATAAAACCATCACTTAAAACTTCCGGGCTGATAGGCCGTGGTCGATGTACGAGGGTGAATCAAATAAAAACCCTAATTTTATAATAACAAATCGAAATTTCGCGCCGTTATCCTGTAAGTTGGTAAGCGCGCTACAAACAGCGTGCAGAATGGCCTGTAGGTGGCAGCATAGTGCAGATGCACACATGCCGTCGCAGTATCGGTATAAAGACGGTCGCCCCACTTGCGACTTGCAACTGAGAACAATAGCGTTCTGTTATTCGGCTTTTGCTTAGTGAAGGTGTGAAACCTATTCACAGCCAAAACATTTCAAAATTATCTATATGGTGTTAGGAATCTGTATGCAACTCGGAAAAATTATTTATTACTTCGATATAAAAACGTGCTGTACGCTATTAAAAATTTACTGTTATTTAAATAATAGTTCCTGCATTTTAGTCTTGTTTGTGTGAAATATTTGAATCTGTTCCAAAAATCTTGATGAGTTTACAACCAAGAGATGTAAATTCCAGTTTCTCTTCACCTGAGACAACCAACATATTGTTTTCTTCTATGAATCTCTCGCGAAAATATCGTGAAGGTGAAAATTAGAGATTCGAACTCACATGAAATCTTACCAAAAACTGTTCTTCCTGCAAACCATTTGCAACTGGACCAGGAAAAGGGGCAAATGGCAGTGAAGTGGTTCAAATGGCTCTGAGCACTATGGGACTTAACTTCTGAGGTCATCAGTCCCCTAGAACGTAGAACTACTTAAACCTAACTAACCTAAGGACATCACACACATCCATGCCCGAGGCAGGATTCGAACCTGCGACCGTAGCGGTTGCGCGGTTCCAGACTGTAGCGCCTAGAACCGCTAGGCCACTCCGGCCGGCGAAACCTATTGAAATTCATCGACGAATGAAGGTTCAGTTCGGTGATGCATGTTTGTTACAGCGGCAAGTCTACGAATGAGGTAGTAAGTTCGCAAATGGTGCGACTTCAGTGGAAGATGCTCCTCGTCCAGGTCAGGCACAACGAGTTGTGACTCCACAGAACATTGCAGCAGTTGAAGCCATAGTGAAGGAAAACCGCCGAGTGATACTGAATGGCATTGCAGCATGTTTACAGAGTAGTCATGGGTCAGCACCCCACATTGTGCATGATGTGCTCCAGTTTCACAAAGTGTCTGCAAGACGGGTGCCGCGGCATCTGACTCCTGAAATGAGAGGACGACGTGTTGATGCTTGTGAAGAACTTCTTCGGCGCTTTGAACGAGAAGGTGATGGCTACCTTGTAAGAATCGTTACTGGGGACGAAACCTGGGTTCACTTCCACCAACCGGAAACGAAGAGACCGAGCAAGGAACGGCGCCATTCCTCAACACCAGACGTTGTCCCAAGTGATTTCCATATGTTTGGACCACTCAAAGACACAATGGGAGGAAAAACGTTCCGTTCTGATAAAGAGGTCGCCCCGCGGTGCATGTGTGGTTTCGCGGACTACCAAAAGAATTTTGTTCTAAAGGAACTTAAGCACTTCGTAAACGCTGGAGGACTTGCATTGAGCTTGGAGGAGATTCTGTTGAAAAGTGATACAGCCTTGTACCACTTCTGCACAGTAAATAATATTTTTAAAAAAATTAAGGTTTTCATTTGACTCACCCTTGTATAAAACTTTCCCCTGACGTTTCGTCTCCGACTGCGGGAGACATCCTCCGAGGTAAAGCGGCGAACTGCAGTTTTATACATCGACCACGGACTACCAACCCGGAAGTTTTAAGTGAATACGGGCCGTGGAAGCCTACATTGTGTGGTCATAATTATAAAACCTTATGATGGACCGGCCGCGGTGGTCTCGCGGTTCTAGGCGCGCAGTCCGGAACCGTGCGACTGCTACGGTCGCAGGTTCGAATCCTGCCTCGGGCATGGGTGTGTGTGATGTCCTTAGGTTAGTTAGGTTTAAGTAGTTCTATGTTCTAGGGGACTGATGACCACAGCAGTTGAGTCC
Source organism: Schistocerca serialis cubense (assembly GCF_023864345.2). Lineage (NCBI taxonomy): Eukaryota > Metazoa > Arthropoda > Insecta > Orthoptera > Acrididae > Schistocerca > Schistocerca serialis. The sequence continues at coordinate 405,779,207 of NC_064646.1, forward strand.
CATAGTGCTCAGAGCCATTTGAACCATCTGAACCTTATGATGGGCATGTAAGAGAACGAAACCGGTCGCGTTTAAGCACTGAAAAATAAAAAGAACCTTACAACTGAAGCAGTATTTTCAACCTCTTCTCCACAACCAATTGTGGGTAGGCCACTCTTGAACTATTAACGTATAAATATTTGTGCGCAAAATTAAATAGACAGCGTGAAAATTACGGCCCTAGGCATAGCTCTTACAGTGGAGAAATAGCAAGAGAAATGTCTCACTTTGCTTAACGGTATCGAAAACTAAACTCCGCCCGAACAGGCCATGGAGGCCCAACGGTACCGACTGGCCGCCGTATCATCCTCAGCCCATAGGCGTCATTAGATGCGGGTATGGAGGAGCATGTGGTCAGCACACCGCTCTCCCGGCCGTATGTCAGTTTACGAGACCAGAGCCGCTGCTTCTCAATCAAGATCCAAGTGCTAGCCCATTTGGCATGGTTTTTTCGTTGTTTCTGCAACAGTGTTCTGACCCGTTTTGTACACCAGGGAGGATCAGCTCCGTGTTTGTTTATTTATTTGGTATACATCTCTCAATTGCTGCCGATACTACTTCTTTGAATTCAAGCCACATCTGGTCTACACTTACATTGTTAATTTGAAAGGAGTGGAGACTGTCTCTGAGGAAGGCGTCAAGTGAATTTCTATCTGCTTTTTTGAATAGATATATTTCTCGTTTATTTTTGGAGGATTTGGGGATTACACTATTCAGTCTCGCTACAACAACCCTGTGTTCACTAATCCGTATATCCGTTTTGATGTTCGTTATTAACTCAAGATTATTTGTTGCTAAGAGGTCAAGTGTTTTCACAACCATTAACTATTCGCATGGGCTCATGAGCTGCTAATGCGTTTAGCACAAATTCGGATGATGTTTTTTCGCTAACGTACCGAGATTAAATTAAAGTCACTGCCAAATATAATTGTATGAGTCGGGTGCGCGTTTGAAATCAGGCTGAAATATAAAGATTTGCAAAGCCTGATTAAGCTTTTCCGCAACTGGTCCTGTGACATTCTTCAGTCAGCTTCCCAAAAGCTAAATATACGTGATGTAAGCAGTAGCTTTGTGTTACCATATCAAGAATACATTCAGTCGTTATTATTATGGAATTACTGTGTCTGTTTCGCTTGACTTGCGTTTATTTCCCCAGACAGTGATACTTGACTGCGTTTTGGGAAATTACTTCATTCTGGGAACATACTGGTTGTCAATTACGCTATTTTTACATTCGGTACACCCAAGATGTTTAACTTATGAAATATAAAGTATAGTATGTTCTTATTTTGGACAATTCAGTTGCCCCTACCTGTGTGTTTTATGCAACCTTCAAAGTCTTCAAATACCGCGTGCAAAGTTTTCGTATTCTTTCGCTCGCTATGTCCAAACTATTGGTGCTACAGAAAAAATGAACAGAACTTTTTGTAGGAAATTTTGTACTGGGATATGTTTCTCTGGATCCGCGCGGGATTAACCGAGCGGTCTCGGGCGCTGCAGTCATGGACTGTGCGGCTGGTCCCGGCGGAGGTCCGAGTCCTCCCTGTATGTGTTCGTCCTTAGGATAATTTAGGTTAAGGACTGATGACCTACGCAGTTAAGTCCTATAAGATTTCACACATACATATGTTTTCAAAAAATGGTTCAAATGGCTCTGAGCACTATGGGACTTAACTTCTGTGGCCATCAGTCCCCTACAACTTAGAACTACTTAAACCTAACTAACCTAAGGACATCACACACATCCATGCCCGAGGCAAGATTCGAACCTGCGACCGTAGCAGTCCCGCGGTTGCGGACTGCGCGCCTAGAACCACTAGACCACCGCGGCCGGCACATATGTTTTCTCTGGAGGCTTTAGTTTTCGAATTATTTAGGAAAAACATACAAAAATAATCTTCAAAACGGTTTTTCTTGGATAACTCGAAAACTGTGGCGTCTAGACAAAAGGAGTCCCAGTACAAAATTCAACTAGATTAAATTTCCTACAGAAAGGTCCTGTTCCTTTTTTTGTATGACTGACAGGTTGCACATATTGAACGAGAGAATATGAAAATCTCGCAAGTGGTTTTTGACGGCATTGTGGGTTGCATCAAATCCATGGGTAGGGACAGCTGAATCATCTTGTATAGTGCTGTGATCACAGTTCAAACATAAAAATCACTTTTTCTCGAATTTCATAAAAATTAGCTTACCTGGTTCTTTCGCCTTGCCCTTGATTTGTAAAGCAATCAGACGTTTAAAACTGTTTTATACATGGGAGCTCAGTTCTTTAAAGAGGTGGGGCTGTGTGGTTACTGGTTCTCAGGAGGCTTCCTGCGCCTCTGCACATCTAAAGGGAGAAACGGTGGCTTATCGGTAACGGGCCGTGCTGTAGGTCAGAGCCAATGTGGCAGCCCCGGACGGTTGTGTCTGCGGCCAGCTGCGCAGCACGCGCATCGCCGCCAAGCATCGGCTGACCGCAGGTCACCGGCTAGACCTCGCCGCCGCTGTAGCCGCCGCCGCAGAACGACGGCGGTCAGGTCATGGCTAATCTAATGCTCCGGCAAGTGCGTGGCGCGGCGTAGCACAGCACGGTGCACCGGCTTAGTCCCGCTCTCACCGCAGCCGTGTCGTATAGCCGGAATCACTCAAATGAGAGCCCGTGCTGCGGCCTGCACGGCCAGGTAACGATCGGATTACCAGAGGACTTCGAACCCAAAACAACGGTTTTGCTAACCAAATTCCGTCTGCGGTCTTTGGCATGTCAGATTCTCCACACAACACACATTGGCGCCGCGTTCAGAATTTGTTCTTTTTATGCAGCAGGACTAACTCTTCACCGAACTGAATGAATTTACACTCTTATAACAGAGAGCGCGAAAATCTGAAACTCGCTGGCAGGTTAAAGCTGTGGGATGGTCCAGGATCAAATAACAGGACTTTCGGCGTTCGTGTTCGAATGCCATACGACCTGTTATTACAGGTCTACTTCCGCTATTATTCTTTCCCAGTTTTCCAACGCCACAGGTGGTCTCCCGCATACCTTGTGATACTCACAGCCCTGAAAAGAGGAGGATGCGGAGATGGTTCAAAGGTTCGAATGGCTCTGAGCACTATGCGCACTGAGCACAGTCGCCTAGAACTTAGAACTAATTAAACCTAACTAACCTAACGACATGACACACATCAATGCCCGAGGCAGGATTCGAACCTGCGACCGTAGCGGTCGCTCTGCTCCAGACTGTAGCGCCTAGAACCGCACGGCCACTGCGGCCGTCTGAGGGTGCGGAGAAATGCCGTATTGAATTTCCACCGTGCAACGGAGAGTGTGCCGATTCCTGAAATAAACACGTGTCATGATCGTAGAAGATGTTAATAAATTTAATTACCTGTAAGAACAGAAAATGATGATAATTTTAGTTACCTGTTATGTCATAACTGGAGGTGGACCCAGGCTTTCAGGCGCATGGTACAGACAGATGACAAAGAGGATAAGATAACAAGTTCCGTGACAAGCAAAAGCTGTTTTCGTCTCAGCGGCTGACCAAACACGCCAGAGGGGCTTACACACTGCCATTAAAATTGCTACACCACGAAGATGACGTGCTACAGACCCGAAATTTAACCGACAGGAAGAAGATGCTGTGATATGCAAATGATTAGCTTTCCAGAGCATTCACACAAGGTTGGCGCCGGTGGCGACACATACAACGTGCCGACACGAGGATAGTTTCCAACCGATTTCTCATACACAAACAGCAGTTGACCAGCGTTGCCTGGTGAAACGTTGTTGTGATGCCTCGTGCAAGGAGCAGAAATGCGTACTACCACGTTGCCGACTTTGATAAAGGTCGGAATGTAGACTATAGCGATTGTGGTTCATCGTATCGCGACATTGCTGCTCGCGTTGGTCGAGATCCAATGACTGTTAGCACAATATGGAACCGGTGGGTTCAGGAGGGTAATACAGAACGCCGTGCTGGATCCCAACGGCCTCGTATCACTAGCAGTCGAGATTACAGGCATATTATCCGCACGGTTGTAACGGATCGTGCAGCCACGTCTCGATCCCTGAGTCAACAGATGGGGACGTTTGGAAGACAACAACCATCTGCACGAACAGTTCGACGACGTTTGCAGCAGCAGGAAATATCAGCTCGGAGACCATAGGCTGCGGTTACCCTTGGCGCTGCATCACAGACAGGAGCGCCTGCGATGGCGTACTCAACGACGAACCTGGGTGTACGAATGGGAAAACGTCATTTTTTCGGATGAATCCAGTTTCTGTTTACAGCATCATGATGGTGGCATCCGTGTTTGGCGACATCGTGGTGAACGCACGTTGGAAGCGTGTAGTCGTCATCGCCATACTGGCGTATCACCCGGCGTGATGGTATGGGGTGCCTTGGTTACACGTCTCAGTCACCTCTTGTTTGCATTGACGGCACTTTGAACAGTGGACGTTACGTTTCAGATGTGTTACGACCCGTGGCTCTACCCTTCATTCGATCCCTGTGAAACCCTACATTTCAGCAGGATAATGCATGACCGCACGTTGCAGGTCCTGTACGGGCGTTTCTGGATACAGAAAATCGACTGCTGCCATGGCCTGCACATTCTACAGATCTCTCACCAATTGAAAACGTCTGGTCAATCGTGGCCGAGCAACTGACTCGTCACAATACGTCTGCCACTACTCTCGATGAACTGTGGTATCATGTTGAAGCGGCATGGGCAGCTGTACCTGTACACGTCATCCAAGCTCTGTTTGACTCAATGAGCAGGCGTTTCAAGGCCGTTATTATGGCCAGAGGTGGTTGTTCTGGGTACTGATTTCTCAGGAGCCATGTACCCAAATTGCGTGAAAATGTAATCACATGTCAGTTCTACCATAATATATTTGTCCAATGAATACCCGTTTATCATCTGAATTTCTTCTTGGTGTAGCAATTTTAATGACTAGTAGTGTAGATTTCACAGTTCGCCAAGCCGACGAGGATCGACATCACGGACATCATTGGTAACTTTCCGATGCGCGTAATGGAGGAATTTTTTACTGGAAGTTAGAATGGTATTGAAAGATTAAGATGATCACTTGCCGCTGAAAGCTTCCAAAGGAATATTTCCGTCAAGTACTACAGAGGCGCTTGTGCATCCGATGAGAGGCGAATTAAAGGAGAGTAGAGATTCAGCGACTGATCGGATCAGCCAGAGTGCAGCACGTGGTGGAGCAATAGACTCCTTAACTACGAGATGATGGCGATTGATTCTCTTGGACACGTGGCAACTGCAAGTTAAGTCGTAATTTTCAGTATTTGTTGGAACAACACTGAACAGAGAATGCTTGTCTCTGTCTCTAAGAACCAAGTTAGAGGATTTCAAGTGAATAACAGGACAAAGTTACTGACGGGTACTTGTCTATTGTACTGGAGGCAAGTGGCCTTTGTTGATAGTGATTTATTTCAAAATGATGATTTGTGATTTACTCCAATTGTCCAGTAGTTACAGACCGTGCTGCAGTGAAAGCACTCGTGTCTGGTAAAAGTCCTTCCTAGTAATTATTGCAATCATCTGACGTTCTGTCAAAGGGTTTTGTCTGACGTCTCAGTAAACAAATGTGTTGGTACAAAAGTGAACGAACTGGATAAAAGTAATAACTTGCAACTTCAGCAGCTCAGTCCTACCAAATCCACGAGAATTACCAACCTCTTTTAACGGAACACCCACCCAAGGCGAGCTCCTCCCTCTCATCTCGGTTAAACCTTAGTGTTGCTGACGTCCTGATTGTATCACGCAGATAATACCAAAGCCAAGAGAAAAAAATATATGTATGGAAACTGTGGCAAGACGTGACAGATGTCAGGGCGGATGGTGAGTCACGTTTTAGTTGGCAGAGCAAATGCACGTGAAAGGCAAAGGTTCTGGTTGAGAATACCGGTCCGGTAAATCGTTCTTATCTTCCAGGGCGTTTCATTCGGTTGAAGTGCACATTTCTCATGATAACTTTTCTTTCACAACATAGTCATTTACTGACATCCCGACACAATAAGATGATGCTCTTTTTTTGTCATCATTGTTCTGACTAATTTAATGCTGCCTGCCACGACTTCCTTTTCTCTGTTAACCTCTTCATCTCAGAGTAGCGCTTGTATCAACGGCTTCAATTATTTGTTGGACATATTACAATGTTTGACTTTCCCTAACGTTTTTGCCTCTACTACACCTCTGCTAAGCTATTCCCTGACACCTTAATACACGCCCTACTCTCTGTCCCTTCTTGTCATCGTTCTCTACATATCCCTTTACTCCACGATTCCGCAGAAATCTTCATTTTTGTTTGGAAATTTGTGGTAAGGTACTATGGGACCAACTCCTGAGGTCATCGGTCCCTAGACCTACACACTACTTAACCTAACTTAAACTAACTTCCGCTAGGGACAACACACACACCTATGCCCGAGGAAGGACTCTAACCTCCGACGGGAGTACTCGCGCGAAGTGTCAAGGCGGCCCTGACTGCGCGGCTACCCCGCGCGGGAAACCTCATTTCTTACACTACTTGCGCATCTAATTTTCAGTATCATTCTACGGTACGACATCAACGCAAACGTTTCGACTCTATCCTTTTCCCGCATTGTGATTACTGTTTTTTAAATGTTGGCGGAAGAAATGTAAAGAGCAAATCATTGCGAGACAGATGGGAAAATGGAATTTAAGTTTCGACAACATACCTTCACCGAGGAGTCAAGCAGTATATTGCTCCCTCCTACGTATATCTCGCGAAGAGACCATGAGGATAAAATCAGAGAGATTAGGGCCCACACAGAGGCATACCGACAATCTTTCTTTTCACGAACAATACGAGACTGGAATAGAAGGGAGAACCGATAGAGGTACTCAAAGTACCCTCCGCCACACACCGTCAGGTGGCTTGCGGAGTATCGGAGTATGGATGTAGATGTAGATGGACGGCCACGAATATCTTTCTTCAAGGTTCTGAAAATGTGTTAACCCCATGGGGAGAGATCGGAACTGCGTGCAGGATGTGTAGGGGCTTTACAGCGAAACTTCTACAGTGTAGTCGAAACAACCTAGCGGCATGTAGGACGTCGATTTTCATTCGACGAAAAGGCGCACGTCTGTATACAATCACTGTTCCATAGGCAACCGCAAACCCTTTTTCCACGAAGGCACTGACCGTCTTGTCTCACAGTGGGATGTATGTTTTAACAGTTACGGTGATTACTTCTGAAATAATAAACGATTTACTTACTTCATCTCCGTCTATTTTTTTTTTTACTACCGCTTATAATATTAGACACAGAAATTTTGTTCATTTGTATTACACGTACAAATGTCAGCTTTTATTTGGCTGAGGGCGATCTTGATAGTCTTTTGAAACGTTAGAGTTCATTAAGTTTGAAATGTTTTGCAGTCATCCTGTGAACAGACTTAATATTCGCCATAGAATGCACACTCGTGGTTTTGCACTTTCCATCTAACGGTCACGACGTGTCTGTATTACTATATGGCTAAAACGGTAACCGTCTCCCAGGTGCAAGTTACCTATCTAACGGCATCCTGGAGCAATAAAAATTTTATTTCCAGTGTTTCACAGAATGATCGACCGAATTTTATTGCGTCAGAGTCTACTCATTAACAGATGTAATATTACGTTTAAGGTTGAACACAATATACACTCCTGGAAATGGAAAAAAGAACACATTGACACCGGTGTGTCAGACCCACCATACTTGCTCCGGACACTGCGAGAGGGCTGATCACACGCACGGCACAGCTGACACACCAGGAACCGCGGTGTTGGCCGTCGAATGGCGCTAGCTGCGCAGCATTTGTGCACCGCCGCCGTCAGTGTCAGCCAGTTTGCCGTGGCATACAGAGCTCCATCGCAGTCTTTAACACTGGTAGCATGCCGCGACAGCGTGGACGTGAACCGTATGTGCAGATGACGGACTTTGAGCGAGGGCGTATAGTGGACATGCGGGAGGCCGGGTGGACGTACCGCCGAATTGCTCAACACGTGGGGCGTGAGGTCTCCACAGTACATCGATGTTGTCGCCAGTGGTCGGCGGAAGGTGCACGTGCCCGTCGACCTGGGACCGGACCGCAGCGACGCACGGATGCACGCCAAGACCATAGGATCCTACGCAGTGCCGTAGGGGACCGCACCGCTACTTCCCAGCAAATTAGGGACACTGTTGCTGCTGGGGTATCGGCGAGGACCATTCGCAACCGTCTCCATGAAGCTGGGCTACGGTCCCGCACACCGTTAGGCCGTCTTCCGCTCACGCCCCAACATCGTGCAGCCCGCCTCCAGTGGTGTCGCGACAGGCGTGAATGGAGGGACGAATGGAGACGTGTCGTCTTCAGCGATGAGAGTCGCTTCTGCCTTGGTGCCAATGATGGTCGTATGCGTGTTTGGCGCCGTGCAGGTGAGCGCCACAATCAGGACTGCATACGACCGAGGCACACAGGGCCAACACCCGGCATCATGGTGTGGGGAGCGATCTCCTACACTGGCCGTACACCACTGGTGATCGTCGAGGGGACACTGAATAGTGCACGGTACATCCAAACCGTCATCGAACCCATCGTTCTACCATTCCTAGACCGGCAAGGGAACTTGCTGTTCCAACAGGACAATGCAGGTCCGCAAGTATCACGTGCCACCCAACGTGCTCTAGAAGGTGTAAGTCAACTACCCTGGCCAGCAAGATCTCCGGATCTGTCCACCATTGAGCATGTTTGGGACTGGATGAAGCGTCGTCTCACGCGGCCTGCACATCCAGCACGAACGCTGGTCCAACTGAGGCGCCAGGTGGAAATGGCATGGCAAGCCGTTCCACAGGACTACATCCAGCATCTCTACGATCGTCTCCATGGGAGAATAGCAGCCTGCATTGCTGCGAAAGGTGGATATACACTGTACTAGTGCCGACATTGTGCATGCTCTGTTGCCTGTGTCTATGTGCCTGTGGTTCTGTCAGTGTGATCATGTGATGTATCTGACCCCAGGAATGTGTCAATAAAGTTTCCCCTTCCTGGGACGATGAATTCACGGTGTTCTTATTTCAATTTCCAGGAGTGTATAAGTTTCAACGTCAGAAACTTTTTATATGCCTTTAGACCGCGTAACACACGGCGTGGAGAGTGTCCAGACTGTATTCATGCAATGAGAGCGCGTAGCAATTTCCAGGAAACTTTACACATAATTTTAAACACCTACGAAACTTCCTCTAGTTGACATCGCCCATGAAATATCGAAAGGAAAAAATTCTACCGGGCAATATAACTTCTGCGTCAATCATGAGGTTTTAATTTATTACTTCATTACTACTAACTATTTAATCCTACTAACTATTTAACCTTCTGGTAACAATTGTGTAAATTAACTTTTACAGTCTCTTAGCTGCAACAGAAGTATTTTTTCCCAATGGAAACCTGAGGTATGCCTCGGGCATGGATGTGTGTGATGTCCTTAGGTTAGATAGGTTTAAGTAGTTCTAAGTTCTAGGCGACTGATGACCTCAGATGTTAAGTCCCATAGCGCTCGGAGCCATTTGAACCCTTTTTTTATGAATGTTTAACATTTTCATCATGCGCAAGTGCGCATCACTATGAAAATATCAACAAGTCAGTGTAGCAGTGTGCAGCACGTCGCAGGTTCGAATCCTGCCTCGGGCATGGATGTGTGTGATGGCCTTAGGTTAGATAGGTTTAAGTAGTTCTAAGTTCTAGGGGACTGATGACCACAGATGTTAAGTCCCATAGTGCTCAGAGCCATTTGAACCATTTTTTTACTATGCACATAAACAACACGAAAAGTGCAGAATGGTGGAAAAGGGGGGGGGGGGGGGGATGTTTCACCACGTAACTTTCACCAAATGTTTAACTGCTGTGAATTCAAAAGATGGATATTTTTGTGAATAGTACAACTGTAACATGTAAGCTTTCGTTTGTATCTTCAGGAATTGGGCTTAAGCAATTTCTGCTTTAACCGGAAGATCCGTACTTACCACTCTTTTCCCTTGCAACTCAATCATCTTTAAACATACAACCAAGCCTTAATCAACAAGCAAATGCAGGTAGATTCGAGAAATTTTTGTACGCAAGAATCTTGTCATTTCGTGACCCGCCCATCGCCTCACCTCACTCTTTTCTTCGTCCATTTTCACGAGTGAAAGTTTTCGCTACTAATTGTGATACGCAATGAATACAGATTATACAGATCTTTCACTTGGACGTCCCTGGCACCCCCGGTCTTGAATACATGGCAGAAAAGTTAAGTGTACGGAACCGCTGTAACAATGCGGCAATGAAATTTTCATCATCCACTCGCAGTATATTTCACATTTATTTATCGTTTCATTCAAATCGCATAATGGCTTCAGTGACACACTGTTCAAATACTCAGTTTGCACACTTTACAGTGGAGAACGTATCACTTACGTTGCATTGGCACAGTAGGCCTCGCCACATAGTCACTTAACAGATACAGCTGTTAGCTGTGACCAATCGCAGTGAAACATCTACGGTGATAAAAATCGCGGAAATTGCAATTCAGTATTGTGATTTTAAACGGTGACAGAGAGCAACCAAAAATCGCAGCTACCGAAAATCACAGATATCGGTAAGTCACAGTTTCGCCCACCACTAACTTGCACCTTGCCCCACACACACACACACACACACACACAGTGTGGCAGCGCAATCTGCCCCCGCCCGTTGACAGGCTGCGACAGGGCAGGGTGGTGGGGGACGCGGCGCTTGTCACGCGGCTGTCAGGGGCTTTCCCGCCTAGCGGCTTCCGCGGCAGCAGCCAATCCGCTTGCAGGCGCGGCAGCGGCGGCAGCGCCGCCCCGGCCCGGCCTCAAGGGTGAGTCGCGCGGGCACGTGTTTCGCCGCCGGAAATTGGGGCGACACCTCGGGCCCTCCCTCCCTCCCTTCCTTCCTTCCGCCCCGCGCCAACAGCCGCCATCCGGCCGGCTGCGAGGAGGAAGGCAGTAAATAAAATACAGCTCTTCTCACAACTAGCGCAGCTTGACAAATGTCATCTGGTCCACGGCACCTGTGACCACTCAGTCCTGACTGACAGAGGGCCGCCAGAAAAAAAATTAAAAAATAAGTAGCGAGTAAGGCAGCATTCTTATTAACGTTTAATGCACAGTCACTTGGAAAACATACAGCTTTGTATAGAGAAGGTATTGTCACCTTCAAAGCAACCGCCATTTTGAGTGCATTTACAGGGTGGTTACAATTAACTTTCGTTGCTTGAGACAGTGTAGATGAAAAACTATTTATCGTATGGGTATCCAACATTACAGGAATGAAGCTCTTGTATGTCCATCCTTTCGAGTGGAGGTCTTGAGTTCCACGGCCGTTCACTGTTGTAAGAAAATGGAACGCCTACAAAAAATGGTGCAAATGGCTGAGCACTATGGGACTTAAATTCTAAAGTGATCAGTCCCCTAGAACTTAGAACTACTTAAACCTAACTAACCTACGGACACCACACATATCCATGCCCGAGGCAGGATTCGAACCTGCGACCGTAGCGGTCGTGCGGTTCCAGACTGTAGCGCCTAGAATCGCTCGGCCACTCCGGCCGACCGAGCGCCTACAACTGTCCTTATAATCTTACTTATTGTGTAGCTACCAGTTTCGGAACTTCAGACTGTGCGGTGCAGAATTTTGCGTTATTAGTAGAGTTTGTGTCATGACTTTCCACTAGCCGCCGGGATTGGTAGTGACGTAGAGTTCAAACACAAGCATCAGTATTCATTACAGTTGCAGACAGTCAACATGGATCTGGACAAGAGCGAGCAGTGCTTTACTCGCAAAACTGCTTTATATCAAAACGACAACAATGGTGCTCCTGCTCTTCGTACCAATGCGTTAAAGGAGTACGGAGAGGCCTCTTCCTACACCGGGTTGAAGCTCATCTTCAAGCAGTGCTGTATTACGACAGCCGAGCATTCCAGGTCCAACTTTCGAAAAGCGCTCCGATCTATGGTAAAATGGTATCCATACAAACTTCCAGGCTGGTGTAGGTGCAGATGGCCGTCACATTGAGCAACGTTTGCGTCCTGGAACATAAACACGATATGCAATAACAAATGTTACCCTCTCATGTGGAAATTAAAATGTCGTTTCTGTTATGTACGAGGCGGAACTATGGGCCTCATGGAAAAAGGGTGACCCGGCTGAGTAACGCAATTTGAATGTTAGTCTGATCACGAGGTTTGGCCATTATATGCACACGTTGATCACGTAGGCTGACGTGAGGACCAATGAACTATACTTGACGGGATATATCTGGAACATCGTAGCTGATTAGAAATTAAATAATTAGCTTTAATTAAGCATAAGCGGTGAACGTCGATCTTGACTTTGTACAATAATGTTTACAAGTGGAGTTATAGACTGAACTGCGAATAGTTCTTTACAATTCTGATTGCTTCACACATTTAGATCAATTGTCCATGAATAAACTGTATGTGGCGCTTGGCTAGGTCCTAGCTACTACGCTAACTAGCGCATCTGCAAATGAGATCTCTGAAGCTATAACAAGTGAACCACTCCTATTAAAGTCGGCTGTACAACTGGCCAGAGCACTAACCTGTTTCGTACATGAAATGATCGTATGGCATTGTTGGCCGGGAGGCCCCATGCAGGGAAGTTCGGCCGCCGTACTGCAAGTCATTTTTAGTTGACGCCACTTCAGCGACTTGCGAGTCAATGATGATGAAGAACACACAACACCCGGTCATCACGAGGCAGAGAAAATCCCTGACCCCGCCGGGAATCGAAGCCGGGACCCCGTGCGCGGGAAGCGAGAACGCTACCGCAAGACCACGACTTGGGGACAGCGTGTCTCATAAGACCAGCCGAGTGGCGGCGCTCGGTCTGCTAGCGTCAACAGTGGCGACTCGCGGGTCCGATGTGTACTGACGGACCGCGGCCGATCTGAAACCTACAACCTAGCAAATGTGGTGCCTTGCGGTGACACCAGTTTCTTTCAGTGGGTTATCCTTTATCTGTTATTTGTCTTCCGCATGTCCTTATAAATCGCGAAATCTTCGCTCCAGGAAAGTTACCCCAACCCAGAAAACTACTGTTAGCTTTAAGCTCTCCGCTATGAGCTTAATGTGCACAGCTTAATTTGATAACGTTAGTTCCGTTGCCCATAGCAATAGATCTTTAAGTGGAGATTTACACATAGAACATTTCACTTGAAGAGAAAGTGTCTAGCAGAAACAATATTTTACTTAAACACATTAATTTATACACTGAAAACATCAGTCACATGCGTAAATCAGTAGAAAATGTGGACTGGTTTACAAATACACATTGTAGAAATTCTAATTAGTGACTTTAATGAATCACCAGTGATACTCGATTGAATAAGAAAGTACGCCCTGCCACTGCTCGAGACGATCATAAAATCAACTGCAAAGCTCGTTAATCCTAAATGAAAAATAGTGACTGTAAAAGTGGTGACTAATTGCGAGGCTTGCACATTCAACACACTAAGATTGAATCTGAGACAGATACTCGCACAGGATCCTGCAAGTGAGGACCAAGGAAGTCCTACGACTGTGATATTGCTACTTATGCTCATCATAATAGCGTATTTGACTATTTTCTGAAACTGTCTTAAATGATTAATTATGTCATTTTATGTTCCTAACATGCTTGTTTCCTCTTGCATTTCAGTATTCTTTTACAAAATCATAAATGAAATTTAATAATTTCAAAGCCCACTAGAACGCTTCATTCGAGTCATGTGATGCCTGTGACGTCACTGGCTAGTTCGCTGCTCCTGCTGTCATAATACTAATCCACAGTGATATCTTAATTTGGAATTTACATTTCGTAAAATGTGCTACAAATGGTGTAGTACCATACTGTACAAATAAATCGATAAAAACTCCTGAAAGTTGTTTTTGAGTGTTCCAGAGAAGATGCGTAATATGTGGGTGCACTGTACCCGCAAACTGCCACCACATCGACGCACAAGTTCACTAACTTAATTAAAAATGTGTTGCACTCCGAAATTAACATTAACTAAGTCCGAGATATACTTTACCATACTTACAACGAATGATAGCTCATTCAACGAAATTAAACTCCTACTGAGAATTGTCGTTTTACCCACCTACGCCTGAATTATTCGGTACCACAGTTGTTAGAGCGGTAGACCGTCGAATTTTATAAGACGGCGTCCATGAATCGCTGTTTCGAATCCAACCTGAAAGAACATTTTAACTTATTTTTAAAACGACTCAATATTCCACTCATATGAAAACCAAATCACAATTACAAAGATGCACCACACCGATAAGAAACAGAATATTATTGTCTTTTCCTTACTTTTTACATGCGCTTACATTTGCAATCACTGTTCACACATGTCACATCCAGAAAGATATTTTCCAGTTTATGTGACAACACACTTTTTAATTTATTAGAAACAATGTTTTTATCTTCGTACTGTGCAGATATTGTTTAAACTTTTGAGATTTCACCATCTTACATAAAGGTGAAGTAAGTCTGCTTCAGATGCTAATGTTAATTTACACTGACAAACATCACAGCCCTTTTGTTTCTGTCACCTGTATGTTGTAGACTCTTTATACATCCCCGTATAAGCTCATTGGTCTACACTTCGTTGTAATGTGATATCTTCTCTACTAGTAAGGCTTTCCAAAAAAATGAATTGTTTGTTCGCAAAGTAAGTGCGTTTATCCTCTGTTGTCCATTTCTCAGACTAAGACTAACGTGAAGCTATATATAATATATCTCACAATCGAAACGACTGCTACAATCAGTTATTGCTAACGTTATTTCCCAATTTCGTGTAAAACTTTTTAAAATGTGTGACTCTGCCAGGATTCGTAATGTAACCGCTTATTCTGCAGTGGCATGCGCTATCTGTTGCACCACCGAACACCTGCTGAATGCATAATCTCTGCTGATGTCTCTTACAAAGGAAATCAGCACTAAGTATGGCCAGGAATAATTTTATTGTGTTTTCGGTCGCAGCTGATGACTGATAGTCGGCAGTCTAGTTATAATATATGAACCCATTTACAAAAGTTCTACAATTCCTTAGTTTTGAGAGAGTTAAATGATGTTGCAGGGAACAGGGAAAAGGGAAAAGAAAGTCCTTCGTCGCACATATCGCCGATCTCAACGGCATAAACACATCAACTTTCGCAAGGTTTCTGTGGTGTCACCGCCAGACACCACACTTGCTAGGTGGTAGCCTTTAAATCGGCCGCAGTCCGGTAGTATACGTCGGACCCGCGTGTCGCCACTATCAGTGATTGCAGACCGAGCGCCGCCACACGGCAGGTCTAGAGAGACTTCCTAGCACTCGCCCCAGTTGTACAGCCGACTTTGCTAGCGATGGTTCACTGACAAATTACGCTCTCATTTGCCGAGACGATAGTTAGCATAGCCTTCAGCTACGTCATTTGCTACGACCTAGCAAGGCGCCATTATCATTTGCTATTTATCTTGTGATGCATGTTCAAAATGGTTCAAATGGCTCTGAGCACTATGGGACTTAACAGCTGTGGTCATCAGTCCCCTAGAACTTAGAACTACTTAAACCTAACTAACCTAAGGACATCACACACATCCATGCCCGAGGCAGGATTCGAACCTGCGACCGTAGCAGTCGCACGGTTCCGGACTGCGCGCCTAGAACCGCGAGACCACCGCGGCCGGCTGTGTTGCATGTACCGTCAGACCGATGTTCACTAATTATTAATTAAAGTTAAGTATTCCAGTAGTTACTTACGTTCATTGCTACTATAAATTCCCTTACCTGTTCAACCGCGCGACTGCTACGGTCGCAGGTTCGAATCCTGCCTCAGGGATGGATGTGTGTGATGTCCTTAGGTTAGTTAGGTTTAAGTAGTTCTAAGTTCTAGGGGACTGATGACCACAGAAGTTAAGTCCCATAGTGCTCAGAGCCATTTGAACCATTTGAACCTTACCTGTTCCAGACCTCACGCCAGCCTGCGTGAGCTTAAACGCGTGCCTTTCGGCTACCTCCTAGTGGCTTGGCTGTCTTGCCAGGTCTCAACAGTTTCAACTATCACCGTTCAGAAAACTTTCTATCTTAACTTAGGCTAACGCTCCTGTAAGAAACGATAGTTTCATCTAACTCCTCGTCTGTGACGTCACCAGAGCATCAGCCAATAACAGAGCGATTTCTATCACGTGACCAAATATAGATATTAAATTATTTTTAAGCTTTTATTACATAAAAATAACAGATATATTATGAAAATATTGACCGTAAACACTTTTTAAATTTTACAATGATTCAAAAATGGCTCTGAGCACTATGGGACTCAACTGCTGTGGTCATAAGTCCCCTAGAACTTAGAACTACTTAAACTTAACTAACCTAAGGACAGCACACAACACCCAGCCATCACGAGGCAGAGAAAATCCCTGACCCCGCCGGGAATCGAACCCGGGAACCCGGGCGTGGGAAGCGAGAACGCTACCGCACAACCACGAGATGCGGGCAAGTTGTTACAATGAGTAACAACAATCCAAACCATATTTATCACATAGGAAAATAGACTATTTTACATGACCGCTACGGTGATCGCTGCCACTGTGCTAATGGCTCTCGATTGAAGACGAGGGCACGTTGCTACTGCTGCGACTCGCCTCCCTGCTCCTCTGCTCCAATGCGCTGGTCTGTCTTACATACACTACTGGCCATTAAAATTGCTACACCAGGGAGATGACGTGCTATAGACGCGAAATTTAACCGACAGTTAGAAGATGCTGTGATATACAAATGATTAGCTTTTCAGAGCATTCACACTAGGTTGGCGCGGGTGGCGACACCCACACCGTGCTGACATGAGGATAGTTTACAACCGATTTCTCATACACAAACAGCAGTTGACCGGCGTTGCCTGGTCAAACGTTGTTGCGATGCCTCGTGTAAGGAGGAGAAATGCGTACCATCACGTTTCCGACTTTTATACAGGTCGGATTGTAGCCTATCGCGATTGCGGTTTAACGTATCGCGACATTGCTGCTCGCATTGGTCGAGATCCAATGACTGTTAGCACAATATGGAATCGGTGGGTTCAGGAGGGCAATACGGAACGCCGTGCTGCATCCCATCGGGCTCGTATCACTAGCAGTCGAGATGACAGGCATCTTATCCGCATGGCTGTAACGGATTGTGCACCCACGTCTCGATCCCTGAGTCAGCAGATAGGGACGTTTGCAAGACAACAACCATCTGCACGTACAGTTCGACGACGTTTGCAGCAGCATGGACTATCAGCTCGGAGACCATTGCTGCGGTTACCCTTGACGCTGCATCACAGACAGGAGCGCCTGCGATGATGTACTCAACGACGAACCTGGGTGCAGGAATGGCAAATCGTCATTTTTTCGAATGAATCCAGGCTCTCTTTACAGAATCATGATGGTCGTATCCGTGTTTGGCGACATCGCGATGAACGCACATTGGAAGCGTGTATTCGTCATCGCCATACTGGCGTTCACCCGGCGTGATGGTGTGGGGTGCCACTGGTTACACGTCTCGGTCACCTCTTGTTCGCATTGACGGCACATTGAACAGTGAACGTTACATTTCAAAGGTGTTACGACCCTTGGCTGTGCCCTTCATTCGATCCCTGCGAAACCCTACACTTCAGCAGGATAATGCACGACCGCATGTTGCAGGTCCTATACGGGCCTTTCTGGATACAGAAAATGTTCGATTGCTGCCGTGGTCAGCACATTCTCCAGATCTCTCACCAATTGAAATCTGGTCAATGGTGGCCAAGCGACTGGCTCGTCATAATATGCCAGTAACTACTCTTGATGAACTGTGGTATCGTGTTGAAGCTGCATGGGGAGCTGTACCTGTACACGCCATCTAAGCTCTTGTGTGACTCAATGCCCAGGCGTATCAAGGCCGTTATTACGCGCAGAGGTGGTTGTTCTGGGTACTGATTTTTCAGGATCTATGAACCCAAATTGCGTGAAAATGTAATCACAAGTCAGTTCTAGTATAATATGTTTGTCCAATGAATACCCGTTTATCATCTGCATTTCTTCTTGGTGTAGCAATTCTAATGGCCAGTAGTGTATTAAGATGTGCACAGCTCCCCGTAAGAAGTCTAGATGGCGGTCCTTCGCCGCCTCTCTCCAAGAAGTCTCTAAATATTTTGGCATATTTTAAAGGTTTTATAGTTTTTATAGATTTTCTGCATCCTTATTAACAATATAAAAACAAGTAGTTCGGATACACCAATGAAATATGCTTGCTTTTAACGTGCTCTCACACTCCTTATTAGTTATACAGAAATTGTCACTTCTATAATCTTGCCCTCCGCTCCCTGCCCCCCACCGTTGCATAAATTTCGGCGGACGCCATGGCCATTTCTATCAAAGAAGTCAGCTTGAAGCGTCCCCTTAGAAAAATTTATAATTACTTTGCTGATAAACCTCTACGTTATTTGATTTTCAAACAGCTGAGCAAAACTGAACGTATTCAGACATTTCTCTCTTTACTTATTCTGATCAACACTAAACTGACACACAATAGTTTTTTTTTAGCGCAACGCAATCTGACTTTCAATAATCCCTACAAAAGAATGGCCCTGACTAACAATA
The DNA here is from genome assembly GCF_023864345.2 of Schistocerca serialis cubense. Lineage (NCBI taxonomy): Eukaryota > Metazoa > Arthropoda > Insecta > Orthoptera > Acrididae > Schistocerca > Schistocerca serialis. The sequence goes on from NC_064646.1 coordinate 405,797,918, forward strand.
ACCTATACCTTTCATGAATCACTTATCTCACAAAAATCTTCGTTACTCGATCTACAGCAATATAGCGAGCGCCAATAATGCCAGCTAAATAAAAGATTCTAACTACTGAAGGCACTAACTACTGATAGGCATATAGTTAGTAAATGAAAGATTTTGATAGAGAACAAACAGTTTACCTTAATTGTGTTCAAAAGTCATAACATATATGAATAATTTGTGACATCCAGTTTGGCAAATTTCCTTTTTCTGACGGACACAAGTCCAGCTCGTCCGATCATATTAACATCTCAAACTCTGCCACCTCTCTCCCCACATCCACCATTGCCGACGGCTCACGTCCAATTGCGCAACGCTATGCGCTGTTCACATCCAACTGCCCAACACTACAATAACAAATATTCCAACAATGCAAACCAGCCAAAGACTGCGCACAACACAGTCAGTGATTTTCAAACCCTGCCATCTCTCTCCTCACATCCACCACTGCTGGCGGCTCACCTCCAACTGCACAACGCGACGCGCTGTTCACATCCAACTGCCCAACACTACAATAGCAAATATTCCAACAATGCAAACCAGCCGCAGACTGCACACAGCACAGTCAGTGATTTTCATACAGAGCGCTATTTGATGTTACCAACATAAGAACCTAAACAGCCTACTTACAAGTTCACCTACGTCATTTATTGTTAAGGTAGAACACTAGCTTCAAGCTGGCCGCATCGAATCGTTAGAAAGAAAAATTGTGAGCAATTGTGTCAGGAAATATCTTTTTGACGGAAATAAATCTCAGTTTTCTTGCTGCTGCCGTATGTCAAGAGCCAGAGTGATAGACCTTGCGGTTCCTGTTAGACAGTCAGCTCGGATACCTAGTGTTGTAAATATCCATTAAACATCTCCAATCTTGAGCAATTATTAGCACGAAAACGTAATTGTTAGAAGGAAATATCAAAGCTGCACCACAGTTTTAGCTTTAAGTCGATGTACGTTATTACACCGTTTAAAAATGTCATACACATACCTTCTGGAGTATTACGTATCTTACCTCAGCCTGACAACTGGGCGGGATTGTCACATATTACACTTGCCACAGAAACAGTATCTGAACAATGTGTCGCTCTCCGATTCACTGTTTACAAGCAACTGTCACGCCACGTATCGTATCGACTTGTGAATGCCATAGCTCCGCATGACTGAATCAGTGTGCATCAGTGCAATCTAGAACGAGCACCTTTTTCTAATTCTATTTTGTCCAGGTTCTGAAGCGAGTAAGCTGACTGCGCCGGACATATCTGATCTGCCGCCGCCAGGCCTCCTTGAAATTTGAAAGCATCGTGCTAACGCGTGCGGATATCCTAGCGGGTTTCTGAAACACGTGGATGTTGAAACACTTTTGGGAGTTACCTGAAGTTTTTGAAAACTACAGTCTCTGATTCTTAGAGCACTGAAGTTACTTCACCAGCAACGAAAGCTTACAGACATTCGAAATTGCGGGCATGGAATTACGCTTCGTCATTTTTTCTGTTTTACATGTGCGTGTTGTGGTTTAATGAGAGTGTGACTGTGCACATTCTCGACATACAGAAGCCTTATACCATATAGTGAAGTCATTAGCTAGCGGTGGTGATCAGTGAAAGAGAGGTTTTCTTGTGTGTGATTTTGCGTGTTTGTTTGTTTGTTTATCCTTGAGCCACATTCCATGCTACGTTGTCCATTCCTTTCAAGAATCACTTATATCCAGCCAATAGAACTAACTTGTCTGTGAACCCTGGAATTGATATTTGTTCCCCTTGAACTTTTACTACAGGAAGTATAAATAAGAATACGATGAAATGAAGCTACGCCTACAATCAGGACTGCTGTGCATGAAAGCAATGTTTCAATGGAACTATGTTAGAAAGTATGGTTCCAATGGCTCTGAGCACTATGGGACTTAACATCTTCGGTCAGCAGTCCCCTAGAACTTAGAACTACTTAAACCTAACTAACCTAAGGACATCACACACATCCATGCCCGAGGCAGGATTCGAACCTGCGACCGTAGCAGTCCCGCGGTTCCGGACTGCAGCGCCTAGAACCGCACGGCCACCGCGGCCGGCCTAGAAAGTATGCCCATTGCCTACCCTTGGCCCGGTATATTCACTCGTATGTTGTCTTGACTGGGAGTGTTCGCCAGACCTGCTGTAGTTGCGTAGGTTGCTCCTGACTGAAATCCTGGTGAAAGCAGGATCATGGCAGGGAACAGCATGCATAATCCTTTCACGCTGAGAGCAAGGAAGCCCGTCGCTGACATCATAATCCATTTATTCTGTCGTAAGGAGATCCCGACTGCGGACGCAAAGGCAGTAAATAGGACGCAGATGAGGCTGCTAAGGGCTTCTGCTGGTGGGTCACATCCCCAGGGCCACCTTAGCTCTAGCTGTGAGCGTAATATGCCACCGTAACCGTGCGTCGTCCCTTCTTATTTTCGTCAAGCACTCGGGTAGCCATGGCATTCAAGTGGAAATGTTAATGAACGTTACTGATTTACCACATCTCTCTGCCAAGTACTGTGCAATACGCCATCTGAAAAAAAAGGCAGTTCCCTTCGACACCGTTTGCTGATAATATCCTTGTGTCACGTGGCATAAAAAAACGACTTGGCACTAGATCAAGAATATGAGCAGACTACGAACACACTCGTTCTCGCGAAGGAAAAAGTTCCAGGTTTTTGTTCTAGGTCGGCAATGAGTCAGGAAATTGCTTCCAATTTCTCCCCAGTGCTTTAATTTCTTAAGATCCACTTAAAACGCACGTGAATGACGTACGCATAAGCAATTAACATTCCTTCAGAAGGGTTTGACGTGAATTTAAACTTCTTTCCTTGCAATGAGAGTATTTGGTGATAGATACCATTACCCACAAGTGCCAACTTCACCTTAATTTATACACTTTACTGGTTGTTGAGCGCCGTGGCTGTCGATTATATTATATATGTCAGTACGTGTTTCGCACAGAGCGCAGTGGCGCAGTGGTTAACACACTGGACTCGCATTGGGGAGGACGACGACTCAAACCCGCGTCCGGCCATGCTGATTTAGGTTTTCCCTAAATCGCTTCAGGCAAGTGCCGGGATGATTCCTTTGATAGGGCACAGCCCATTTCCTTCTCCATCCTTCCCTAATCCGAATTTGAGCTCCGTGTCTAATGACCTCGTTATCCACGGGACGTTAACACTGATGACCTTCTCCTACGTGTTCCGGGTTTTCGACAATCTTCCGTTGGCATAATACGTATTTAAATCTTCACGGCCCACCATTAAAAAAAGACTGCAATTTGGATGCTGCAGCCACTCTGTACGAAATAACACTTTGGTTTAATTACTGCATTTCGCGACTAGTATATTTAGAAAATACTACTTATTACTTATTAAAATATTACTTATTACTTGCATTCCATTCATCATGCAGAATAGATTCGTAGTACAGCTAATGAATAATATATTGTAAATATACAAGTAGCGAACTGTAGCAGTTAACCAAAATTATTGTTTTGTACAAGGCAGCTGCAGCACTCAAACTAGACCTCATGCTGGTCAGTTTAATACACAATTTGCCAATTTCTCACTATTAGCTGGACTATGAATAAAAACCAATTTTGTAATTAATAAGGAGTCTTGTAATCGACACGCTCAAACATTTGTCCAAAAAGACTATAGTACCAATGAAAACCATTGATACAGATATTGCATCAGCAAAGGCAGGTGCAAAACGAGGGAAATTTGACGGTGCAATAGTACATAATTGAGAAAAGGTAAAGAGTAAATAAACCTAAGGGGAATATGCGAAAAACTTGAGTGAACATAGAAAAAAAATGTGTGTTTTTTGTGTCCTGAAAGAGGACAAGATGAGCGAGGAATTAGACTTAACGGATGAGAATAAGTAAATGTAATAAAACGACAGAAGAGCCAATACAACAATTTAAATTTAATTAATAATTTCAACACTATGAAATTAGTACAAGACTAGAACACGGGAGAATAACTTCTGAAATGTATGACATATGATAAATGACGCAGAAATAGAGTGAAAGATTTCGTTGACAATTGTAACATGGTTGGAAATACATAAGATTAAACTTCATGTTCGTAAAGAAGAAGAATTATGCTTAATGAAGGGAAGGTGTATGTATGACAAAACAACACAATACAGCGTGATTCAACTGTCCTTAGCGCTGTCGTTTTTTGCAGCCCTGGCCTTCATAAACCATGGGTGAGATTCTCATTTTCTCTTGCTCGATACGCGCAAACTGCTAGTCCTACAGAAGAAAATGAGCAGGGTCGTTTGTAGGAAATTTAATGTAGTTAAAATTTCTCCTGGGATACATTTTGGCTGGAGGCCACCGTTTTGGAGTTATTCAAGGAAAACGTACAAAAGTGATCTTCAAACGCACCCCCAGTCCCAACTCAGCCCCCACCAGTCAGTATTTCTACTATCTTGTCCGTGGACGCTCCTTCCTACCAGTGTACAAATATTTGCGACTACATGAAGTATTTCCAAACTTCGAACTTTTTTGATCTTCATTGACAGACTTTATTACGCCACCGAACTAGTCGAGCACTTAAATTCTATAAAAATGACGTTTGTATAAATTTTACCTAACAATAAAGTTTACCTAAAATTTTTGTGAACTTTAACAGCATAAAATAACCATTATATCTTTTTTTTCGTCAGGTCCTCTGACTACGAAACTACTGTGCTTGTAAGGGTTGAGTATGGATCCAATCGTCAACGTAATTAGTTTCAGCGTAACATTTACAAAAGTCATTTTTCATTCCTTACGGTCAAGAGCACGTTTAAATTAATAATTTTAAGGAAATAGCCGTCTATGCTGGTGGCGTAATACCATAATCAAGAGAGACCAGAAAAGGTCAATTAACGGGAATAGTTCCTGAAGTTGGAAATTTTTGTACAGTGGTAGGAAGGAGTGCCACGAACAAAATACTAGAAATCTTTACTGGTGAGGAATGAGGTTGGGAGTGGAGGTGCGTTTAGAGGTCAATATTTTAAGTTTTCTTGAATAACTCGAAAAGCATGGCCTCCAGCGAAAGAGTATCCTAGTACAAAATGTAACTACGGAAAGGTCCCAAACCACTGCCATTTGCGACTTCAGTGGCGTCAACTGAGAGGTAGCTGGAGGACAGGGTGGACAGTTTCCTGAGGAAAGTCGGTTCCGCCCCGGTGTCAGTTGAGGGCGTGTCTGCGTGCTAGAAACACTGGACCTACAACTAGAATTATGGCCTGGGGGGGCTATTTCGTAAGACAGTAGGAGCACTCTCGTGGGTATCCCACGCACCCTGATTGCAAAATTGTACGTCTGTCTGGTGATTCGACCTGTTGTGTTGTCATTCATGAACAGCATTCCAGGAAGTGTTTTCCAACAGGATAACGCTCGCCCACATACCGCTGTTGTAACCATACATGTTCTACCGAGTGTCAACACATCGCCGTGGCCTGCTCGATCGCCAGATTCGTCTCCAGTCGAGTACATATGGAACGTCACCGAACGACACCTTAAATATCATCCACAAACAGCATTAACCGTTCGTGTATTGACTGATCAAGTGCAGTAGGCATGGAACTCCATCCCAAAATCTCACGTCCGGCACCTGTACAACACACTGCATGAACGTTTGTATGCTTGAATTCAACAGTCTAGCGGCTACCCCCGTTACTAATATACCACCACTTCGCTTTTGCAGTGGCTTATCTCACACTCACCTGTGATCTTGCAATGTTAATCACTTAAATACGTTAGCTAGACGAATGTATTTCCGAAATTTCATTACTCTACTTTAATAATTTTTTGGTGTTGCAATTTTTTACGTCACTGTACGTCTCTGTCTGACTGAAGAGTATGAAACATGGGATAGATCACTATTTTTCTTGTCCAGCCATCCTGATTTAGGTTTTCCGTGATTTCTCTAAATCGACCCAGGCAAATGCCGGGATGGTTCCTTCGAAAGGGCACGGCCGACTTTCTTCCTCGATGAGACCGATGACCTCGCTGTCTGGTCTCCTTCCCCAAAACAAACCAAAAACCACTTTCCTTAAACACTGGAAGGAAAAATAGAGGCCGGCCGAAGTGGCCGAGCGGTTCTAGGCGCTTCAGTCTGGAACCGCGCGACCGCTACGGTCGCAGGTTCGAATCCTGCCTCGGGCATGGATGTGTGTGATGTCCTTAGGTTAGTTAGGTATAAGTAGTTCTAAGTTCTAGGGGACTGATGACCACAGCAGTTAAGTCCCATAGTGCTCAGAACCATTTGAACCATTGAAAAATAGAGCGTAGAGGTGTATAATTTTCTGTACTTGTTTTTATATAAGACGTGATCAATTAGAACTGGGAAATAGCCGCTGGGTGAGGCAATAAATTTTATGGTGTCCAACTCTGGAAATCTCCTTTCTTTGTTGGATCACATATGTGATGGTGTATCATTTAATAGAAGGCTGGATGTTTGTGAGCTGTTTATGATAGTTTGTTGTTAATTCTGTTACTCTATCGTCTTCTTTTCTGGTTAAAAAAGCCTTTATAAAGTATTTTTTCCTTCTCTCAAGGTTATTAGCTTCCCATTCTCATCCGATTTCTGTCTTCCATTGTCTCCTCGATATTCGGTAGCCAAACAACACGCCACTGCAGATCTCCAATGGGATTCTCGTTAGTCCCGCATAGGATTACAGTGAATCCGTTGCTAGAAGCAGGACAGGGTATGAAGCAATAACACGTCGGTATTTCTATCCACTACGGTTATTTATGGTGAGCCAAAAAGGAAGTACAACAGCAGAAAAACTGATATTTGGACCCGACCGCGTCATTCACAGTAGTGTTGCAATTCCTCGTAAAACACCGTCAGCACTACAAAAGGTCCGGCATCGCGGAAACGCCGTTCTGCCCTTCCTTCTTTTTTTTTTTTTTTTTTTTTTAGCGTTCCACGGACAGCCTTTGCGCTCGACTGTACTGCACGCCTTTATGTGTAGTACAAAAAAGACCTGACTTCGGTCCGACGTATTTGGAACGTCAATCACTTGTTTCGAGGGTATTAGCCGTTATTCCTGACGTATGGGTTTCTATTTTTATGGAACACAAAAAATTGCCGATATAGCGGAATTCCAGCCCGGAGTTAATAGACGTTCTGCACGAAGAGGGGTCCGTTTCGTCAAACCTCGTTATTTTGTAGTGGCGTGTCGCAGAACTATTGCCAGTCGCTGCGATTGCGCTAGATTTGTGTTGCAGTGGCGACAAGCGCTCTTTGTAAAAGCCAAACGGAACGGAACACCTGCTAATAATTTTACAGGCGCAACAAAGATACGTATCGCCTCAGGATATCCAGTATTTTCCATGTGGAATTTTCTGCGTTGAATGTGACGCTGCAATGCTTTGAAAACACTCTGCAAATTATTAGCTGCATGGTAGAATTTATTTTATTTTTACAGAAATCGCAAAATAATCTCAGTGTTCTTACGGCGCACTCCATGATCCATACAACAGCGAGAGTTTGGCCGAAATCAGGTTTTGTGTTCTGTTAGTATTTCAATTCTAAAGTATTCATCCATCTTCGAAGCAAGCCGTAACGACTGATGCTAAGAGCATTGACCATGAAACAAACAGAAACTCCATAGGGCATTATGTCCACCTGACTTCAGACTGTGATACGGTTAGAAAAATGAGGGGATATTAGCTGTGTACAGTGTTACAGTTTTCAAATGTGTGTCAGTCCCTAAAGCGTCATTCGATGGTCACCTTTGGTCATTTATGAGGCGAATTTAGGAGTTACTGAACCAGTGAACTGGTGAGATTGTGGAGCAAAGAAATTTTCACACAGATTCTTATGGATTTCCTCTGGGTGATTTGGTAGATGGGTGGTCGCTGAAAGAGCTGCCTAATGTGTGTGTTCGGGGTATAGCTGTGAGTCTCCCGTGACAATTCGGAAAATTTTGTTTTGAAGAGTCTCTAGTGCTTATGAATGTTTGCGGCCATTGACCACATTTCCGAAACGCACAAGATAGCCGGAAGCGTTGTCTGAAAGTGCACGACTCTTTGCGAACTGGTACAACTGATAAAGTACGACTTCAACCATTGTTGACTGCACTGGTTCTCCAAGAATCTCTTATCCATGTATGGCGAAGGTATTTGACTGAGTCACTCCAAATGAAGACCATGCCGCCTGTTGCTAGTTTCGGTTTTGAGCTTGGTGGTGAGCAGAATTCCTTGATTCTTGTTAGGATTTATTTTCACCTTCCAGGCAGTGCATCATAGGGTGATTCTGCCTAGTTGTTTTTTTTTTAATTAATGCATTTTTGAATATAAATCCAGATGCTAGCCAAGCCTGCAGGTTTCGATGTAGTATTTTGTCTTCTGTGTAGTCGTGATTGCATTAAATCGCAGCTAAATGAATTCGATTGTGGGAAATTTGTTCGACTGGTGGGTGTTTCCGTAACAAAGACAGCCGAAGTGTTCGATGTTTCAAGAGGCACCGTACCGAAGGTTTATACCGCATATAGGGAAAGCGGAAAAACATCCACATGAGTGCTAATAGAAACACGTTAAACTTCGGTTACACGATAAAGCAGTCTAATCTAAAAGCCGTAAATTCAACTAAATATCTAGGTATTACAATTACGAACAACTTAAATTGGAAGGAACACGTAAAAAATGTTGTGGGGAAGGCTAGCCAAAGACTGCGTTTTATTGGCAGGGCGCTTAGAAAAAGTAACAGACCTACTAAGGAGACTGCTACACTACTCTTGTCCGTCCTCTTTCAGAATACTGCTGCGCATTGTGGGATCCTTACCAGATAGATTGACGGAGTATATCGAAAAAGTTCAAAGAAAGGCAGCAAGTTTTGTATTATCGCGAAGTATGGAAGAGAGTGTCACAGAAATGATACAGGATTTGGACTGGACATCATTAAAAGAAAGGCGTTTTTAGTTGCAACGGAATCTTTTCACGATATTCCAATTACCAACTTTCTCCTCCGGATGCGAAAATATTTTGTTGACACCAACCTACATAGGGAGGAACGATCATCACGATAAAATAAGGGAAATCAGAGCTCGTACGGAAAGATAGGTTCTTTCCGAGCGCTATACGAGATTGGAATAATAGAGAACTGTGAAGGCTCTGCCAGGCACTTAAATGTGATTTGCAGAGTATCCATGTAGATGTAGACATGTAGATCATCCACTAAGTCACAACGTGGACGAACAAATGTCATTAGTGATCGTGACAGACAATCACTGAAGAGAATTGTGACGTAAAATGAGAGCTGAGCTCCTTAAGCAAGGAACTGCAGGGCGAGTTGCAATTCCAAAACCACTCATTAGTCATACAAATGTCCGTAACACGAAAACGTAGTGCCGAAGCCATAAAAGCCGCACTATGGAGCAAGGGAAGGAAGTCATTTTGTCGCATGAATCTTGATTAACATTGTTTCCAGTTTCAAGCTGGTTTAACGTCCCAAGAGTGAAACATGGTGGGAGCTCAGTGATGATTTAACATCCATATCGTAGTATTCTTTGGGATCCACTGGTTATTCTTCAAAATCGCGTTTTTGCCAAGAATTATGTGAAAATTTTGGCTGCTCAGGTCCATCCGACGGTACAATGTTTGTTCCCCAAAGGAGGTGCTGTGTTCCAAGACGGCAGGGTTCCTGTTCACAAATCTCCCATCATCCAGGGCTGGTTTTTTGTCCATCCCTTTACGTCACTCCACACTGACAGGCGATCTTATACACGACTGTCTTCCGTAGAACCATCCTACAAACCCAATTGGGGAGGCTGTCTTTGGTGCTGGCCGAAGAACAACTTTGACTTGAGTGATGGCACACTTTCTTTTAGCAGAAAGATGGCAGATTAAAACTGTGTGCCGGACCGAGACTCGAACTCGGGACCTTTGCCTTTCGCGGGCAAGTGCTCTACCAACTGAGCTACCCAAGCACGACTCCTCACACCTTTACTTCTGCCAGTACCTCGTTTCCTACCTTCCAAACTTTACAGAAGCTTTGACTTGATAGTCAGCCGTTATAGAGGCATCGTTGCTGCCAGATATAACAGGTCTGTCTACCAAATTTCGTCCACTGTATTCCCCCAAATCTCCTTCAAACTGATTCGTATATTTTTCATGCTGTACAGTTACACACAATTAACAAAATTTGCTGCTGTGACAATATTAATGGCCAACAGTGTACGTAAATTTATTGTAGCTAAGAGGCAAAGGTTAGGTTCCGAACTGTTTCGGTTGGGCTGTCCCCGTCTAAATTTCTTTGCGAAAGTTTTTAGCGGGAGTCCAAGCTTTATACCAAGAAAATTGCCAACAACAGGTAATTTTCTTTGCATACCGATAGCTTTTACCACCATATTTACAAGCTGAATCAGAACTACCTCTGCGTATTTCGCTCACCACTGAGGGAAAAGAAAGGAATGTGTGATCCCTCTCTGGTTCCGTTATTTTCTGTGCAGTTCCCTGCGACTATATTGCCCATTTCTTCTGCCCGAGTAAGGCCTTCCAAATAATGGCCCATTCATCTCCGCCTTCGTCCTCGCGCTCTGTTCTCTCAGAGAAATGCTTCCGCCTGTTCGCCGCAAGAATGGATACCTTCTTCTTTTACTAGCTAAGTTATTTCTTCTAGATATGCATATAACATCACCCATTAACGAGGTCTAAAAACTTTCTTCTTGTGAGTATATTATTTTTACACGAACATCAGCTTCGAAAACTCTTGCTATAACCTCTTTGGTCCTCATGTAGCGTACATGCCACACCCAACTTTTATTTTATTGTAGCTCAAGCAGTTACCTAAACTCGTCTAGAGGTGGCAGAATCTCCTTGAAGTAAGGTGTTTGTTTCAGTGTCAGCGTGTTTTCGGGAAATAATGTTAATTTCTGTTTGTTATTAGTTATTTTGGACTAACATGTGTTTAGAGTATGCTGTAACATGCTAATTTACCTACCGAATATTACTGTTATTATTATTTCATCACAGTAGTACAGCTTTACATGTTTTTCCATGGAGCTCTGGGTGTACATTCGACAATCAGCTCCACTTTCATATTTCAGTGGCACTATTTTCATATGTTTCAGGCGTATTACACTTAGTTTTCTGAATATTGGACTTTTTCAGTTGTTTTGTAACATAAACAGTATTCACTTTGAACCTGTCCTAAAATTTTGATGAATCGTACCATTTTTTAATCGTAGTACAAAGAGTCCGCCAGAAAAATGTATACACACTGTAAGGAACGAAAAGTTTTACTTATGTGTTTATTTTACCTTTAATAATTGATCAAACGTGTTGTACAACCTTCAGTTTAGCACATGCTTACTTTAAATGTTCAAAATATTCACCGTTGGCGGCTGTACACATGACAGAACGACGAGCATTCGCCTGAACTACGTCAGTCAATGTTACAGTGGAAATCGCTGCACGTGGCTCTGTAATCTCCTGGCGAAGTTCCTCCAGAGTGCGTGGCTTACGTCGATAGACGTCATCTTTCACAGTTCCCCACAAGTAAAAGTCCATAGGTGTTAGATCTGGCGACCGTGGAGGGAACTCAATGGGCCCTCTTCGTCCAATTCAATGCCCCGAAAAATTGTCATCCAGGAACGCTCTTACGGCTGGGTGATAGTGTGGTAGCGCCGCGTCCTGTTGCGAGAAGACCTCTTCATCAGCTCCATAAAGCTCACGTATACCTGGCAAAATTGATGTGCGTAACATTTCCAGGTACACTTCTCCAGTGACAGTAGCAACAAAGAAAAAGGGTCCTACTAATCCCCTAGATGATAGTCCACACCACAGATGAACCCCTGGTAGATTGACCGCTTCATCCAAATAAACATGCGGATTTTCCGGTGCCCATTACACACTGTTATGCCGATTCACGTTTCCATTAAGTTTAAATTGTGTCTCGTCAATCCACTCTACCTCAGTCACAAATTGTTCGTCATCAGTTACCATTTGGTGATACCATTCGCAAAATTGCATTTGGCGATAAGGATCGTCATCATTAATCGCGTGCAGTAATCGTGGAATGTAAACTTTCGATTTTTCAGCTTTCTGAATTCAGCGTACACTTGTACTGCTAACTCTCACTCCACGTGCACAATGCGCAGCAGACTTCTATAAAGAAGTAACAGACGTTTCCAACACGAGAGCCGACGAAACAGGACTTCTAGCTATACGCTGTCTTCCTGATCTTCCTTTGTGAATATCACCAACTGTTCCATGCAATTCAAACTTGTCAATGATGCGCTTAATTGTTAGGTGGGTTGACGGTTCTGTTTCAAACTCACGCCTCAACTAACGTTGCATTTCAGTGGCATTATCAAACTTGAAAAAACCACTTCACAATACAGTTTTGTTTCTCGAATGTCATGTGTGCTCCAGCCATCAAGTTTTCTCAGTACCGAGATGAAAGTGACGACATCTATTGAGCCAAAGACCGTACTATGACACACTCTTAACTCAAATCGAACGACAATGTCGATATTTCGATAGAGCCTGACAGAGTGTATGCATATTCCTGGCAGACTCTGTCTTTTACTCCTGTTTTTGTCCCACATCAGGGCATAGAACATCATTTAGGTAGCAAAAAATACGTAGAAAATCTGGATTAATTAGGCACTGTAAGAAGTAAAATAAATAGAAATTAAATGATTTTCTGTATTTTGTTAACATTAATTACAGTATTTAAACTAACTACATGGTGTATGAATTGATTACCTGGCGTTACCCGGGACTTGTTTATGCGAGTCTTATATTCCACAGGGCAAGGAAATGTATTTGCCAGTACTGTAAAACTCCACGTCGTAACTAACGTGATCAAACAACCGTATGTTCAAATGGTTCAAATTGCTCTGAGCACTAGGGACTTAACATCTGAGGTCATCAGCCCCCTAGAACATAGAACTACTTAAACCTAACTAACCTACGGACATCACACACATCCATGCCCGCGGCAGGATTCGAACCTACGATCGTAGCGGTCGCGCGGTTCCAGACTGAAGCACCTAGAACCGCTCGGCCACTCCGGCCGGCCAACCGTATGTTGCACATATATCTTACACGAGAATTCAATGCTAGCTAGACTATTCTTTATTTTGAGTGTAAATAACGAGCCAAATACATATGTCTCGTGAGTAAGTTAGGCACCTCACCCTGTATGCGTTTCAGTAAAGAAGCGCAAGTCAGAAAGAATGTTCGAGGCCCAATTTATGCAGAGAATAAAAACGTTACACATGGCACATTAACAAGACAGTTAGTCTAATGTCCGTTTTACACGAACGTATTTCTGATCAAAATAGACTATTCGAGGTAAGTGTCTCTTACTTACCTGAGTGTAATTCAGCCGCCAACCACGTCGCGAATCTGTCAGTGGTGTCAATCACCGATTGATTGTGCCGAGTGTAGAATGATGCTGAATGTGAATGTGTTGAAACGACTGTGACGTAGTCTGCCAACATCACACCTTGAAACAATTTTCGCTGCGCTCATTCATGTTATAGAATTCTGTGCAGTTGTGTCTTCCTAACCTTTATTTTATAGTTTGCTTTGTGGTCTTCATACAATGCAATAGTTCCATGAGAGCCGCGCGGCATTAGCCGAGCGGGCTAAGGCGCTGGAGTCATGGACTGTACAGCTGGTCCCGGCGAAGGTTCGAGTCCTCCCTCGGGCATGTGTGTGTGTGTTTGTCCTCAGGATAATTTAGGTTAAGTAGTGTGTAAGCTTAGGGACTGATGACCTTAGCAGTTGTTCCATAATATTTCACACACATTTGCCACAGTTCCATGAGGACTTAATATTTTTCCTCCTAGTGTCCTCCCGCAACAGAGCCCACAAACACCATTTAGTGAAAAGTATCCGGTCACCTACTAGTGGGTGTTAATATGGCGTATGTCTGTCCTTCGCCTTTATGTTGTCCTAAATTCTGCTGCGGACACTTTGATTGAGGTGTCTGAATGTCTGTGAAGGAATGGCAGCCTATTTTTCCTCAAAAGCCGAAACCAGCGGAGGAAGTGACGTTGGACGCTGGGGTCTGGAAACAAGTCGATGTTCTGACTCATCCCAAATGTCTTCCATTGGTTTCAGGTTAGGACTCTGGGCAGGCCAGCCCACATCAGGGATGTTGTTGTCCATAAACAATTGCCTCACAGACGCTGTTTCATGCAGGGTGCAGTGTCATAGTGGTACAAACAATAACTGTTCCTCTGCTGTACGCAGTACAGCGTCTTCTTCAGCGTAAAGAGGGAACCACACTCTAACCACGAATGCCGTAACACTACCTCCTCACCGCCTTCACTGACGGCACTACACATGATTCTTGATAACGTTTTCCAGGCTTCGTCAAACCCAAACCCTTCGATCGCATTTCCACAGTGTTCATCAGTCGAAATAATTCGTTTCCAGTCGTCTACTTTCCAGTGACGTCGCTCTTCACAGGACCTCAAGCGTCGCTTAGCATTGATTACAGATATCTGTGGTTTATGAGGAGCTGCTCGATCACTGTACCCAGTTCTTTTCAATTCCCTAAGTACAGTCATTGGCCTAGCTAGACTACTTGTTGTATTTTGAAGTCACAATTAATTCGTTTAGCTATGTTTGCGTGATTTTTTACAACCACCCTCTACAATGCTCGACGGTCACTATCCATCATTACATTAGGTCTCCCTGGTCTTGGTTTGCCTGCGGCTTTCCCTTTGCGTTTCCACCTCGCAATCACGTCGCCAACAGTCGACTTGACCAGCGCCAGAGGGTGACATCCAATGACAGTTCACGCTCGAATTCACTACGCTCTCCTGCCCGGCCAGTTCTGTTGTTACTGCTTTCTCTACTAAAAACAACACTACCCACTTCCTTTCATACGGGCAGATGCTCCACTTGTGACATCTAGCGGCCAATTCCGCATTACGTAGTGGTGTCCGGTTACTTTTAATGATTTTAAACCATAAAAGAATTTAGGTTTTACAGTACCTTAAGGAATAAAAAGCCTGTACCGTGAATAAATAAGAATCTGAATAGGGCCCTTTTTAATGAAGTTTCGATACTTACAAAGTCAGATCTATTAAATGACGAAAAATTCCGATGTCATTTGGCACCTAGAAAGAAAACAAGGTACAAGAGTTAAAATAAAATTGTGCTGTCTACAGCCTTCTTAACATTGAAACACAGTGAAATGAATACCCCTAGCTGCATACAGGCGTTGATATAATTCAACGGGGACAGTTGAAAATGTGTGCCCCGACCGGGACTCGAGCCCAGGATCTTCTGCTTTTTTTTTTTTTGCAACCATGTATGTTTATTTAAATATATTAACAACGATACAATTAAAAAAACACATTTTATTCTATTAACGTATTATATTCCTGGTGTTAGTTAACATTACTGTCATCTTATAGGTTTTCGTTTTTATATTCTTTCCTTTTTCGTTTTTCTCGTATTGTTGTTCCTTGAACCCTTTTATATGGCCATTTGTCATCTTTTTTTGGGTAAAACATTGCAGGACAGGCATAATAATTTATATGTAGCATCGACACATTGATTTTGAGTTCAAATTTCTGTATGTCATACACTTGTGATGCCACAGGCACATTGTGTATTCTGGTTTGCTCTCTTCCTCTAGTTTGCACTGTTAAGTGAGACAGTAGGAGGGAAACATCACCATGATAGATGGAGCAGAAGTAGAAGAAACTTTTTTACATATACTACCGAGGACACAGAGAATAGAGCGACTGCGGGGACTTATCTCTGGCACGCCTCCCGTGAGACCCACATTCTCAGCTCATTGTCCCGCACTATATTCATAGTGCCCCTGCCCATTGTTTGATGTCTCTGTTTGTATGTATTTTCTCGAGCAAATTAAATGTTGTCTTTCGAAATGTCTTAACCGCACTTATACTACCATACGGCCTTTCT
Source organism: Schistocerca serialis cubense (assembly GCF_023864345.2). Taxonomy (NCBI): domain Eukaryota; kingdom Metazoa; phylum Arthropoda; class Insecta; order Orthoptera; family Acrididae; genus Schistocerca; species Schistocerca serialis. The sequence goes on from NC_064646.1 coordinate 405,813,860, forward strand.
CAACTGCAGCTACTATGAGTTCTACTTAGGTGATTAATTAACTCTATTGTCAATGATCCAGTAACTAAATTTCGACTTTTGGTGCGATGCGTGATTCCTAATATCCTCAAATTCACCATTTGGATAAAAAAAAACTTGCACACCAAATGACTTTCACAACATACGCAACTTTCGTTCCTATGTGCAAACAAAAACGATCGCTTGTAGCAAGCTAGACAGTAAAGGTATATTGCGCCAATTGCGTTGCAGTAGACTTATTTACGACGAGTAGTCCATCAAGACAAGAACATATCTGTACCGAGGTGATTCAGCGCACCTGCCAGAGCAGGCAAAGTTCCGTCCCACCCCCTTCGTATAACTACTTTCCTACAATTTTGCCGACGCAGGTTTAACAAACTTTATAATTTTGTACATATGTTTCATGAAAACTACGCGTTATTGACTATTGTTACGTAAATGAACTGCACTGGTATAAAATACTACCCATAACATTAAATACCGTAAATAAATTACGAGCTGTATGGATTTTCTAAAAAACTTGAAGGTAAACCAAAATATTTATCTTGTTTTTATACCAATTATAACACATGGTTTTAAAATGAAGAATGAGAGCTATTTGTTTTTTAAGGTCCGATCGGTTGCAAAATGGAAACCACAGCGAAAATCAAAAATGTTTTATGTGCAACGGTTAGTTATACCTTCACTCTACTTTCCTACATCGCCATCGCTCCGACTTAGACATTTACCGTAGCGTTGTGTACCAGCTCTCCAAAATACCCTCGTCATAAAAGGCTTTTCGCAAGTTCTCTGCGCTGGCCCACAGCTTGTTGTCTATGCCGATATGTTATCTTGATTGCCAACGGTTCATGTGAACAGAGATGAAGCTCAAAGGGAGCCAAGGACTTCCATAGAAAAGCGTCTTCATTGCCCCTGCTGTGTGCGGCAGAGAATCATCATGAAGAAGGAAATGTATGACAGTTATGTGGGCTGCCTGATATCAGGGGAAATGTGTCAGCAGGCCCTCGTACTTGACGGAAGACGCTATTTTCTAGGCATATTTACGTGCCCACTGTGCGCTCAGAACTGAAAAGAGCGACGTGACGCGTTCGACAGGCATACTAGAGACACTGCCCAATACATCAGTGCAATGTGTCAACGGATTTACACTGTGGTTACCATTTCGCGACCGATCGGACTTACTTTCCGAATAGCCCTCATACAATAAAGAACCGATTTTATCTGTTCCCCCTAAATTATTAATAAAGCATAAATTACTAATAAGAAATGAAACACAGACAAGATTATGAAAAGAAAAATGAGGCTGTAATTAAGAGTTCATAAAATATCCATTTCCAGCAAATTCTTTGATTAAACCCTTAAGTCTAGTTTATCACCTCCGTCGTATTGTATAGACAAAATAGCAAAATTTGACAGTCAGCTTATGCCCATAAGTGGCTTTAAGTAGTGTATCATCTTTAATTTCTTGAAACTGCTATGACAAAATACTTCAGTAACTGATGCTGTCACAAATATCCTCAGTGCTTGAACAAGTGTGTGTGTGAAATCTTATGGAACTTAACTGCTAAGGTCATCAGTCCCTAAGCTTACACACTACTTAACCTAAATTATCCTAAGGACAAACACACACACCCATGCCCGAGGGAGGACTCGAACCTCCGCCGGGACCAGCCGCACAGTCCATGACTGCAGCGCCTTAGACCGCTCGGCTAATCCCACGAAGCGCTTGAACAAGTATGTATTAACTCATACATTGAAAAAAGACTTTAAAATATTGAAAAGAGAACCGGGTCAACTACCTTCATCAGCGCTTCACCTGGAACTTGAAAGCAGCGATTTCTTTAACTAGCTCAGCTGTATCAATACCTCTATTATATTCAGCTGCACTTTTTTCTGGGTAAGGTACACAGCTTTAAGCAGTGCTGGCGGGAAATTAAAGGCAAATGAAATGGTGTGCTACATGTCAAATCTGTTTTCCAATTCCTTTATTACTCTGTCAACTAATTTAAGGTATTTTAGCTCAAATAGTCTCGCACCAGTCCTGCCGGTGGCAATCACCACCAATCAGAAGCCTTCGGTCAAATAGGATATTTGCTTTAGCATCCTTTAGCAGACCTTTGACATCGTACAATACCTTAGTGAAGTAGTGGTAAGTACTACATTACCTAACATGCTCGATATACGTAGGCGCCAGCTGTATGAACCAGGCTCACTGTTCCCATATAAACCATGTTAGCAACGTCTGTCTGATATCAGTCGTTTTGTTTTGCGATGCTACTTGGACGAAACGACGTTGTGACTACAGCATATATTTACAGTCGCAGGCTTTTCCTCGTAGGTGGAAGACCGGAATACATAAGTTACGAGAAATCCCATATCTCTCCCTGTTGAACAGTCTGTCTTTCTTCCTAACATGTTTTCATTAACTTGTTCTCTTGTGTCTGTCTGACTGTTCATTTATCTGTTTGGCACAAAGTTTGCAGTATATTTTCAACTACCTTACCGACGAACTAGAGACCTGAAACATCAAACATAGCTCAGAACTGGATGACAGTGCAATTTTGACTCACTTCTCACTGCCATTTGTCCCTTTTCCTGGTCCAGTTGCAAATGGTTTGCAGGAAGAACAATTCCTGCTAAGATTTCATGTGAGCTTGAATCTCTAATTTTCGCCTTCACGATATTTTCGAGAGATATTCACAGGAAAAAGCAACATATTGGTTGTCTCAGATGAAGAGAAACTGAAATTTACATGTCTTGGTTGTAATCTCATCAATATGTATGGAACAGATTCAAATATTTCAGCCGACCAGTGTGGCCAAGCGGTTCTAGGCGCTTCAGTATGGAACCGCGCGACCTCTACGGTCGCAGGTTCGAATCCTGCCTCGGGCATGGATGTGTGTGATGTCCTTAGGTTAGGTTTAAGTAGTTCTAAGTTCTAGGGGACTGATGACCTCAGATGTTAAGTCACATAGTGCTCAGAGCCATTTGAACCATTTAAATATTTCACACAAACAAGAGTAAAAAGCAGAAACTATTATTTAAATAACAGTAAATTTTTAATAGCGTACAGCACGTTTTTATATCGAAGTATAAAATAATTTTTCCTAGTCGCATTCAGATTCCTAACACCATACAGATAGTTTTGAAAATTTATGGCTGTGAATTTTTAATAGCTATGAAAATTTGTAACATAAAACGTGGGGCGTATGCAGTACCTAATTGATGCTTCAATAGGACATCTCTTAACTATACTGCCTGCGCCCCGTGTTCTTCGTTATATATCCTGTAAGTATTTTCATAGCAACTGAAAATTCACAATCGCCAATTTTTCGGAACTACAATCCTGGAAATTGAAATAAGAACACCGTGAATTCATTGTCCCAGGAAGAGGAAACTTTATTGACACATTCCTGGGGTCAGATACATCACATGATCACACTGACAGAACCACAGGCACATAGACACAGGCAACAGAGCATGCACAATGTCGGCACTAGTACAGTGTATATCCACCTATCGCAGCAATGCAGGTTGCTATTCTCCCATGGAGACGATCGTAGAGATGCTGGATGTAGTCCTGTGGAACGGCTTGCCATGCTATTTCCACCTGGCGCCTCACTTGGATCAGCGTTCGTGCTGGACGTGCAGACCGCGTGAGACGACGCTTCATCCAGTCCCAAACATGCTCAATGGGGGACAGATCCGGAGATCTTGCTGGCCAGGGTAGTTGACTTACACCTTCTAGAGCACGTTGGGTGCATTGTCCTGTTGGAACAGCAAGTTCCCTTGCCGGTCTAGGAATGGTAGAACGATGGGTTCGATGACGGTTTGGATGTACCGTGCACTATTCAGTGTCCCCTAGACGATCACCAGTGGTGTACGGCCAGTGTAGGAGATCGCTCCCCACACCATGATGCCGGGTGTTGGCCCTGTGTGCCTCGGTCGTATGCAGTCCTGATTGTGGCGCTCACCTGCACGGCGCCAAACACGCATACGACCATCATTGGCACCAAGGCAGAAGCGACTCCATTCGTCCCTCCGTTCACGCCTGTCGCGACACCACTGGAGGCGGGCTGCACGATGTTGGGGCGTGAGCGGAAGACGGCCTAACGGTGTGCGGGACCGTAGCCCAGCTTCATGGAGACGGTTGCGAATGGTCCTCGCCGATACCCCAGGAGCAACAGTGTCCCTAATTTGCTGGGAAGTGGCGGTGCGGTCCCCTACGGCACTGCGTAGGATCCTACGGTCTTGGCGTGCATCCGTGCGTCGCTGCGGTCCGGTCCCAGGTCGACGGGCACGTGCACCTTCCGCCGACCACTGGCGACAACATCGATGTACTGTGGAGACCTCACGCCCCACGTGTTGAGCAATTCGGCGGTACGTCCACCCGGCCTCGCGCATGCCCACTATACTCCCTCGCTCAAAGTCCGTCAACTGCACATACGGTTCACGTCCACGCTGTCGCGGCATGCTACCAGTGTTAAAGACTGCGATGGAGCTCCGTATGCCACGGCAAACTGGCTGACACTGATGGCGGCGGTGCACAAATGCTGCGCAGCTAGCGCCATTCGACGGCCAACACCGCGGTTCCTGGTGTGTCCGCTGTGCCGTGCGTGTGATCATTGCTTGTACAGCCCTCTCGCAGTGTCCGGAGCAAGTATGGTGGGTCTGACACACCGGTGTCAATGTGTTCTTTTTTCCATTTCCAGGAGTGTATCTGTATCTTAAAGTAGTAAAGGAGTTTTGCTATTTGGGGAGCAAAATAATTGATGATGGTCGAAAAAGAGAGGAAACAAAATGTAGACTGGCAATGGCAAGGAAAGCATTTCTGAAGAAGAGAAATTTGTTAACATCGGGTATAGATTTAAGTGTCAGGAAGTCGTTTCAGTAAGTATTTGTATGCAGTGTAGCCAGGTATGGAAGTGAAACGTGGACGATAAATAGTCTGGACAGGAAGAGAATAGAAGCTTTCGAAATGTGGTGCTACAGAAGAGTGCTAAAGATTACATGGGTAGATCACATAACTAATGAGGAGGTATTGAATAGAATTGGGGAGGAGTTTGTGGCACAACTTGACTAGAAGAAGGGATTGGTTGGTAGGACATGTTCTGAGGCATCAAGGGATGATCAATTTAGTTATGGAGGGCAGCGTGAAAGGTAAAAATCATAGAGAGAGACCAAGAGATGAATACACTAAGGAGATTCAGAAAGATGTAGGCTACAGTAGGTACTGGGAGATGAAGCAGTTTGCACAGGAAAGAGTAGCATGGAGAGCTGCATCAAACCAGTCTCAGGACTGAAGACCACAACAACAACATCTGTATGGCGTTAGGAGGAATTATTTTATTATTTTTTCTTGTCAGTTTTTGCGCCCTTTCTATGTCTGTGTCTTTGGTGGGGGCCTATCTTGCCACGCCCTCGAGACGACGCAGGACAAGGAAATCATTCGTGTTAAAGGGGCTGAAGGCAGCGTATGACTCCTGGTAGACTAAGAAATGCTGCGCTTCCGATATTTAAGACAAGTGTGCACAGCTTTCGGCAGGACTGCGCACAAACTGTGCGCCCTCGACCGCCAACGTCCGAACTCCCAAGACTTGGCGGACTGCAGAGTCCTAATTGCATTCCGCACCTCGGCACGTAGCGCAGTCCAGACGGCGCGCGCTGCATAAGCGAAAGGCGGGCATTAAGTTGATTAGCGGCTGCGGCCGGCCCTGATTGGCCACTCTGCACATGGCCGACACGCCCACGCGATGCCAGTCCCGCCCCACCCCACCCCATCCCAGCCTTTAACTTAATTCGTGTTCCCGCTTTGGTCACTGACCGCCCACGAGATCCACCGGCTGACTCTGCTTCCTTCATTTGCCTCTCGCGAACTCCACCCGCATTGCTCAGCAGCGTGTCCTAGATGTCTACTGTAAATAGGGCTCTGCAGAATATAAAACACAGTTTCTGCTGCAAGCTCCACATCTGACGGCCGAGTTTATTTTGCTGCAAAAGTACTTGCGCTTCAGTAGACATGGCGTGGATACACTGACGTGCCTGCAGTCCACTCGCAGCGCTCCATCGTCACTGAGCTATGCTTCCTGACGGAAGGTTCTAGTAGCACCACGCAGGAACTTTCATTTGCGACTCAGGATTAGATGCAAGAGTCCCCTTGGCGCACAATGTTCCCTTGGCGCCCACTGCTGTGTGTGTTTATCGTATGCGAATGCTTACACGCTCGTTTCACAGCTACACTGTTGAACCAGGCTTCATAGTGGAGGCAACTACCCTCCTTGAAGAGGCGTCTTCAGCTGTCGCAGTTTTAAACGTATTTATATAGCGCTTCATGCAATCATTAAAATGCAGTATAGGTCTTACACGAGGTCTCGTAGCAAGTGATATATCACTGAATGAGCTTGCGTTAGGAAAGACAGAAGTGGTCAATACGATGTGTGTCCTAGCCGGTGCATGTGACGTTCCTTGATAGTGGTCGTAGTACTCGGCAGCTTCGCAGAATTCAGGACCATCTCATTTGTCACAAGATCCCTCCACGTTACTCCTAGAGTATTTATTAAGCACCCCCAAATAAAATCTATTATTTAACCTCATTAGATTAGGGCCTTCAGGGTCCTCACTTACATAGGACCAGGGTTTCACACATACAGTACATTTTTTCATCTTCGTTACCTGAGAAATACCAATAATTTTATTATGACACTAATAGAATGATAAGAGTGACAGAACAATAGTAATAGAACAATAATAATAATAGTGACAGATATAAAAGAATTTATAGGTTCACAAAATAGATATTGTCAAACAAATGGTCAAATGTGTGTGAAATCTTATGGGACTTAAATGCTAAGATCATCAGTCCCTAAGCTTACACACTACTTAACCTAACTTATCCTAAGGACAAACACACACACCCATGCCCGATGGAGGACTCGAAGCTCCGCCGGGACCAGCCGCACAGTCCATGACTGAAGCGGCTAGACCGCTCGGCTAATCCAGCGCGGCTGTTGTCTGACATAGCGAGTTCTGGGGAAGGGAAATGTAAGGAGACTATACTAGCTAACAACACTGGGAAATGAGGAAAATGTTGTTGGAAAGCAGGATGTAAAGGGGTAACGAGTGCGAACAGAGACATTGTTGCTATATTAGATATCTCATTAACTGTCTTCCGAAACTGTAGATGTTATTCAGTTCTCTAATACAATGAGAAAGGTTATTCCAGAGTGGGGTCCTGCTACTGAAAAGGACTTCGAGGAAGTGGCTGAGTGACAAAGTGGGACAGAAAGGATTTTCGTCTGATGGGAATAGGTGTTTCTACCATGTTGTTCAGACAGGAGCATTAACGCCGAGGAGAGATATCAGGTACAGTGTACCTTGATAAGACAATAGAGGAAGCAGAGTGCATGGAAATCTTTACGCTTGTCTGCACGCAGCCAGGATAGCTGTGCATTTGATGGACAAGTACGATCAGAGAGTCGAACATCACGGATATACCGGACACGGTCGTTCATAACCAGTTCTAAGCGTCGTGTGATTTCCTGAGAAAGGCCTTGCAGGATAACATCGCTGTAATTAATCATTCGAAGTAGAAGTGTTTGTACTAGTTTCTTTTTCATGTCAGAAGGGAAACCTTTTTTATACTTTTTGTAAGGCTTGGAGGGATGGTGATGCCTTCTTGCACATTGCACTTTGTTGCATTTAGGACTAAAGATGATAGGATTTCTTACGTTTCGAACTAATGATCCTAGGATGATCAACTAGTACCGCTTGGGTTTTGGACGAATTGATCTTAACCCTATTTTCCGCGCCTGTTTTGATAGTGCACAAGGATCGGTATTGAAATTCTCGCTGGTTGTCTTCAGATTTATTGGTTTTCCACCCAGATTCAACAGGTCATTAGTAAGATGTCCAAGTCTTGGTTCGATATGAGAGGATTTTCATCACACATGATTCGTAAACGAGCATTTGTGGTCACCGCAAGGTGTTCGTCGTTGCACACTCCTGTGAGGACTTCTCTCGAAAATTTTTGGTGGTTTGTCAATTCTCGCCTTTATCTCGTCGTCCAAAGTGAGATCTTTTGACAACAGTGAGCCGAAGTAGCAGAATTTGTCAACTACATTCAACAATGAGCCATCCAATCTTATACCTGGCAAAACCCTGTATCCTTGCGCCATAACAACAGTCTTCTTTACATTCACAGGCATAGAGAAGATCTTACACGCAGTACCAGATTTATCTATAAGCCTTTGGAGACCATCTTTAGTGTCTGCTGTGAATATTACATCGTCAATGAATGTCGGTTTGTTTACAATGCAAGTTCTTCCATTAGCCCTCGGTTCTGTGTAGCTAAATGTAAAGTTTCCCATCAGTCTTTGTATGTACATGGCAGGACTAATTTGAAACTCTGAGTTTCGCTAATCACATAAAGACCATTAGACCTCTTAGTCACGGATTTTGATGTGTCTTACGTATGTTGTACAGGGACCTGTCCTGAGTACCTGACTAGCAGTTTTTCATGCGGTGCTCCAAGTTTCCGAGAAAATCGTTCTCTGCAGCTTTAAAATCTCCAGCTCTTATCCCATCACAATACCGATCGTCAACTAGCCTGCTTCCTCTTCTTCAGCAGTATCCTCAGTCGTGTCCAGTTGTTGTCACACTACCTGATTTCCAGAACACTGATTTTCCCTTTGCCCAGTGACGGAATAGTAAAACGACAGTTGCAAAATTTTAATCAGGTTAAGAACTATTTAACTAAATTGGTTCAACTTTTGGCTGTTAATTTTCAGATTGGAATTCTTTCGTTTGATGGCAAACACGGACAGCTTAATGGATGAGAACGTGACTCTAGGAATGCAAGTTGTTTGTTGATGTTGCTTTCCCGCTAGTTGAATGCCGGCTTACTAACCAATACCTCATGTCCGTAAGGTGCATAAAATATGTCTTTACCAACTAAGATGTAAATGCCGGTCAGCGAACATAACAAGCTGAATTCCTTTGATTATTTCCTTTTTCTTTGCACCAATATATGATTATAGTAACCGTAAGTGACCTCTCATTTGGCAGTGGATCTCAACATACTGCCCATAAGTATGCTAAAAGAGCGATTATTGTATGACTACACCTCTGCCCAACAATCACTGTAAGCTGTAACATCCAGTAAATATTTGCGAGTACGAGTGATTTAAAGAGACACGACCACACAAAACTAATCGCGGGAACTCAGGTGCAGGACTGAGATTCATTGGAAGACTTCTCAGGTAGTGAAGTCCACACACAAAGGAAGTAGCTTAAAAAATCTCCATTTCCATCGAATAGAGTTCGGCAGTACTGAACCGGTACCAGGTTGATGCACGAAACAAAGAAAAACGGCGCGTTTCGTCACAGGTAGGGTTTGGCAAGTGGGAAAACAGCATGGAAATGTTCATGCAACTCCACTGGCAGACGCTACAAGGAAGGCGTTTTGCATCCCGATGTGGTTTACTGTTGAAATTCTAGAGCGTACGTTCCTAGAATACTCAACCAATATATTGCTTCCTCCTACGTATATCTGGCGAAAAGACCCTCGAGGTAAAATAAGACAAATTTGAGGGCATACGGTGGCTTGCTAACAATCGTTAATTCGCGATGGAAACAGGAGGGGACGAGAGGGGGGCTGATAAGAAATACCCTCCGCCATACACAAAGGTAGCTTGCGGAGTACAGGTGCCAGTGTAACTGCTATAGTAGACGAGATGTAACTTTTACGTTATGTGGCAGTCTTCAATTCACTGCTTTCAGTTACACGTTTTAGCTACTAATTCGCTACAATTTGCATCCATTCTGTCATTAATTAGTCCTCTTTTTTTCTTTTCAGTTTGGACGTGTCAGTACCAGTGAAACTAAAACCTGCTTTTCTATGTCCGACTGGCCCCTTTTTTTTCTTTTTTTTTCGCTTAGTGACGTGCAGGCCGTGTCACAGCGAAATACGATCTGAGTGGCGTAACAAGGATGACGCCCAGTATGGCGGGAATTACTGTGCGCTCAGCTCATACGCGGTGCAATTTGCATTTGATTCGGTCAGGCGTCGCTCATGCGTCACGTGGTGGACAGGTGTCGTTCGGCAACCAATAGCACGCGTTTGCATGTGCCACAGCACTGCTTTGCCTGTTGCATATACAGCAGGCGCCGCATATCTCGTGTCGGTAAATGTTGGTCCTAATTTCATTAGGAATGACGTTGTCATTTGCCTCTGAGGCTAGTATTCAACAGGGATCTATCGTCTGCATCGCCGTATCTATTTACGTTATTGTATTATTGTAGTTTATTTGCATATAATGCACATATTCAAAGAGCTACACCAAGTTAGTAATACATTTGAAGGATGCAGCAAATCAATGTTAGTATACACAGTTTGATTCAGCTGCCCCTACAGATGTCGCTCGCTATGCGCGAACTATAAGTCCTACGGAAAAAAATGAACATGACTTTTTTTGTAGGAAATTCAATGTAGATAAATTTTTTGCAGGGATGCATTTTCGCTGGAATCCAAGGTTTCCGAGATATTCGAGAAAAACGTACAACAGTTACCTTCAAACACTCCCCCACTTCCACACTCAGCCCCCACCATGCAGTATATCTAGTATGTTCTTCATGGCACTCCCTCCTACAGCTGTACAAATATTTGCGACTGCACGAGTTATTTCCCACCTTCTACCTCTTTGGTCTTCATTCACTGGTCTTATAACTCCACCAATTTAGTCGAGCACTTACAGACTGACCTTTGTGTAACATTTGGGTAACAATTGTGCGAATTTTAACAGCACAAAATGAATAATTACATAGTTGTATTGGTCAGCCTTCTGACTACGAAAATACTGTGCTTTTAAGGGTTAAGAAGTTTGCACAGAACTTTAAACGTAATTAGTTTTAGCATAACGTTTACAAAAGTCTTTTTTCTTTCAGTACCCTCACGGTAAGGTCTAAATTTATAACGTTAACTAAATAGCCGACTATGCTGGTGGCGTAATAGACCAATCAATACAGATCAGAGAAGGTTAGACATCGGGAATAGTTCACGTAGTCTGAAATTTTTGTGCAGAGGTAGGAAGAGTGGCACGAACGACACACTATAAATCCTGACTGGTGAGGGATAAGTGTGGGGCTAGAAGTGCGTTTGAAGATAACTTTTAAACGTTTTTCTTGAATTACTCTAAACCACTGCCTCCAGCGCAAACATATCCTAGTACAAGATTTAGCTTCATTAAATTTCCTACGAAAATGTCCTCTTCATTTTTTTCTTTGAGGCTAATAGTTTGCATGTAACGAGCGAGAGAACATAAAAATCTTACGCGTGGTTTTTGAAGGCTAGATGTAACATTGCAGGTTCGTTGTAACGACATTGGTAGGCGCAGTTGAAACAGTGTGTATACGGGAATGGAGGTCAGACCGAGGAAACAGAGATTCAGGGACCAAACCCAGGACGAGGGGCGCGAGGAAATGTCAACCAACGTCAATGACTGGTTGAATATGCAGAAGAGGCACAAAACGCCGCAACTGAACTCGGACCTAGACTCATCAGCGGTATTAGATACGACGATCTTGAAGAAACGTCGCCGGAAGTTTCCTATTCTGAACAAGCCACAGATCAGTGACAGCGGAACATAAGCATAGTAACATAAGTTTTGTTAAAGACAACAATCATTTGTTTAGATTTTTTTGTCATTCACTATGGTAACTACCATAGGAACTTATCCCATTGCTGCTAGTCGTAAGAGTTAGCCATTTTTAGAATTTCACTGTACAATTATTTCTTCGCAACATATATCAAGTTTATAGATGTACAATTGGTCATCCTAGAGCTGACTAATTACAACTTTTGAGAGTAGAAGTGTGCCGGAAACCTCGTTGTTTATTTGAGTCCCATTTCGCGAGAGTTAATATGTTCTCACAGTAGTTTTGCAATTTGCATGGAACGGCAGAGTCAGGTATCACAACAACGATAGAATTTTATGTCTTCGAGTCCGAAACAAGTGCACGAGTATTGGGGACGGAATTCCTCTCGTAACATCTTAGAGTTCAGCTACAATCAAATTTCTTCTGTTTATTGTGTGTGCATTGGAGTTAACTCCCTTGTACGATCCCATATACCATTCGTAGCATAGTGTGTGGGAAGGGAGTCGTTGAGATTAGTTTGCGAGACCCATGGAGGTATTTTGCAGGATGGTTGTGTATTGTCCACACTAGAGGCGTGTTGACTTCCTTGTATGTTTGCAGTGCAGTGTGTCTTCGCTGTGGGTTGATTATTGTCATCGCCAGTGGCACAGTGTATTTGTGGTGTGTTTTTCGTGTATGGATGTCGTCTTTGGTTCGACATTTCCTGCGAATGGGATATTTTATTCGAGTGTGGTTACACTGATGAGCTATCGCATATTATGCGATTGTTTTTCACTGTGGTTATTCGCTTGTGGTTTTCGCATTTGGTTTTCTGCACTATTGTGCGATGATATTCGTAGGAGCTTTCGCAAGCGGTTCGCGAACGCCTGAGTGGTAGGCCTTGGACGTGAGCACGGAATCTGCGACTCACTTTGGTAAGTTTTTGCAGACTGTGCGAGGCACACCATCAATTTGTGTGAAAGAGAAAACAGAGGAAATGTAGCTTGGCAGTAAAAGTCGATAATACCTTGTGCTTTTTTATGTTTGTTTCTGTAGCTGGAGAGAGCACGTAGCAGCTGAGAATTGTATTTGCTGCTGGCAGATTATTAGGACGTCTACGACTGTAACTCAGTGGCCAATTATTTCTTTGTTGATAAATCAGTCAATAGAAACATTGCCAACGAAACGAGAGGTTAAGTATCCGTGTCCTGGTGCGACACACAGTTTTAATCTGCCAGTATGGCAGAAACAAGGCACCCTCCACTACAGAGTGAAAGATTCATTCTGGAAATGTCAATCATTATTGTTTGAATATCTGTAATATCTGTTGCTGTTCCGAATCGTTCTTAAAAATAAGTTATAGCTCAGCCTTCTCTCACTTTCCCATTATTAGTAATTTGAACTTAAAAGCTTAGATGAATTCACGTAATATTATTGTTATTATATCTTTCCTGTTACTTTATTTAGTTTAGTTACTAAAAAAATAAATAGCACCTGCTCATGGAATTTTAAAATCAGATCCTGAGAAAAACTTGGAGAAAATAAGGCATAGCAAGATTGGGATTAAAGTGCGGAGAAATAAAAGGGAAGAGTCAAGAAGAACAAGTACCATACCATACGAATAATGCCATGTGTGACTGCAGTTTACCACGACAGTTGTTCTCATGTTGTACATCGAAGAAGCTGTGACGTAAGTGAAAGAATATATCGGAGCAGGGAAAGAAAGTCCAAGAGGAAAATACCAGGGTTTGCAGATGATAATACCCTTCTTGATGAATTCAATCGAAAGCACACTACACCAGTTTAATGTTTTTATTGATAACCTTCCCACTTCAGATGTTATCACTATGTCATTGGTATTTTGTGCTGAGGCGTTAGTGCATGGGGCGACCACGGTTTGATCTGGTTCACCACATCGGAAAAAATCTCAGAACTCTATAAGCTGAACTAACCTGGCGTCTTGGCTTCAAGTTGTTGGTCTCAGCCCAGCGATGAGACGAGTCATTGGCTCTCGATCAAATACTGAAAAGGTCTGCTGGTATACGTGAGCCAGATATTCAGACTTAGGTAGTTTATTAAGTGATGTATTCGAAATTTCACAAGCATGCCAGCTTTTATTTAGAGCGTTGGAGTGATTAAAACAACAAAACCATTATCGTGTGTGGTCCCTCCAGCCGGAAGTTCGAGTTCTCCCTCGGGCACGAGTGTGTGTGTTGTTTATCATAAGTTAGATAAGTTAGTTTAAGTAGCATATAAGTCTAGGGACCGATGATCTCAGCACTTTGGTCCCTTAGGTGTTCACACACATTTGAAAATTTGAACCGCTATCGCAAAGTCATGTGGCCACAGATATAAGTGATCTATAATCTGCACGCAAGGTAATTCAAATCCGTTAGAAGCATATTTTTCACACCCGGTGAACAGAAAAAAAAATTGCCAATGAATAATTCTTCTGCATTGCTCAGAGACTCGCGCCTGCACTCAACCACATTGCTACGAGCGAGGCACGCACAACATGAGCAAAAAAAAATTGTTCAAATGGTTCTGAGTACTATGGGACTTAGCATTTGAGGTCATCGGTTCCCTAGAACTTAGAACTACTTAAGCCTAACTGACATAGGGACATCACGCACATACATGCCCGAGGCAGGATTCGAACCTGCGACCGTAGCAACAGCTCGGTTCCGGACTAAAGCACCTAAAACCGCAAACGCAATATGTGGCAGCTTTTATTCGTCGAAAAGAGCTAAAGTATTCTTTCTAGTCTATTATTTTTAGTAATTTTTCATCTCCTACTATGTTTTTCCACTTAGGTAGCACCAACTTCCAGGTCCTTCCAATTTTTTTCCGGATCTTCTACAGTATACGTTTTAACTCCATACAATGGACTCTTTCAGGAACTACTTCCTTATTAGTTTCATGTCTATCTCATACCATACTTTAGTGTGACGTCAGGTGCCTGCTGTACAATGTAAGATGACGATAAAGCAATTGTAGATGCCAGAGGCAGAAATGTTACAACACTTAGCACAGAAAATGCTTTACATGTATGTAGTGCAAAGACGAAGAGAAGCAATGCGGGGAAAGTCGACTTGTTTGACATAAAATCTGGGACTGATACAGTAGTGACAGAACTGACAGAGTCCTACTATCAAGAAAGCAAGGCTACACAGGACGGAGAAAGCCAGGAAGACATCAGAAGTTGATTGGCACGGCCAAAACCAGCTTTCTAATGGTATAACATAGTGACATGAAACTAAGGAAGTAGTTCCTGAAAATGTCCATTGTATGGAGTTGAAACGTATACTGTAGGAGATCCGGAGAAAAAATTGGAAGGACCTGGAAGGTGGTGCTATCTAAGTGGAAAAACAAAGTAGGTGATGAAAAAGCACTAAAAATAATAGACTAGTGAAGAATACCAGCAGAAGGGACTTGGGATAACTGCTATGATGCTGAAAAGAGCGATGGAGAGGCTAAATAGTAGGCAGACAGGCTACATTATGCAAAACAGCCTAGATGTTGGGTTTAACAGTTACATAAAGATTAGAACATTAGAACATACAGGGACAGATGATGGACAGCATCAAAAGTAATTGATCACTGAAGTAACACGTGCGTGTAGAATAGATTAAAAAGATCCAAAGGATAGACAGGGGTGGAACACATAAAAAGTTATTCGATTTACGAGATCGCTAAGTCAAGCCGCTCGGCGCGTCAGTCGCGGTGTTTATTGGTTTTCCGCAGTATTTCGACAACTTAGAGATGTTTTCGACAGTCGCATTCGTGGGCTTTTAAGTCTGAAGAGAAGTGTTACGTTAAAGACTTGCAAAATTCTATACACTGGCTCGTGAAATTTAAACTTCAGTGTCATGTTTAAGAACTTCTGTTATTTCCTTTACTGTGTGAAGCTGTCCACTACGAATTCTTCTAACTTTTACTTTGAACACAAATGTGGTGCTCCGGACATACGGGCATTGTCGAAAAAGCTCACAAATCAGTCATTGCACTCAGAATATCAAGCAAGAGCTCAATAAACGTTTAAATTAGTGAACAGTGCTCAGCTTGCGTTAAGGACATTTATTTATTTCACCAACCATTTGCCTGCCTGAAATTTAGTCTAGTTCTAGACAGTTAATAGGACAGTGACGGAGCGACGCGACACGTGGGTGGGCGTTCCCTAGACATCTACGAGGCCAACAAAATTTAAAAATCTGTCATACCCCTATTTGAGCGCTTTTAAGCATAAAGAGCGTGATGGAAGTAAAGAGTACGTGCTCCGTTTGTTCAACCGGGCTGCACAATTGCAAAGTGCTGTGTGACGTCACGTGGGTATCTTCACAATGACGAGCTGCCCGCATTCTCGCACCTGAATGGGCTGCTGGCGCTTGGTGCTCGGCGCTCAGGGCTTGCTGCTCGCAGCGGCGCCGTAGAGCGGAATGCAAATCTGCGGCAATCAATTGCAGCCCCTGCGTGACGTGGTTGTCACACGCTCTGCCACCTGCGGCGCGTGTTGCATAAGCAGCAGGCGCCTGCGCCTACATGTACCGCAGCACGCAGCGCGCCGTCAGAGCTCGAGAAGGCACAATCCGATTACCTTACGGCACTTCGTTTCCATAGCGGGTGCTGGAGATTACAGTTGCCCTCCACTCTTTGAAAACACATACTGTGAATAAACAGACCATCAATAATAATTATACAACATAACCCACTTCCTTATATGATTAGTGGGTCTTACTTTCTAAGTATGTTGGATACAATTTGCAGCTAATTACAATGTAGTGGATTGTGCGCTACAGCTATACTCTAATTACAATGGGCAGCTATTCTTACACGTATTAGTATTTAACCCCTAAGACCTTAATTAACTCTACTACCTGCAGAGTCACAAATGTGTCAGAAATGTATGTATAAACCTATTTTATTGCCTTGCCCATCGAGCTAATCTTGATGGGCGTGCCCCTGACACTGGGCAGGCCAGGATGTTATTCGCTGCAGGTTCCTAATACTAATTTCCTAATCTAATTTCTACTAACCAGTTATAACCTAAGTCAATTCCGGTGCATCGTCTAGTCCGTGATGTTATTCCCCACTCCCCCTAGTCCCGCACGTGGCGGATTCCAGACTATTAAGGTCGGCCTGTCCACGCGCAGGCGGTATGGGAGTAGGGCGCGTGTTTGGTATTAGAATTTCTCTAGTTTTATTGTAATTTGTGTTAATTAATTTATTTCCCTCATGTATTCCTTTAGCACTTTTCGTGATACCTCGTCTGCTAGTTTATTTAGAGTTTGAAAAGTGTCTCGTTGTCTTATGAGGTGGTATGTGTCATGGTCAGGTAGTTGGTCACGTAGTGCGGAAGCAACATCATTGAAGAGGGGGCACTCGTAAATCACATGATCGGAAGTGTCCTCTGGTTCACCACATTCACACGCGGGTGTGGCCCTTTTCCCGAACCGACATAAGTTTGTTGGGTAAGGCCCATGTCCAGTGAGAAAATGGATTAGTCCTCTGGTGGGTTCAGAGTATTTCATTTTTAATCGTTCACTAATGTTTGGAATCAGTTCATATGTCCTACGCCCTGTTTCGTCCGTCTCCCATAGTCCTTGCCATAGTTGTTCCCCCCTTTGCTGAATCTCAACTTTGTCCCTAGCCCTAGTGCCTAAAATCTCTTCTATCTTCGTCGCAATTCCCTTATTAACCCAGAACCACGCGGCCTGCTCTCTGCTGATGTTATTGGTTTGTTGGTTTGTTCTATAAGCCCCCACAGATCTAAGTATCATGTTCCTTTGAACCCTTCTCACTGTCTTGGCGGGCACAACCCTCGTGAGCCTGTGTGCCCACACTCCCGAGCCGCAACCCACAATTGATGTTAATATGCTGTTATGATAGAGTTTTATGAGATGAGGGTGGAGATGAAATCTTTTACGTCCGATGGATATGAGATTGTTTAATATTTGAAGGGCTTTCTGAGTTATGGTTTCAATGTGTTTCCCGAAGTTCCACATCTCATCAATGATAATGCCCAGTTATCGTGTGTCACGTCGCCGAAGGACCGGCGAGCGCTCGATTCGTACAGTCGGGTTTCAGATTAATTGTCCCTTTAATAGCAAGTAGGTAGACTTGCTTGGTGATATCGTCATTTTAGTGTTTTGGCACCATAGCTATAGTTTGTTTAGGGCACTTTCTATTTTGGGTTCTGTGTCTTCGCGGCTACGGCCGCCGACCAACAGGAGGAGGGCATCTGCATAGGCTATCACCTCTAGCACTTCTTCACTTTGTTGTAAGGTGTCTAGTAAAGGCTCCATGTGGATGTCCCAAAACAGGGGCCCTAACACGGAACCCTGGGGACAGCCCTTTGTTATAGATTTTCCAATTCTCCCGCTAGGGGATGATAGCCAGACCTCCCGCTCCTCGCAATAGCTCCTCAGACACCCATATAGCGGCCCTGGACACTCCTTCTCCCGTAAACAGGAGAAGAGCGAAGGCCACCACAGGTTGTCGAAGCCGCCACTGATGTCCACCATGGTGCCCACTACGTACTTGTGCGGTGTAGAGCCACAGACCTCGGCCGCCAGGGCGATTGCATCAGAATCCGATCGCCCAGGCCTGAAGCCGAACTGCCTGTCGCTCATCCCACACAGCACTCGGTGTGCGGCCACTCTTTCAGTTAGTAGCTTTTCTAGTATTTTCCCTTGTATGTTAAGCAAGCAGATTGGTCTGTAAGATTTTGTGTTTGTTGGGTCTTTATCTGGTCCTTTTCGAATAATAACTACGTTCGCTGTCTTCCACACCCTTGGAAATTTTCGTTGTCTAAGACACTCATTGTATAAGTGAGTGAGTGGTTTAGTTAGCTGGGGAGCTAGAAACTGCACCACCTCTGCTACAGTGCCGTCTGGCCCGGGAGCTTTACCCCTTTTAAGTGACTTTATGTGGGTAGCCACCTCTTCCTCTGAGAAAGGGTAGACTGCCGTGTTGTTGTTGTATTCATTGAGGCTATCAAGTCTTAGTTGTTGTTCGGATTCCCCATCCGCGCTATCATCAGGCAGCAGGGACCGGAGGAGGACCTCAGCAGGCTCCTGCCAGGATTCCGTCATCCTGTCCCCGTGCCTGACGATAATTCCAGTGGAGAGCGGATCTTCTCTCTTCCTAATTTATATGGTGTGCCCCAGGGGTCCAATGCCAATTGGCTCTGGGCGAAGTTTTCCCAGCTTTGTGTTCTGACAGCTTGGAGTTCCTTCTGGAATCGGAGTTTAGCCTCCCGATATTGCAGCAGCCATCTTTGCCGTTCTGGCCAGACGACACTGCGCTGGTAGTATCTTCTCAACCTTCTGACAGACCGGCGCATATCCTCGAGTTCAGGCGACCATGGTGATGGAGAGGCTGCCATGGCCTTCCTCCTGGTCGGTACGGCAGCTTTCACCGCGCTAGTTATTGCACTGAATAGTTCCTCTGCTCTGTCATTTATGTCTATGTCCAGGCCTGCGTCACCTTCTGGCAAGGCAGGAATGACGCAATCCCTCGCTAGACGTTCCCAGTCAGCCCTTTTATAGTTGAATTGCGTTTCCCACCCCATGGCCCAGCGGGACACTCTATCTCCTATAATGAATGTAATTAAGTTGTGGTCGCTGGTGGTGGCGATTTCTTCGACTTTCCAATGTTGTATTATGTTGATTGCGTTGGGAGTGGCTAGAGTTACGTTGATGTTCGTGCCTGGTCCTCCTCCCCCAGCACAGGTTGGAGGGTTGCAAGGCTTGCTAGCCACCACTAGTTGCGAGGCCATGATGAAGTCTTCGATTTTCTCTCCGTTTGTGTCCGTTGTGCCGCTGTACCACAGGGGGGGATTTTGCGTTGATATCAGCAGTAATTATCATCCTTCGTCCTTGCAATGCCGTGGTAACTGTAGCTAGATGGTCAAGGTGACTTTCAATGTTGTCACCGTACTGGAAGTACATATTGACTAGTATTATTGCTCCGCCGAGAGATAACAGCTCCACGACAATGCAGTGACTCTTAGTATATTGCGATAGTGTCGTTGCTTTCAGGGCTTTATTTGTGATTATTAAAGCCGCTATCGGATTACCTCCTTGGCTGATGACCTGCCAGGTCGTGGCTACAAACAAATAAAGCAAACCAGTAGGGTACCAGTACACCCCCGATCCATTAAAGGATTGACCTCCTATGTACATGGTCTGCTCGGAAAGTAACGTACGATCAGTCGCGGAACGGAAACCACTGTGAAAATCAAAAATATTAAATGAAACATTTAGCTACACTTTCTAGCCACTTTTCTACGTAGTCGCCGCTCCGATTTAGACATTTGTCGTAGCGCTCTACCAACTTTTCAATACCCTCGTCATAGGACGCAGCCGCCTGTGCTTTCCGACAATTCTCTACACAGGTCTACGGCTCGATGTCTGTGCCGAAATGCTATCTTCATAGCCAGCCACTCATGTGTGCAGAGATGAGATTGAAAGAGAGCCAAGTCCGAGCTGTAGGGTGAGTGATCAAGAACTTGTCATCGAAAACGCTGCAGGAGCGTCTTCCTCGCCCCTGCTGTGTACAGCCGAGGATTTGTCATGAAGAAGGAAATGCATGACAGTTACGTTATGTGGGCTGCATGAATACAGGCGAAATCTCTAACCAAGCCCTCGCACTTGGTGGGAGACACTATTTTCGGGATATTTGTACGTGCTCATTGTGCGCCCAGAACTGAAAAGAGCGACGTGCTGCGAACGACGAGCATAGTAGAGACACTATCTAATAAACCTGTGCAAAGCTTCATCCGATTTTCACTGTGGTTTTCATTACTCGCCAGATGGGGCCTTACTTTCCGAATAGATCTCGTATAAAACAGCTTCGAATGTTTGATTACTTTAAAATGAGTCAAAGTGTTAAATGTTTTACTTTAAGCATGTAAGCGAGAAAAACTGCAGAAAATGTTTCAATTTATGCTTAAAGTTTGTTGTAAGTTGCTAAGTGCTCTCATTATGAAACAGTTGGTGAAAATTGCCCACTCCATTTTAAGCAAAAGCTAGTATTTTACGCATCTAAATGCTTACGACGTCTTGTCTCCTGAACTATACGTCGTACAATGATACACACGTCAAAATAAGTATTGCATCACCTCGGTTCCGAGAGTTCCGGAATTTGTACAGAAAATTGGAATACAGATAAACAGAAACATCATTTCTGCCCTTTTTATTCCTCATGAAAACCACACATTGCATGTTGTACCACCACACAGCGAGACCTTCAGAGATGGTGGTCCAGATTTCTGTACATACCGGTACCTCTAATACCCAGTAGCACGTCCTCTTGCATTGATGCATGCCTGTATTCTTCGTGGCATACTATCCACAAGTTCATCAAGGCACTGTTGGTCCAGATTGTCCCACTCCTCAACGGCGATTCGGCGTAGGTCCCTCAGAATGGTAGGTGAATAACGTTGTCCATAAACAGCCCTTTTCAATCTATTCTAGGCATGTTAGATAGGGTTCATGCCTGGAGAACATGCTTGCCACTAGTCGAGCTATTTTGTTATCCTGAAGGAGGTCCTTCACAAGATGTGTACGATAGGGGCTCGAACTGTCGTTCATGAAGACGAGTGCCTCGCCAATATGCTGCCGATATGGTCGGTCGGAGGATGGCATCCACGTATCATACAGCCCTTACGGCGCCTTCCATGACCACCAGCGGCGTACGTCGGCGCCACATAATGCCACCCCAAAACAGTAGGGAACCTCCACCATGCTGAGCGGTCCAATCGGCATGCTGTTGGGCCCATCTGTACCACGCTGCATGGTGTCGTGAATGCAAAGATGGACCTCACCATGGACGTCGGGACTGAAGTTGCGCATCATGCAGTCTCCTGCGTACAGTTTGAGTCGTAACACGACGTCCTGTGGCTGCACGAAAAGCATTATTCAACATGGTGGCGTTGCTGTCAGGGTTCCTTCCGTAGGTAGCGGTCATCCACTGCAGTAGTAGCCCTTGGGCGGCTTGAGGGAGGCATGTCATGGACAGTTCTTGTCTCTGTGTACCTCCTCCATGTCCGAACAACATCGCTTTGGTTCACTCCGAGGCGGCTGGGCACTTCCCTTGTTGAGGCCATAGAACTGCCATAGAACTGCGGAATTGGACGTCTAGGCATGGTTGAACTACAGACAAGACGAGCCGTGTACCTCCTTCCTGGTGGAATGACTGGAACAGATCTGCTGTCGGACCCCCTCCGTCTAATAGGCGCTGTTCATGCATGGTTGTTTACATCTTTGGGCGGGTTTAGTGACATCTCTGGACAGCCAAAGGGACTGTGTCTGTGATACAGTATCCGCAGTCAACGTCTATATTCAGGCGTTCTGGGAAGCAGGGTGATGCAAAACTTTTTTTGAGTGTGCATAATTTTGCAGGTACATCCAGTGGTGTATACGCGTGTGCTGCTTGCAAACTGTGTTGTGGAAGGAGTCGATAGTGATGAACATATAAATTAAAACATTGTGCCTAACGCTGAAGTTTAACTGTGAAAACAGTGAAAATGTAGTAAGTGATGAACTTATTTTCATTCATCGCTTTGTAGGAGGGTGTCATCGACAAAGAGCCTCATGCTCCTTCACGTTACGTATGATGTTTCTTGACAGTGGCTGAGTGCTCTAATTCTCAAGTACCCTCCGCAACTGCATATAAAGTCGCATGCGCAGTGTGGAGGTACACTATGTAATCAAAAGTATCCGGACATCTGGATGAAAATGGCTTACAAGTTAGTGGCGCCCTCCATCGGAAATGCTGGAATTCAATTGGTGTTGGCCCTCACATAGTCTTAATGACAGCTTTCACTCCAGCAGGAATACGTTCAATCAGGTGCAGTAAGGTTTCTTGGGGAATGGCAGCCCGTCCTTCACGGAGTGCTGCACTGGGGAGAAGTATCAATGTCAGTCTGTGAAGCCTGCAACGAAGTCGGCGTTCCAAAACATCCCGAAGGTGTTCTATAGGATTCAGGTCAGGACTCGTGCAGGTCAGTCCATTACAGGGATGTTATTGTGTAACCACTCCGCCACAGGCCCTACATTATGCACAAGTGCTCGATAGTGTTGAAAGATGCAATCGCCATCCCCGAATTGCTCTTGAACAGTGGGAGGCAGGCAAGTGCTTAAAATGTCAATGTAGGCCTGTGCTGTGATACTGCCACGCAAAACAACAAAGATGCAAGCCCCCTCGATGAAAAACACGACCACACCATAAGTCCACCACCTTCGAATTTTACAGTTGGTACTACACACGCTAACAGATGACGTTCACAGAGCATTCGCCGTATCCACACCCTGCCATCGGATTGCCATATCGTGTACCATGATTCGTCACATCACACAACTGTTTTCCACTGTTCAATCGTCCAGTTTTTACGCTACTTACACCAAGCAAGGCGTCGTTTGGCATTTATTGGCGTGATGTGTGGCTTACGAGCAGCCGCTCGACTATTATTTTATTCCTTAATTAGCTTGTCTGATGCGTTTGCAACATGAACATTAATTAAGAAGTATGTAAGTTTTCTCACCGCCTAACTGTCATAGTACCTGCAGTGGATCCTGATGTAGTTTGGAATTTCTGTGTGATGGTCTGGATAGATGTCTGCCTATTACACATTACGACCCTCTTCAACTGTTGGCGGTCTCTGTCAGTCAACAGACGAGGTCGGGCTGTACGCTTTTGTGCTGTACCTATCCCTTCACATTTCCACTTCTCCATCACATCGGAAACAGTGATGTGGAGTACCTGGCAGTAGGTGGCAGCACAATGCACCTAATATGAAAAACGTATGTTTTTGGGGGTGTCTGGATACTTTTGATCACATAGTGTAGATTTAGATGGGGGAGCGTGTGTTCAGATACAGTTTAGGTGCTTCTCAAGTCTCGATTGCCGTGGAGTGTGCATTGCAACATTATTATGAGAGCGAGAGAAAATCAAAAAGTATGTCTTCTAAAATGTCCTGGAACAGGTAGAGGAAGAGAGTAAAATGTAAGGAAGTGCAAATCATTAAAAATTTGATTGATGGAGAATATTTGCGTGAAATATGACAAATCAGAGTAGAAGATCCAAAAGAATACTTCTCCTCATTGAGAACATCGGAAGTGAAAAGAGCATGGACGAAAATTCAGCGTACTGAAAAAGAGAAGCCATACCTGCAGCAATAAATCTGCGGCCCGTGTTGTACCTTCTTGCTACTGGTTGCAGTTTGAGATTCTGAACTCCTTTCTCGATAAGGGACGCTAACTCTTTTATTTATTCTTAATCTAATGATTTTAGTTTTCTGTTGAATGCCCTTCTCTTGAAATTCTGGTATTTTCGAAACGCTAACATTATGTTCCGGATTTGGTAGGCCTCAGGTTAGGACCATTTCGTCAAACATATTACAAGTTTCCTTCCGCTTACCTTACACGAATGTTTACTGCTTTGAAACTTCCTAGCGGATTAAAACAGTGTGCCAGACCGAGGCTGGAACTCGGGACATTTGCCTTTCGCAGCCAAGTGCTCTACCAACTGAGCCCGACTCACGCCCCGTCCTCACAGCTTTACTTCCGCCAATACCTCATCTCCTACCTTCCAAACTTTACAGAAGCTCTCCTGCGAAAGGCGAAAGGCAAATGTCCCATGTTCGAGTCTCGGTCCGGCACACAGTTTTAATCTGCCAGGAAGTTTCATATCAGCGCACACTCCGCTGCAGATTGAAAATCTCATTCTGGAAACATTCACTAGGCTGTGGCTAATCCATATCTTCGCAATATCCTTTCTTTCAGGAGTGCTAGTCCTGCATGGTTCGCAGGAGAGCTTCTGTAAAGTTTGGAAGGTAGGAGACGAGGTACTGGCGGAAGTAAAGCTGTGAGGACGGGGCGTGAGTCGTGCTTGGGTAGCTCAGTTGGTAGAGCACTTGCCCGTAAAAGGCAAAAGTCCCGAGTTCGAGTCTCGGCCCGGCACACATTTTTATTCTGCAAGGAAGTTTCATATCAGTGCAAACTCCGCTGCAGAGTGAAAATCACATTCTGGTTTCCTACTTTCATCATGAACTGTCTGATACAAGACGTAATTGTCTAAAATATTTTAGAGTCGTATAACGCATTTTCACTTCTTAAGCAGACGTCTTTACTGTCGTAGATTTCTTACTTATGATAAAAATCACTTTCCTCCGGAACATTATTTTTCCTGTTCACCGATTATAACATCAGAGTGAATGGGAATGAGACAATGGGTAGTAAGGCGCACGAAAAGACAACGAATTTTAGGTATCCCAGCGAGATCCTCCTACAGTGACAATCGTCACAGTTTTTCACAAGCCCCGCTGGTGGGCTAATTCGTTTAACGAACGTGCTAATTGCAGATATCATTTAATATAGAGCTCTCGTGTCAATCCAGTCACATCTACCAAAGCGCTCTCTCTCTCTCTCTCTCTCTCTCTCTCTCTCTCTCTCTCTCTCTCTCACACACACACACACACACACACACACACACACACACACACACACACACACGAGCTGAGGCAGACAGGGTTAACCGTTTAATTTATGTTTTAATTATGTTGTGGAAGCGGGTCATTATATCGGCGGCGGGTGTTAAAATAATTGTTTCAAAATAATTATTCTCGTTACATGAAACGACGGGATTGCTGAATCAGAATTATCCAACGCGATTGTCAGCGTAACTCTAAGTCATTGCTAACTATTTTATTAAACTCTGCCGAATAACATACCTAATGCGCGAGAACTAAGTCTTTCGCGACGGCACTTACATGTAAAACATTCTCGGTTTTCTTGCCGCGTCAGTTCGAATTGAAAAACCAAGAATGTTTTACATATAACTAATGCGTTTCGGCGTACACAAACGTTTGTGGAAAGTGCACCATCCAGAAAGACTGACCCAGGTGAATCCAGATTCCGAGGGCGTGTAGATGAGAGTAGCAGCAGGAAGTGATTAAGGCTACAGACAGACGGCGTACACTGGGTCCCACCTTTGC
The DNA here is from genome assembly GCF_023864345.2 of Schistocerca serialis cubense. NCBI lineage: Eukaryota > Metazoa > Arthropoda > Insecta > Orthoptera > Acrididae > Schistocerca > Schistocerca serialis. The sequence continues at coordinate 405,839,505 of NC_064646.1, forward strand.
TTTTAGAGTTCAGTGTTTTCAAGTATTACTGACATCATACCCCCTCAACAATATTACCGTGATGGGCGCATGCGCCGTGTACTGAACGGTGGCCTATATAGGACGTCGAATTGCAATCTTGCGTCAGTTCTCAGCGGGACTCATCAGCGGAAGCAGCATTCCCTGAAGATGGCGAACAGTTGGATCGCCGAAATATCGAGTCAAGTTGATTTTAGGATCCGGCAGCAAACCCGAAAAGACTTTCAAAAATATTAGATATCTTCTAATGCCTTCAACCAAGTTTACACTTAACTATATTTTGGACGAAAAAACTTCTACTTTCAAAATTTCCAAAGGTAAATAGCACTTAATTCTCACGCAAACAAATAAACTAAATAATGCAGAATGGTCGCGGGACCTCTGTCGCTCAACATAAAATGTCAAATAAAAAAAATCATTCTTCTGTCTATATTTCCAATTTTATTTTATTTTTCTACCAGTTTCGGCGCTACATTACACCCTCTTCATGCCTCATGGATGACGTGCAGGAAGAATCTCACCTCTTGTACAATCAAAATAGGGCCAACATGCAGACATTGTTACACATAGACTTCTTTTCAATGACAAGATCCCTCCGTTCATCAAATGTAGACCTGCGTTCCTGATTATGCGTAACCAGCTTCTTATATTCCGCTTATTGTCAGGCAAAGCACTTCGTAAAATAGGAACAAACTAGGCCTTCACCCATGATTTTTGCTATTGGCAAAAGTCACACCCATTTTATTCTTCACCCTCGGGCTTTTCCATTCCGTACTTCTCGGTTATGTCTTGGGTTTACTTTTCTTGTAGAATTAATTTTACATTAACGCGGATACACAGCAGCGTGGATAGTTTAACTATTGAAGAAATGGTTCAAATGGCTCTGAGCACTATGGGACTTAACATCTGTGGTCATCAGTCCCCTAGAACTTAGAACTGCTTAAACCTAACTAACCTAAGGACATCACACACATCCATGCCCGAGGCAGGATTCGAACCTGCGACCGTAGCGGTCACGCGGTTCCAGACTGAAGCGCCTAGAACCGCACGGCCACAACGGCCGGCTAACTTATGAAGAGTTGGCCGATTTGCACGTAACTGATGTAATGGAAGAGCGGCAGAACGACGCTATAGTGCACTATTCCCACAGCGACGGTACCCACGCCAAAGTAATTTTCCATCTTATGGTTGTTACTCGACTATTTGTTTTGTGCTGCACGTTTTGGTGGTGGCACATTACAGGCCTTTTCTCTGCTGTGAAGGGATTTTCACAGAAACAAATGTAGTTTAGGTTAACAAAACGAATAAATCATAATTAGATTATTAACCTATTTTGTAAAATGATCTCCCCGGATATCCATCCATGTTAACGCGCCGATTCAGGAACGGGGATGTGCCGGCCTCGGACCGAATCCCGGCGTGTTAAAGACGAGGGTCATTGTTCCAGCCAGCCTGTATGTGGGCTTTAGGCGGTTTCGCACAAAATGGTTCAAATGGCTCTGAGCCCTATGGGACTTAACATCTTAGGTCATCAGTCCCCTAGAACTTACAACTACTTAAACCGAACTAACCTAAGGACATCACACACGTCCATGCCCGAGGTAGGATTCGAACCTGCGACCGTAGCAGTCCCGCGGTTCCGGACTGCAGCGCCTAGAACCGCAAGGCCACCGCGGCCGGCGGTTTCGCACATCCCGCTAGGTGAATACCGGTCTGGTTCCCAAGTCCAGCCTCATTTACTTGATTCTCAAACATTTAGAAAACTTTCGCTCACATTCACACGAACAACAGTTAGTTGGGGTACATGTGAGCCCACACCTTGAAAGGAACCGTGCCAAATCCGTTAATAACAGTGCCGACTGTGAGCCGATGGGGACAAAGGTACAAGAAAAAGAAGAATAAGAACCTATTCTATGCGCTCCACTGGAAATGACGAGTCCCACGCAGCAAAATATCTGCGAACATCCTTGCATTCGCTGAAAATCATCAGCTTCCCAGTAGCACAACGTAACAAGGATTCACATTAATATCCGCAGCTATCTGTAAACAGGAAAACATTTCAGGGGCTTTATTCACATTTGAATTCTCATAAATGCCTGGGAAAAGAGTGGTTTGCCACATACTAAAGCAATTTCAGTTGAGTATATCTCTGAACTTAGCCGAATCATACCAGAAATCCCCCCCACTCCCGATTCTTACAAACCAACTCCCATGTATAAAACAGCTTTAAAGTCTGATTACTTTACAAATTAGTTAATGTGTTAAATAATTGACGTTAATCACGTGAAACCATTATGGTCGAAGACGCAAATTATGTCGGTTTTGTTAGTTTCTAATTATTTAACTAAAGACTAATGAAAAAGTGAAAACTAAAACTATAAGTGAGACAAAGTATAGAAAAGGTTTAAAGTTACGTGTGAAATATGTTCGAAGCGTCTGAATGCTGTCATCCTTAAACACTGCATCAATATAATCTCGCTAACTTGCGCAACGTGAGTTGCGCCGCCTCAAGACTTGTACAACTGTTGTAGCTTTACTTACAGCGTTAAACTCTTAATGTAACACTATACAACGTAATGAGTAGATTATGGTGGCATTTTCAGCTTATTAACTGATCTTTAATTCTACTCTTTGGTAACGTTAAAGATACATTTTTGTGGTAAAGGAAGTCTTCTTTTATTGTGCGCAGATTCGGCACGTTTATGAACGGATTGTCATGATTAATTCAATGAGTAGCCGGATGCCTTCCTGTCGCCACATCGTTACCGCGTGGGGCGCAATACTTGTACTCCAGCAGTCTGCGTATAGTGTTATTCATGAGGAAGTGAGCGAAAGTTTCTTGAATGTATGCGAACAGACGAGAGGGGGAGATGGGGGGGAGGGGGTGGGAACCACTGCGGTATTCGCCTAGTGGGAAGTAGGAACCGTCATAAAACTACATCCATGCTGACTAGCAGACGGACCTTTTCGCTAATCCGCGAGATGGATTCGATCTGGGGCCAGTGCACCACCTCGTTTCGGAAGCGCCGCTTTAATACGCACTGCTATCCATGCTGTTAATAATTGTGTAAAATACTGAAATGCAAATTTATGTTGCCCCTTGGAGCCATTAGATGAGCAACCTTGCCACTGGGCCTGGAGGACCAGATGACCATTTTAGCCATTTAGTAATACTGAAATTGTCATAAGCTGTTGTATTCCTTCCGCAGGCAAGCGGACCAGCAACCGCTTTAACTGGTTCTTTATAGCATGGAGGCTGGCACTGGTATAAATTTGACATCCGAATTGGTCCCACATGTTTTCTGTTACGGATAGACCTACAGATCACGACGCGAGGACTAAAACTGTTGCCCCTCTCCAGAACGTTGGAAGAATGGAAGCTCTCCCCAGGTCGCCGTCATACTTCCGACGATGCCGTCCATCAGCAGTCCACGACTGGTGCGAGACGACACAGAATGCTATATCGGCGATCTTCGCAATAGTGATAGGCAACCATCCGAGCAGCCTACATAGCCCCTGCACGCCTCAAGTTCGCGGACTCTGTTGCAGTAACTGACGGACGCAAAGCGGCGATATAAGCTTTAGCAGAGGCCGCCACTTGCAAGGGACCAATTCGCGTCCTCCACACACGTGACCAGAAAATAGTGCTGCTATAAACGTCGGCGCCAAAGCTACACAATTCCTCCAGTTTGGAGAGCATCTCCTGTGCGGGTGCTACTCCCTTCTTCCCCCCCCCCCCCCCCCCCCTCTCACCCGCCATCGTCTTAGGACTCTCTCAGAGCCCATTGTAGAGACCGATGCTGCTGTATTCTTTCATCGATGTTCCATTGGGACAATTATATGCTGGTGTTATTCAGGACAGCTTATTTGGACTTAGAATATTTTCCATGCATGTGTATTTGTCTATGAAGATCCTAATTGTGTTACTTTGTCAGACTCCGGATTCACCACACTGTCATGTCTTCATACTTGAGAGACACTGTAATTTTGATTTTGTTACTATCGTCGAAGCATAGTTTCCTTTTCTAGTCAATAGACTTTTGTAGACTTTGATCACTATTTTCCCTTTGTCGGCGTGAGCGACACATCAGAGTCCGTTACTTGTTCTCGGATAGCAGGCGCACATGTAAAGGGGTTACGATGTGATTAGTGCACAGTATCGCGATCCTTTCTTGTGGTGCTCAGATGTGTAGCCTTGATGACAAATATGCCTGCCCTCACGTGCCCGTGCAGGCCAGCATCGGGCCACTGTCATTTTTGATTCGATCTGCCGGCCAAACGGAGGCCGACAATGAGTCCCATTTCAAACTCTCTCAGTTGCTGATAACGTTGCCTCATCTTTCTGCCCTGCACAGTCATAACTGAACGCCTGATGCTGTTCATGTACCTTGTATACCCTACGATGCAAGATGAAAACACTAAACATAGAAAACACTTACGCACTGCGGTGGCTATTCAACCTGCCACAGAGAAATGAAACGCTTACCATTCAGATAGCCGCTGATGCTGCGTACGTGTACGAAGTTACATCGATACCCGACCATGTCTTCTGGGTGCTTCACTTTGCCCGCCAGTGTATGAAAGACGCTGGCTATGATTCTACCCCCTTTCAGTACATACTGTAACTTTTTTTTCGTAATGGGCTTATTTAGCAAGCGCGAAAGCGTCACGGAGACGCTCGGCCTATTCCACTGGCAGATGCTGCAAGGCAAGCGTTCTACATCACGGTGTGGTTTGCTGTTAGCGTTTTGGGAGTGTACATTCCTTGAAGGGTCAGCTGTTATATTGCTTCCCCCTACGTATATCTTCCGAAAAGACTACGAAGAATTAAATAGATACGAGCCCACACAGTGGGCAGTGACGTTAGTGCACAAAATATCCTCTACCCTACACCGTAAGGCGGCTTGTGGAGTGTAAACTGTGCTGACAAAAGGCATGGGACAGCGATATACACATATACAGATAGGGGTAGTGTAATGTCCCTTTTGAAAAAATTAAAAATGATAGTGCTGGAAAACTTCTTACGTTACTTGATTTTCAAACAGCTAAGCAAAACTGAACGTACTCAGACATTTCTCTCTTCACTTATTCTGATGATCATTAAATTGACACACAATATTTTTAGCGCAACGCAATGTGACTTTCAATAATCCCTACAAAAGAATGGCCCTGACTATCAATAACCTATACCTTTCATGAATCACTTACCTCACAAAAATCTTCGTTACTCGAACTACTGCAATACAGCGAGCGCCAATACTGCCAGATGAATAAAAGATTCTAACTACTGAAGGCACTAACTACCGATAGGCGTAGTTAGCAAATGAAAGATTTTGATAGAGAACAAACAATGTATTTACCTATATAACACCCATCTTTTTACAAATTTCCTTTTTCTGGCGGACACACGTCCAGATCGTCCGCTTATAGTAACCTCTCAAAACTCTGGCATCTCTCTCTCTCTCTCTCTCTCTCTCTCTCTCTCTCTCTCTCTCCCCATCCACCACTGGTGGCCGCTCACCTCCAACTGCCCAACGCTACGCGCAGTTCACATCCAACTGCCCAACACTACAAGAGCGAATATTCCAACAATGAGTCCGACCAGCCACAGACTGCACACAGCACGGTCAGAGGTTTTCATACAGAGCGCTTCGTGGTGTTACCAACATAAAAACCTAAATAGCCTACTTACAGTAATATCGCTTACACTAAGTATAAAAGGGGAGTACATTGGCGGAACTGTCATTTGTACTCCGGTGATACATGGGAAAAGATCGTTCGACGTGATTATGGCCGCACGACGGGAATTAACAGACTTTGGACGCGGAATGGCACTTGGAGCTAGACGCTTGGGACATTCCGTTTCGGAAATCGTTGGGGAGTTCAATATTCCGAGATTCACAGTGCCAACAGAACACCAAGTTTCAGGTAGTACCACCTCTCCCCACGGACAACGCAGTGGCGACGGCCTTCACTTAACGACCGAGAGCAGCGGCATTTGCGTAGTGTTGTCAGTGCTGACAGACAAGCAACGTTTCGTGAAATAACAGCAGAAATCAAGGTGGGACGTACGACGAACGTATCTGTTAGGACAGTGCAGCGAAATTTGGCGTTAACAGGCTATGGCAGCAGATGACAGACACGAGTGATTTTGCTAACAGCACGACTTCGCCTGCAGCGCGTCTACTGGGATCGTGATGACTGGAAAACCGAGACATAATCAGATGAGTCTCGATCTCAGTTGGTAAGAGCTGATGGTAGGATTCGAGTCTGCCGCAGATCCTGTGAAACCGTGGATCCACGTTGTCAACAAGGCACTGTGCAAGCTTGTGGTGGCTGTGTGATGGTGGGAACTGTGTTTGCATATAATGGACTGTGTCCTCTGGTCTAACTGAACCGATCATTGACTTGAAATGATTGTGTTCGGCTACTTGAAGACCATTTGAAGCCATTCGTGGCCTTCATGTTCCCAAACAGCGATGGAATTTTTGTGGACGACAACGCGCCATGCATCTCGAACGAGTGATTTGCCCTCCCAGATCGCCCGACATGGGACATAATCGAGAGAACAGTTCGTGCGGAAAATCCTGCACCCGTACCACTTTCAGAGTTATGGAAGGGCTACAGAGCATGGTTCATTGTTCTGCAGTGGACTTGCAACGACTCGTTAAGTCAATCCCATGTCGAGTTCTTGCACTACGACGGGCAAAGGGAGGTTCGTCACGGTATTAGGAAGTATCCCATGACCTCAGTGTAGATGTAGAAATTTAGACGTTATTTTTACAGCCCGACACTACAGTCGACAAGCAGGAAAGTTGCGTGTGTGAACGTGGCTATAAGCACTACTCCGCGTCGCTCACTCCGGAGCGCCAGCAGTGACTGGTTTCGACACGCAGCCGTCACACGGCCCAGGAGTCGCAGATGCGGTAGCAGCAGGGGCAGTAGCAGGGGTCGCGCGCAGCGGTGTTCCTTGCGGGCGGCCCAGCCGGTCAATGGCTGGTCATATTTCAAGCGAACTGGCCGATCGCTTCGGCGCCGGAAGCGCTCCCGGGGCGCCCCGTGAATCACGCCACAAGCGCTAATGCGGCGCACTGCCTCCCTCACCCGTCCCTCCCTCCCTCACCGGGTAACGGCGTCTGCAGCGACCCACTCTGATGAGCGGGCGCCGGATCTGCCCTCAGCACGTACAGCCGGCCTGTGCTAAGGCCCTGGAAACCGGCAGCACTCGAGCGTCGGCATCGGTGTCCACCCGAACCCTACACCTGTCAGGAAGAAACAAAACAACGTCGTGCGTTCCGCGACGATACATCCTACGCTTCTGTCCCGATGTATCCGCAGTACGTACCGTTCGCAGCGGAGCAGAATGCTCGTGGGTGCACCGAGTCACGCGCGGATACAGGGTTTCGGTTGCGGGAGAGGGGCTGCAGTTTATTAATCTCTCTCTCTCTCTCTCTCTCTCTCTCTATCTCTCCCTCCCTCCCTCCCTCCCTCCCTTCTCCCTCTCTCCCTCCCTCCCTCCCTCCCTCCCTCCCTCCCTCCCTCCCCTTTTCTCCCTAAATATGACTTCCCCTCGTCCCCAGTTTTAAAGTGCAACAAATTTCCACGTTTTTAATACACTACTGGCCATTAAAATTGCTACCCCACGAAGATGACATGCTACAGACGCAAAATTTAACCGACAGGAAGAAGATGCTGTGATATGCAAATGATTAGCTTTTCAGAGCATTCACACAAGGTTGGCGCCGGTGGCGACACCTACAACGTGCTGACATGAGGAGAGTTTCCAACCGATTTCTCATACACAAACATCAGTTGACCAGCGTTGCCTGGTGAAACGTTGTTGTGATGCCTCGTGTAAGGAGGAGAAATGCGTACCATCACGTTTCCGACTTTGATAAAGGTCGGATTGTAGCCTATCGCGATTGCAGTTTATCGTATCGCGACATTGCTGGTCGAGATCCAATGACTGCTAGCATAATATGGAATCGGTGGGTTCAGGAGAGTAATACGGAATGCCGTGCTGGATCCCAACGGCCTCGTATCACTAGCAGTCGAGATGACAGGCATCTTATCCGCATGGCTGTAACGGATGGTGCAGCCACGTGTCGATCCCTGAGTCAACAGATGGGGACGTTTGCAAGACAACAACCATCTGCACGAACAGTTCGACGACGTTTGCAGCAGCATAGACTATCAGCTCGGAGACCATGGCTGCGGTTACCCTTGACGCTGCATCACAGACAGGAGCGCCTGCGATGGTGTACTCGACGACGAACCTAGGTGCACGAATGGCAAAACGTCATTTTTTTGGGATGAATCCAGGTTCTGTTTACAGCATCATGATGGTCGCATCCGTGTTTGTCAACATCGCGGTGAACACACATTGGTAGTGTGTATTCGTCATCGCCATACTGGCGTATCACCCGGCGTGATGTAAGGGGTGCCATTGGTTACACGTTTTGGTCACCTCTTGTTCGCATTGGCGGCATTTTGAACGGTGGACGTTACATTTCAGATGTGTTACGACCCGTGGCTCTACCCTTCATTCGATCCCTGCGAAACCCTACATATCAGCAGGATAATGCACGATCGCATGTTGCAGGTCTTGTACGGGCCTTTCTGGATACAGAAAATGTTCGACTGCTGCCCTGGCCAGCACATGCTCCAGGTCTCTCACCAATTGAAAATGTCTGGTCAATGATGGCTGAGCAACTGGCTCGTCACAATACACCAGTCACTACTGTTGATGAACTGTGATATCGTGTTGAAACTGCATGGGCAGCTGTACCTGTACATGTCATCCAAGCTCTGTTTCACTCAATGCCCAGGCGTATCAAGGCCGTTACTACGGACTGAGGTGGTTGTTCTGGGTACTGGTTTCTCAGGATATATGCACCCAAAATGCGTGAAAATGTAATCACATGTGAGTTCTAGTATAATATATTTGTCCAATGAATACTCGTTTATCATCTGCATTTCTTCTTGGTGTAGCAATTTTAATGGCCAGTAGTGTAGTTAATGGAGCGCAATACTAAACTGTTTAATTAAAATTAATTATACGGCGTGTAATAGATACAAGCGCAGACATTATTTTATGTGTGGTACCTTAATAGTTAGACACGTCACTGTGTTAGTTGTTTCCTCTCTGCGTCGAACAGACTTTGTACAACCACGTCACAAGCTTTACAATATGTTGTTTTCTGCATGGCCATCCTGCACCATTAATTGGGCTATGCCTGTCAGTACAGACTAACGTTTCTGCGTCCAAGCATCTACACTTCAGTACCTGACCCACAGCGCAGGGGAAATAAACATTAATGACTTGCTCTTGCCACACATAAAAAACCTATGACTTGTAATAGCTACAGTCATAGGTCTGCAAATGAACTGATGTTCAACACATCATCCTCAATCAACCATATAAATTTCTGCACTTACACTGTTACATCTTTTGTAACATTTTTTAATCTAAGAATAATTATTTTTAACATGAGTGAAGTGTACATTACTTTAGCATGACTTCCAGCAAATTGCAGTTAAAAAGGACATTGCCTTTGGAAAACGTATTTCGAAAAATTTTGAGTACTACTTACACTGTCCATCCCGCAAGCTTTTTCTATACGCAGTAATTAGAACGGTAGCTTGAACTTACAACTGCAAACAACAGAAGTGTGTAAAAACAGGTAGTTGTGAACAGGCAGTTTCCAGCAGTGGACCTGCAGCCGTAGTATGTCAGCATTTTTGTATCACAACTCGCAATGGAGCAACATTTTTGAAACAAGGGCTCAGTACATCCTGCAGAATGTCCAGTGTTTTGAAGAAGACCCAAGTGAATGTAAAGTTTGTCCCGCAAACCTTGACTCCCAAACAAAAACAACAGCTCTTCGACATACGCCGCGAATTGACCGAAATGCGTGTGCAGACAGATCTTTCCCAGAAAAAATATTATGGTGGACGATACTTGGTGCTGTAAATACCAGTCTACCACAAAACGGCGAACTGCAGAAATTCAAATAGAGGCTCAACGATTTGACCACATAACTGACATTAACGCTGATGTCATGTGCGAGTTGAACAACATCCGAAAGAAGGACCTTCCTGACAATGTCACTTGTTTGTATCAACTGTCTGTTCATTGCACCAGATGAGGGGAAACTACGTAGAAGAACTGAAGCATTAAAACCACCGTATTAACTTCTCTCTGTTTCGTATTAATCGGGTCTCCAAGCTCTTTGGACTGACCGAGTATGCCACGTAGTTAGTTTAAGAACAGTGATAGCAAGAATGTCTCACAACTTTGATAAAGTAATAATTTACATAATAGAAATCAAATATCATCTCTTCACTATCACTAAAATTTAAATACAGATCTACAAACTATGGCTCTACGAGCATGTAAATAAGAACAGTGCTATTTCCTTCAGTCCTTTGCGCCTACGTTCTGGCAGTCACATTTTCCATTTTTTCCCCTTAGTAGAGGGTGCTTCCCATTCTGTCTTGCTTTAATCAGCTTCCTGTGGTTGCCGTTTCCTGTGGGTTAACGAACCGCATCAGATACGTTTCATGCGTTGCTAAAAGCAGGTAGGTCAGCCGCTGCATATGCAGATTTACCTGGTTGCCTGTCCGCAGTTCGTGGTCTAGTAGCTAGCGCTGCTACTTCTGGGTCCCGGGGTCCCTGATTCGATTCCTGGCCAAGTAGGGAATTTTCTCTGACCTGGGACTGGGTGTTTGTGTTGTCCTTATCATTTCATCATCATTCGTAAAAGTGGCGATATTGGACTGTGTCAACATTGGGACTTTGTACGGGTGCTGATAACCGCTCCGCCCCACAAACCAAACATCACCAGATTTACATGCTTGGAATGTGGCTAATCTGGCAACAAGATCATACACATGAGCTGGCTCTTACGCAACCAGCTGAAAAGTACCCTGTGTTAAACTTAAATTTTAGGTTCTACAATTCCTTGCCATTTTCGAGACTCTTACATTGAGCGCTTTTTTTTTCTTCTTCGAAGGTTAGCTGACAAATTTGCAAATTGGTGTAATGTAAAGATATAAAGGCTCCTAGTAATAACACTTACTGTGGGAGAGGGGTCTCTGTCAGGTTTTCCATCCCTTGGATCGCGCTGTGCATTGTGCCATGCTCCATAGTGGAATAGTACATCCAGCTCCAAAAAACATTTTCGTTTGCGCAGTTAGTCAACATCATAACTTTGACTGCATTGTAACGCTCTCTCAAAGAATAGTACATATGGATCCAAAAACATTTTCATGTGTGCAAATAGTCAACATAGTGACTTTGACTGCGTTGTGACGTACTCTACAGCAGAGCAGTACATGCAGTTCTGAAAATTTTAGGTGTGTGTACTTGCTCAACATAACAACTTTGATTGCATTGTGACGTGTTCTACAGCATAAAAGTATAAATGGTTCTAAAACATTTTCGTATGAGTTAGTAAGCATTGTAACTTCGAGTGACGTGAAAAGGCCCGAATAGTGTAAATACATTCACACAAATGGGCAGTGTTACACCTGCCCCATTGTTTCAAACTTCGTGGGGATGTTCTTCACATAGCAGGTATTAAATGATTAAGCTTTCATTCCGTTCATAACTGATGTCCATCATCAACATCAGTATGAGGATGTGACGCCAACAGGCACACAGACACACTCTTTGCGAAATTGCGGAATGGAAGCAAACAGCCTCCAACAGTCATCTTCAGGAACTTACTGGCATGCCTGAAATACATGCCATGTCGTTTCATAAAGATTACATGGTGGATGTTCATATGAAAGTATTGGTCTTCCCATCTCATCCCAGACATGTTCTATGGATGATCTGTACATTCCTTATGGTGATGTGAACTACACAGCGGGGTCTTGCATTATACTGTTGGAATACGCCGTTTGATATGCTGGTCGTGAAGAGTTATGAGAACAGGGTTTACCACTTTTGCCAAATAATGATGTGCTTTCAGCCTCCCTATAACAATCACCATATCAGTCGTTTGTGGTATCTAGTAGATAACCACACGATGATTCCAGAAGTTTTGGAGTTATGGATCACTCCTTCCTGTGTCCTTTTACCCGATCACCTACATTGCTGTTGATCCAGTTGCCACAAACAGATATAAGACGCCTCGTTGAACCCCATAGCTGGTTCCAAGTATACACCACGCAAGTCACTGTTGTCCCTAGTAAATAATGCATGGCAGCTCGAGCTCCCAAAGCATTTTCCAGCGCACTGTTCCCTGTGGCTCGCGTTGTTCTCTCTGTAACTACTACCCAGATATCCACTGTTGTCATTTGTCAGAGGCAGTCGGACAATCGTATGATCTTGTAGTACAATTCTTCTGGAAGGACCTATGCTTGCTCTTCTTGCAACATTGCTGCTGTCGATATGATGCTCTCATTTCCTTCTTTCCAGTGTTTCACCGTCCTCCGACCATAAACGGTGGCATTATTCTGCACAATCACGTCCTCTGGACATGCTGTGTTGCGATCTCCACTTGAAAGGTTCCAGTAACAGACACAGCAATATGCATCGCATACGTCATTTATATGTAGGAAAGACTTTCTTCTGTATTGAAAATACTAAAAATAAACTTCTATAACAATGAAATTATGATCAACTCTTGCCCCAAAGAAATGTAAGTACTGGAGTATTAGCCTGGTAGCGTTGAGTGAGGGTATTCCTGGTGTACCTGTTATCGGAAAACTGTGAAAACGAGTATTTTTTGGAACGCGTAGTCAGTAATTACTGTGTAGGGTGTGAAATGTGGCTTATTTAATACTTTGCGTAGCCAGTTACACTACTGGCCATTGCTACACCAAGAAGAAATACAGACGATAAATGGGTATTAATTGGACAAATATATTATACTAGAACTCACATGTGATTACATTTTCACGCAATTTGGGTGCATAGATCCTGAGAAATCAGTACCCAGAACAACCACCTCTGGCCGTTAATACGTCCTGGCCATTGAGTCAAACAGAGCTTGGATGGCGTGTACAGGTACAGCTGCCCATGCAGCTTCAACACGATACCACAGTTCATCAAGAGTAGTGACTGACGTATTGTGACGAGCCAGTTGCTCGGCCACCATTGACCAGACGTTTTCAATTGGTGAAATATCTAGAGAATGTGCTGGCCAGGGCAGCAGTCGAACATTTTCTGTATCCAGAAAGGCCCGTACAGGACCTGCAACATGCGGTCGTGCATTATCTTGCTTAAATGTGGGGTTTCGCAGGGATCGAATGAAGGGTAGAGCCACGGGTAGTAACACATCTGAAATGTAACGTCCACTGTTCAAAGTGCCGTCAATGCGAACAAGAGGTGACCGAGACGTGTAAGCAACGGCACCCCATACCATCACGTCGGGTGATACGCCAGTATGGCGATGACGAATACACGCTTCCAATGTGCGTTCACCGCGATGTCGCCAACACGGATGCGACCATCAAGATGCTGTAAACAGAACCTGCATTGATCCGAAAAAATGACGTTTTTCCATTCGTGCACCCAGGTTCGTCGTTGAGTACACCATCGCAGGCGCTCCTGTCTGTCATGCAGCGTCAAGGGTAACCGCAGCCATGGTCTCCGAGCTGATAGTCCATGCTGCTGCAAACGCCATCGAACTGTTCGTGCAGATGGTTGTTGTCTTGTCCCATCGACCGAACAGAGCAGTCCCCATCTGTTGACTCAGGGATCGAGACGTGGCTGCACGATCTGTTACCGCCATGATGACAAGATGCCTGTCATCTCGACGGCTAGTGGTACGAGGCCGTTGGGATTCAGCACGGCGTTCCGTATTACTCTCCTGAACCCACCGATTCCATATTCTGCTAACAGTCATTGGATCTCGACCAACGCGAGCAGCAATGTAGCGATACGATAAACCGCAATCGCGATAGGCTACAATCCGACCTTTATCAAAGTCGGAAACGTGATGGTACGCATTTCTCCTCCTTACACGAGGCATCACAGCAACGTTTCACCAGGCAACGCCGGTCAGCTGCTGTTTGTGTAAGAGAAATCAGTTGGAAACTTTCCTCATGTCAGCACATTGTAGGTGTCGCCACCAGCGCCAGCCTTGTGTGAATACTCTGAAAAGCTAATCATTTGCATATCACAGCATCTTCTTCCTGTCGGTTAAATTTCGCGTCTGTAGCACGTAATCTTCGTGTTGTAGCAATTTTAATGGCCAGTAGTGTAATAGAATGCCGGTTACGCGTAAGGTAAGAGAAAGATAATTTAAACATTTTAATAAGAATTTACAGCTAGAGTTCCTGCTCCTGAAAATTATAAAGGTCATGGTGATTTTCGTAAGATTTGGCTCTCCTACGTACTGTTACAACAGTTTCGTTGTCTGGCCTTTTGAGTATTGTACCAGATCACAGACCACCGTCGTGAGCTTTCATTTCTCCTTCGCCTCTAGTAAGGGGAGGGTAAGAAATTCTATAACGTAGTCATGAGGTACGCCATTATCTAAGTCTCAGTTTCTGGTGTCCACGTCTCCGTGCGCGCGGAAGTGGCTATAGGCTCTTTGCGAGAGGTGCTCGGTAAACGTACCGGATCAATAAGTCTGCTGGCGGCAAGGAAGCTGCTGACAGCATCTTAAAGTTTTTGTGCCATTGACAAGTCGGCACACAAACAGAACTACAAAGCTCGCCCCGAGATCCGTTAGCTCTTAGAGGACGGAGAATGGCGTTTGCCTTATTCTTATGAAACTTGGCGAGATATTAAGTAAATATTGTTCACTCCTAAAGAAGTCAAATCTTTCCGCTGAAAACTTGACGTTGTCAGTCTAATTCTAACCTCATAACTACAATTGATGTTAAGTTAAAGACGCAACTATCTTCTAACTTCAACTTGTGAGGACATAGCAAATTATGTCTCTGATTTTAACGGGCTGAAAACATTCCCCTTTGTATGAAATTTGATTCATACGAGGTTTGAAACTTAAATAGTGGCAACTATTTACTTACAATCGATACAAAATAGTTACATGTTTGCACCTGTTACTGTCCTTCAAAGTAGTCACCAGCGTTGTGTAGAACCCGTTGCCAGCGATGTGGAAGGCGTAGTATACCGTTAGCAGAGCCTGTTCTGTTGATGGTGCGAATGGAGAGGTCTACTGCCTGTTGAATCTCTGTAACAATTTTGAAGCGAATGCCACGAAGTGGTTCCTTCATCTTCGGAATCAAATCAAAGTCACAAGGACTTAGGTCGTATTACCGTTCGTCTTTGGAGCATCACCTGCGACCAGCTTTGCGAAAGAAGCGACGTCACGTTCTGCGCAACCCACCCATCATTTTGCACGACAATGCGCGGGCGCAAAGAGCGCAAGCTGCGGCTGCTCTGTTCGGTCGATGGGACTGGAAAGTACTGTACCATCCACCATACTCCCCGGACTTAAGTCAACTTACCAGCGTAAATGTATCGCACAGATGTAACTGACACGGAATCATCAGAAAGCAATGTCTCGAAGAATCTTCGTTGTAGCACTTGTCTTGAAGATCACTGTGACTCGCACTTACTTTAATTAGTTGCAGATTGCCCTGTCTATTGAAGTCAGCTCAGTTTAAATACACTTGATACAGACTGTCCGTGAAAGACTTGCATTCATGAACAAAGCAGAAATGAACACATGTGCAAATAAACATAAGCCATTCTTGTTTAAAAAGTGGACATAAAATCTCAGGAATAAGAGGTACAAATGTCTCCTTGCTGAACTCGAGGCTCTACAGAATCACATGCTTTCAAAGGACAGAAGAATAACCCCATATTCATACTAATCCCCGTAGTATCATTTAATGAGTGTGAAACTGATGTGCCAAGCGACCGATATGCGCGGACGGTTCAGTGACGTACAAATATTGATCCCCAGGTATTCTAACAAGTCGTCCAGGCATTATGCAGAAGTGAACCGTAAAAATTATTGCCCGAAAACATAAAAAAATGATCGTACTGGAAATTAAATTTTAAATAGTTCCTTTTTCATGAAACTCTATCCAAGATGACGAAAATGGCCGTAAAATCCTCAGAGTTGCAATAAACGGTCTTTCTTAAATAGTTAGGAAGCTATAGCTCCGATCGAAAAACGTTAAATGAGAAAGTTGTCTAACTTTACAAGATCTATCGATGGCTTTTTATAAATATTTATTTCCATTACGTTTCGAGATTGTCGAAATAAAGTTTAAGATCGAGTTCTCTATAACTCGTAAAGATTCACGCTCCCACAGTTGTTATTTGCTGTAAGTATAGTCCGCAGTAAGGCAAGAGAGCACTTGTTTGAAAAAATTTGAAAAAGCAGTGACTTTTCGAGACATACCGGTTATTTGACAAAAATGGCGCTCTTGACAACTAGCTAGATCTTATCAGCGGATGGCCCTGCAGTAACTTTTTTAGGTTCGTTCTCTTCGCAATGACTTGTGCTAAATGAAGATAAAAATTGAAATACTTGGTTTAAAAAGAACGCTCAAGAAAAGCGCAAGTTTATCGAAGCCACTTCTGCTCATTACAATTACTAAAGCTGTAAAAGTTATTTAATGTCATGGCAGTACAATTGCGAACAAAATAAGCCTGTAACAGTTACTGTAGGACCATCCCCTGAGAAAATCTAGCCAATTATCGAGAGCGCGCCCTTTTTCTCAAAAAATAGATGTCTCTCAAAAAATAAGTAATATTTTTTTTATTTTTCAAACAAGTACATCTTTGGCTTACCGCGTGCTATTCTTACAGTAAATAACCAGTATGAGAACTTGAATGTTTACGTGTTATAGAGAACTCGATTTTTAACGGTTTTGTCGATATACCTCGAAATATAAGATAGCTCATCCATAGACGGGGCTACACCACAAACGTTACCTACAGCGTCTTTGAGTCACACAAATGATTCACAACTTGCTTACTGCTACTTAACATTAAAGTTATTTATGACAGACGTTCATTCTCTTCGCAATGACTTGTGCTAAATGAAGATAAAAATTGAAATACTTGGTTTAAAAAGAACGCTCAAGAAAAGCGCAAGTTTATCGAAGCCACTTCTGCTTATTACAATTACTAAAGCTGTAAAAGTTATTTAATGTCATGGCAGTACAATTGCGAACAAAATAAGTCTGTAACAGTTACTGTAGGACCATCCGCTGAGAAAATCTAGCCAATTATCGAGAGCGCGCCCTTTTTCTCAAAAAATAGATGTCTCTCAAAAAATAAGTAATATTTTTTTGATTTTTCAAACAAGTACATATTTGGCTTACCGCGTGCTATTCTTACAGTAAATAACCAGTATGAGAACTTGAATGTTTACGTGTTACAGAGAACTCGATTTTTAACGGTTTTGTCGATATACCTCGAAATATAAGATAGCTCATCCATAGACGGGGCTACACCACAAACGTTACCTACAGCGTCTTTGAGTCACACAAATGATTCACAACTTGCTTACTGCTACTTAACATTAAAGTTATTTATGACAGACGTTCATTCTCTTCGCAATGACTTGTGCTAAATGAAGATAAAAATTGAAATACTTGGTTTAAAAAGAACGCTCAAGAAAAGCGCAAGTTTATCGAAGCCACTTCTGCTTATTACAATTACTAAAGCTGTAAAAGTTATTTAATGTCATGGCAGTACAATTGCGAACAAAATAAGTCTGTAACAGTTACTGTAGGACCATCCGCTGAGAAAATCTAGCCAATTATCGAGAGCGCGCCCTTTTTCTCAAAAAATAGATGTCTCTCAAAAAATAAGTAATATTTTTTTGATTTTTCAAACAAGTACATATTTGGCTTACCGCGTGCTATTCTTACAGTAAATAACCAGTATGAGAACTTGAATGTTTACGTGTTACAGAGAACTCGATTTTTAACGGTTTTGTCGATATACCTCGAAATATAAGATAGCTCATCCATAGACGGGGCTACACCACAAACGTTACCTACAGAGTCTTTGAGTCACACAAATGATTCACAACTTGCTTACTGCTACTTAACATTAAAGTTATTTATGACAGACGTTCATTCTCTTCGCAATGACTTGTGCTAAATGAAGATAAAAATTGAAATACTTGGTTTAAAAAGAACGCTGAAGAAAAGCGCAAGTTTATCGAAGCCACTTCTGCTCATTACAATTACTAAAGCTGTAAAAGTTATTTAATGTCATTGCAGTACAATTGCGAACAAAATAAGCCTGTAACAGGTACTGTAGGACCATCCGCTGAGAAAATCTAGCCAATTATCGAGAGCGCGCCCTTTTTCTCAAAAAATAGATGTCTCTCAAAAAATAAGTAATATTTTTTTGATTTTTCAAACAAGTAAATGTTTGGATTACAGTAAATAACCAGTATGAGAACTTGAATGTTTACGTGTTATAGAGAACTCGATTTTTAACGGTTTTGTCGATATACCTCGAAATATAAGAAAGCTCATCCATAGACGGGGCTACACCACAAACGTTACCTACAGCGTCTTTGAGTCACACAAATGATTCACAACTTGCTTACTGATACTTAACATGAAAGTTATTTATGACAGACGGTTTTCGTAACTGTTAAATGAGTCTTTCCTTCTGAGCCCTCTGGCAACGGTGATAGCGGCTCGGTGCAGCCTCACGTGGTACGAAATCTTTCGCACAAGTGGGCTCTGCCCAAGGGAGGTATTGGAGGGACTGGCGATGAGAGTCCCACGATCGTAGCTCGCTCCTAGTACTGCATTGTAGGCGGCGGTCGACCAATCGGAGCAGGCCTAAGTCCTAGTCCCTGAATGGTGGTGGTGTTTACCTGATTTTGAGTTTCAGAATTGGCAGTCCATAGTGTACTGTGTGTGCAGTGTACAAAGTTTTTCCAGTGAGTAACTGCCTTGTACACATGAGCAGTCCGTTCAGTTCTTGAGACAGAAGTAAGAAGTATTATTCCGAGTCTTCACCTCCAGAAATACTCAGGTGTTACATGGTTTTACCGACAACATTGATAGCCCAGGTAAAATGTAAATGTCGTGTGACTAGGTCCTCCCGTCGGGTAGACTGTTCAAATGGTTCAAATGGCTCTGAGCACAATGGGACTTACCTTCTAAGGTCATCAGTCCCCTAGAACTTAGAACTAATTAAACGTAACTAATCTAAAGACATCACACATCCATACCCGAGGCAGGATTCGAACCTGCGACCGTAGCGGTCGCGCGGTTCCGGGGTAGACCGCTCGCCGGGTGCAAGTCTTTCGATTTGACGCCACTTCCGCGACTTGCGCGTCGATGAGGATGAAATGATGATGATTAGGACAACACAACACCCAGTTCCTGAGCGGAGAAAATCTCCGATCCAGCCGGGAATCGAATCCGGGCCGTTAGGATTGACATTCTGTCACGCTGACTACTCAGCTACCGGGGGCGGACATAGCCCAGGTGGTCTAGCAGCAAAACGCGTGGTTGGAAACCGGAAGGTCGTGGCATCGAATCTCGGTCACACCGCGGATTCTTCAATATGCCTCTTAACCTAGTATTCACCACTCAGTGGTGTGGAGATTCCCCAGAAATTACACGTGGTTCGATTTCCACATTAAAGTGTAGGTCCCCTTTCCGCGATCGGGTAACTGGGGTACGTTAGGGACACTCTAGTCACTGAAGTGGCGTCCAACTGAGAGACCTGCTCCAGGCCACTTAATCATACTAAATTATTGTTATTATTATTTCTTTCCTTTCTCAGACGTTATGTCTGGTTAAAAATGGAAAGTGACGCGGACCTTGATCAAGCGTGACTTCCTTTTAACTGTACGGTATATGTTACATTGCATTTAGGAACTTTCGGGTAATTGAATATGTATCAATAATTACAGATTTCTGTAGTTGTATGTATACGTTTGGATGTAGCTGTATTGCGTTGATGTACTGGTGGATATTGTGTGGTATGACTCCTGTAGTTGATAGTATAATTGGTATAATGTCAACTGTATCCTGATGCCACATGTCCTTGACTTCTTCAGCTAGTTGAATGTATTTTTAATTTTTTCTCCTGTTTTCTTTTGTATATTTGTTGTATTGGGTATGGATATTTCGATTAATTGTATTAATTTCTTCTTTTTATTGGTGAGTATGATGTCAGGTTTATCATGTTGTGTTGTTTTATCCGTTATAATGGTTCTGTTCCAGTATAATTTGTATTTATCATTCTCCAGTACATTTTGTGGTGCATACCTGTATGTAGGATCGTGTTGTGTTATTAGTTTATGTTGTATGGGAAGTTGTTGTTAATTATTATTATTATTATTATTATTATTACCGAAAGCACTGAGTTCTGCTTCAGATCATTTTTGCTCAGCTTTAATGAATGCCTAACCAAGTAACAATATGAAGCGGTTTGCTCGTTCTATTATTTCCCAAAGGGCCTTCACAGAGGCAGCGACGTCATTAATCATGGGATGTTCGCTACCTAGAATGCCCTCGCGAGCAGGCTGATTTTAGAACTGTATATTTAATTGCTTTTGTACACAGACTAAAGCTAACAACTCGTATTCATTAAAATGCAAAATGGGGAACTGTAGAGTGAATCTGCAAATACTGCCGTGGATGTTGACATCGCTGATGGGTACGCCTGCAAACATGTAGATTTAATTTTAATACGTGAATTTAGCGATTAAACAACATTTTGTCGAGGAAATAATTTTCATTCTGTTTGAGCAGCCCTTCGCATTATTTTTAACCATATGTGCTTCCCAGAACAACGGACAGAATTTCGGCACAGATGCTTTTCCAGACACCGAATCCTAATGTCTTGCTTTTTTGCCGGCTCACAAGGTAGACCCTAACACAGCATGTCCGTATACTTTAAGTAATGTCTTTTTGCCAAAATGGACATTCTTCCACGCCGAGACAACACGTTCAAGATACCATACAATAAACGCTGACTACATCTAAATAAGCTTTCCTAATAGGAAAAAAAAGACTGACGTAGGTAGTTTTAGGATGCAACATTTGGCTCTTTTTCCAGATTACAGAATTTTTTTATTTGCAGTAATTTCTTTTCTGGTGAGTTTTTATCCACCGTGGCAGTTTTCTAGATCCTTCAGTCTAGTGACTGGGAAACGCGGTCCGAAAACATGCCAAAAAATGCAAAATGTTTTGAAAATTTGATAATTTGTGCGTTTCGATCTTGAATTGCTGGCCCACGGATTATCGATATCGATCTTGACTTGTTGGCCCACGGGTTAGCGATATCGATCCTCGGCTACTCACATGCCTGTGATTGGTTAACAAATCCGACAGTCATACATGAAACAGTAGCATACAATACAAATCAATTACACTCTCTGCCTGGAAGCAACACGCAACTAGCATCATTACACAGACATAATGAAGACAACGATATTGCTTATAGCTCTCAAAAGGAAGAGGTTCACACAAAATAGAGGTTAAAAATGTACCTAAATCGTCCTACGCCGGTTAAGTGCTCTAATGCGCTATGCAGAACGTCTGGCAGAATACACATGTGTTTTCATACTGTGGGTGACTCCTCTTAGCTAATGACCAATTTCCGTGACGGTTTATTGTCTCCAGTAGAAGTCTAATATTTCATCCATTCACGTCGTAAACAGTCTGATGTCACAATACCACAAGCTGCCGCAACGCTACCTTCGGTAATGTTGACGCGGCACGCCACTGTTGTATCACGTCCCCTCCGCTAGGCTGCGTTAAGCCGTCACTATTTGATTCATTACTGAAGGCCTTTGTTTGTGGTCGTCGCGAGTCCTTAGTTCACAGATTCATGTATCTACATTCTGCCGCAGATTACCGACGCCGTTTTCTGTGAAACAATGCACATCACGAGGTTGTGGTTAGATTAGGACATGAGTTTAAATTCAGGGCTACAAAACGTGTCATTTGGCGCGGGTCAGTCATTGGTCGCTTAAAATCAGTTATCGACAGAGCAGCTCGCTTTTTCGTCATTCTTCATGGCAGCTGCTGCCAAGATTTCTCTGTGTTAGACTTTAAATTAAACCACTTTTGTGGTTTATGTGTCGACTATAATTGAACGGTAGACGGTATCCGTTGTGCAACAGCATAGCGGCAAGTGACAGACGTCAAGTAACAAACTGTTTTTATCGGACTGTGGTGAATAATCTGATGCGTGGTAAGTAAAAGTGTACGTAACAAAAAATGGACGAATGTCATATAGGCGTGTTGTGAAAAAGTTACATATCTGTGACGAATGGTGCACGTGCTACGAACACCATCCATTTTCGAAGCATCGAACGCTTTGGATGTAGATATATGAGGCTTGTACAGAAAGTAAGTTCCGATCGGTCGCTAAATGGAAACAACAGTGAAAATCAGAAACATTTTATTTGCTAGAGTTAGCTACATTTTCCAGATACTTCCCACATAGTAGCCGCACCGACTTAGACATTTGTCGGAGCGTTATACCAAATTTCCAACACCATCGTCATAGAAGGCAGCCGCCTGTGCTTTCCGATAATTCTCTACTCTGGTCTATAGCGCGTAGCCTGCGTCCAAGTGTCGTCTTCGGATCCAGTGTCTAATGTGAACAGAGATGATACTCAGGACGAGTCAATTAGGACTGTTTTCTGGGTGATCGAACACTTCCCATCGAAAAGGCTGCAGTGGCGTCTTCGCTACCCCTGCGGAGTGCGGCTGAGAATTGCCATGAAGAGGGAAGTGCGTGGCAGTTGTGTTAGGTGGGCTGCGTTCATTAAGGCGAAGCCTCTCAGCGGGCCCTCATACTTGCCGGGAGACATCGTTGTTCTAGGCACCTTTACTCACTCACAGTGCGCTCACAACTGAAACGAGCGTCTTGATGCGATCGACGGTCATACCAGAGACACTATTCAACACATCTGTGTAAAGCTTCATCGGGTTTTCACCGTGGTGTCCATTTCGCGACCGATCGGAACTTACTTTCTGAACAAGCCTCATATGAAGCCATGAACTATGCAGCAGCGAAGTGCAAAAATATAGGTCTGCAGTAGTAAAATCGAATAGCAACGGTTTAACGCAGCATGGCGAAAGAGACGTGACGTAATAGTGACGCAGTGCGTCAACAGTTGAAACTATGACGCTGCGATAGCTTGTGGTTTTGTGACGTTAGACTGTTTACGTCATGAACGAATGAAATATTAGACATTTCTTCGACGCGATGAACCGTCACAGAAACTGATCATGTGCTAAGAGAAGTCATCCACAATCTGACAACACATGTATATTCCGGAATACAACAAGAGGCCTTAACATGTGTCTTTGCGGACGCTCTACGCTACACCTTCACTACGATGTCACTGTACAACAGTTTAGATATAGTTTTAACCTTTTCTTTGTGTGAACGTCTTTCTTTCTGAGACCTATATGCAATTTCGTATTTTTATTAAGTCTGCATAGTGAGGCTAGTAGCGTATTTCTTCCAGACGGATCATCTAATTGATTTGCATTGTATGGTAATAACTTGTACGTTGTACAGTTTCACGTATAGCTGTCGGACGTGTTCATCTGCCACAGGCAAGTAAGCAGATGGGTATCCATGTCGCACCATCCGCAGGCTAGCAAGTCAAGCTCGTTACGCACACATTATCAAATTTTCATAACAACGTTTTCCATCCCGTAGCTGATTCTCCGACCGCGTTTCCCGGTCACTAGCAGTCGAATGACGGGTTAAGAATACCGTATCACTCAAAAAACTCACCAGTAAAGAAACTACTTTAAAAAAAAACTGGTGAGTTAAAAAAAGTCTGTTTCGGATCAATTATTCACTGTTAACCGATGTTTTTTTTTTTTGTTTTGTTTTGAACTGAGTGGTTCCACCTGCTTAGAAGAAGTTAGAAGAATGTGTTACCATGTCGAACTGAACATGGAGGTACGTCCTCGAGGCCTGGGTCTGGAAAAAAAATTCCAGAATTTCGTTGGATGAAGAGTGATCACGATCAGTTCCCAATAATCAGACAATGATGATGATGATGATGATGATGATGATGATGATGTTTGGTTTGTGTGGCGCTCCACTGCGCGTTTATCAGCGCCAGTACAAATTCCCAGCCTTTACTCAGTCCAAACTCGCCACTTTCATGAATGATGATGAAATGATGAGGACAACACAAACACCCAGTAGCAGACAATGAGGCAAAGTTCTTGTTTGATTTCGGATCCTTACCGTAACAATTTATGGATTGAATGAGGAAAACAGCTTAAGAAGTCAGTCATACAGGGTGGTTTTCCATTTAATTTTAGCCACTCATTTCTCTAGTATCAGCTAGTCACAACATAAACGCAACACTTTCCTTCTTTTAAGTGACTGCGCAGCGAAATTTATAATATAAGTCGATTCTCCCTCTCTTCTTTCCTTGCTTGTACTTACATTTTTCAATAAACTTGGTGAACAATGCATAGTGCATAAAGAATGTTATAAAATCCAGGGGAATCTTAAATGTTGCAACGAACTCTGGTTGGTTGGTTGATTTGGGGGAGGGGACCAAACAACGAGGTTATCGGTCCCATCGGATTAGGAAAGGGAGGGGAGGAAGTCGGCTGTGCTCTTTTAAGGGAACCATCCCGGCATTTGCCTGAAGTGATTTAGGGAAATCACGGAACACCTAAATCACGATGGGTGGACGCGGGTTTAATCCATCGTCCTCACGAATGCGAGTCCAGTGTGCTAACCATTGCGCCACCTCGCTCGGTAACGAAATCTGAGCAAGCATTTATATGAAAAGAACTCACCTGTAAACTATCCATATTTTCGAACTACAATGGTCAGCATGGCGTATTAGTGTCACTTTAGGACAATTTGCACGTATTCTCTCCTTGCAACAACTAAATGAGTAATTTTCAGTTTCTTGTGTGGCAAGGTGGCAAGTGAAGAAAACGCGGACAGTGGCAATATACTCCGGAAAACAAAGCATACTTCCGGAAAAAAGTTCAAGACATAGTGATGTAATTAATGTAAGCGAAAAATTACTGTCACTTTCAGGAGAGGTATACATTACAAGTAAAAAGAATGAAGTGGGAAGTGTCGAATATTAGAGTCACGTAAAATCATATATGCACAGAGATAATGATCCTGTAATAGTTGTATGCATTTACGTGAAAACATCGTCGTGCTTGCGCCGACACTTTTACAATTATCGAATTTTCACTTCTTTTAATACGTGTTGGAGAGATGGTAGATTGGAATATTGAGGACGCGGGATGTGGTTGACATTTAGAGACAGGAAGAAATGCAGTATAGCTTCTACGTAGTGGAAAAATAACGACCCTAAAAAAGAAGACGATTAAATGTATGGTTTGTAGAAATTCTGTGACAGACAACGCTGAGATTGCAGGCGTATGGAAGTGTATAAATCATCTCTCTCTCGCTCTCTCTTACTCTCCCTTCCAAAAACCACACACACACACACACACACACACACACAATTCCTCCCTCTCACTCTCTCTCGGAAATGAACATAAAAGCGAACCAATAACACGGCGGTACGCAAGTCGTTTTCAAACTAAAGGCAGAAACTGTGTTCGTGGCATGAGACGAAATAATGGCGATCCACATAAACTTATGAACAGAGAGTGCAGCGAATCTATACAGTGGGTTATTTATAGCACAACAATGAACTGCATGCCAGAACACCAACACTCTATACATTACAAGATCTGTTAAAAGTGAACTGAAAATAAACGAAATGTGGAGCAAGAACCTACACGTCACATCACAGAAAGCTTGCGTCAACTGAGTTTTTCACGGTTAGCATCCCAAAACGAAGATACCAGTGTTTAGCGGGTGTACGATGGGAAGATTTTGATACCTTCGTTTTACAACCTCCACTTCGTTACCTCACGCGTTGATATTTAAAAATACGTAATGATTCGTGCTTTATGTAATCAGTGTTATAGCCTTACGGAAATGGAGTGCATACACAGATTTGGGTCATTAGATGCAAGCCCATTGTATTAGTATTTCAGCGCCAGTGGTCTGTTCGGAATACATTCAAACCTACTGTTGTGCTGTCGCCGCTGTTCGTTTACTACCAACTCACTCCCTTAGAAAAATACTGTTCAGGCAATTAATTCTGATTCTGTTAGTCAGTATAGTTGTAATTAACATTATTTCATCCTAACGACTCTACCGATCACTTTCATGAGCGTATGCCCAACAGTTTTGCTATCCGACTGGCTGTTAATCTTGCGCCGGCCGGTGTGGCCGAGCGGTTCTAGGCGCTTCAGTCTGGAACGGCGCGACCGCTACGGTCGCAGGTTCGAATCCTGCTTCGGGCATGGATGTGTGTGATGTCCTTAGGTTAGATAGGTTTAAGTAGTTCTAAGTTCTAGGGGACTGATGACCGCAGATGTTAAGTCCCATAGTGCTCAGAGCCATTTTTTTGTTAATCTTGCGACACGACGTGCACTGAGATGACAAAAGACATGGGATAGCGAAATACACGTATATATAGATGGCGCTAGCATCGTATACACAAGGTATAAAAGGACAGTGCATTGGCGGAGCTGTCATTTGTACTCAGGTAATTCACGGGAAAAGGTGTCCGACGTGATTATGGAGGCACGACGGGAACTAACAGACTTCCAACGCGAAATGGTAGTTGGAGCTAGACGGATGGGACATTTCATTTCGGAATTCGTTAGGGAATTCAATATTCCGAGATCCACAGTGTCAAGAGTGTGCCGAGAATACCAAATTTCGGGCATTGCCTCTCACCGACGGCTTTCACTTAACGACCGAGAGCAGCGACGCTTGCGTAGAGTTGTCAGTGCTAACAGACAAGCAACAATTCGTGAAATAACTGCAGAAATCAATATGAGACATACGATGAACGTACCCATTTGGACAGTGCGCGGATTTTGACGTTAACGGGCTTTGGCAGCAGCCGGCCGACGCGAGTGCCTTTACTAACAGCACAACGTAGACTGCAGTGCTCTCATGGGATCGTGAACATATCGGTTGGTCTCCAGACTACTTGAAAACCGTAACCTGGTCCGTTGAGTCCCGATTACAGGTGGTAAAAGCTGACGGTAGATTTAGAGTGTGGCGCAGACCCCACGAAGCGATGGACCTAATTTGTCGACAAGGTACCGTGGAAGCTGGTGGTGGCACCATAATTGTGTGGATTGTGTTTACTTGGAATGGACCATTTCCTCTGAGCCAACTAAGCCAGCCATTGACTGGACATGATTTTATTCGGCTACATGGAGAACATCTGCAGCCATTAGTGGACTTCATGTTCCGAAACAAAGATCGAATTTTTATGGATGGCAGCACGCCATGTCGCCGGGCCACAATTGTTGGTGTTTGGACTGAAGAACATTCTGGATAATATGAATCCCATCGAACATTTGTGGCACGGAATCGAGAGGTCAGCACGAAGACCAGCACCGGCAACATTTTCGCAATTGCGGACGGCTATTGAGGCAGCTTGGCTCAGTATATGTGCAGGGGTCTTCCTACGACTCGTGGAAACCATGCCCCGTCAAATTGCTGCATTATGCCGGCCAAAAGGATGTCCAACGCGATATTAGAAGGTACCCCAAGACCGTCATCAGGTATCCCAATGCCTTCGTCACTTCAGCCAACAAGCGAATGTATCTCCACCCCTTAATTTTGATTATCGGTCTCTCTCAATTAGACTGTTTATTGAAGTATGATCAAGTTCGCGCTGAAGATTTTGAAACCAACGTCGCGCAGCTGGTAGTTACTTAGACGACACGACACACGAATAAGGAAAGTACACTTTCAATAAGTGGTCTTTATCACGTATTTTCAAGGAGTCAGCATGTTAATTATTTGATTCGGCAATATTAGTGGTATTGCGTGCCTGTGCAGACCCCTCCCGAGACGGATTTTGTGTATCCCAATCCCTCTAGTGCTATCCCATGCGAAAATGCGCGAACGTTTTCTAAATATTGGTGAATAGTATAACTGAAGTAGGATGGGAGTACCAGCCCGGCATTCACTTAATCGGATGTGGGAAACCCCTTAAAGACTACCTCCAGGCTGGCCGGCAAACCAACCCTCGTTGTTAATTCGCCGGGAGAGCAGATCCGCTTTCGAAGCGCCCTCCCAAATCAAGGATGCGAGACCACAAACGCACGCTGCTTTTGCTAATGAACGCAGATATAAAATGAACAACTTCTGTGGTGAATATCTTAACCATTTGTGGCAACGCAACAGTTGACATTTTTTTTGTGGGACACACATACGGCAATACCTGTGACGCGCACAACGAAAGCTCACACACAACTCTCAACGATCACACTCTACTTTCTCCAGAGAGCCAACTATCGATAATGGGGCGGAAAGCGATACTGCAGCACCTTTTCAAAGTCAGTATCTTTTATTCTTCTGTCTGTTGGGGTCGATTCGAAATTTTTTCTGTCTTTGTTCTCTGCGCGTAAATACAAGAAGCACTGAATAATCAGTTGCAAAAGTTATTAGGCAACTTCAAAAGTTAATGGCCAGGTGGGCAGAAGAACAAATTGCCAGTGTTGTAATAAAGTGTGGTCCCTGATTGAGAATCTGAGTATGTCGACCGGGGAGAGGGGGGGGGGGGAGAGGGGGTGTGGCTTGCACCTGCTGTCGGCATTTAGCTCGCGGCTGTCCACAGAGTGGTTGCCATGGTAACAGTCAGGCTCTCGGCCGGCTGCATTGATCAGCGAGGCAGCAGCCAGCGCCGCAGCGTCCAGCTTGTTGGCTAGCGTGGAGGCGTACCTATTGTGTGCAGTGCCATTAGCTCCCATTAGCGGCCACAGAGTGCCGCCACGCAATATGCTCCCTGTACAACAGCTGATATCCAATTATGAAATAGCGATGCCTGCGCTACTAAGAAGCACTCTGCAGTTTCCTTCGGACATGCATGCATGTCTATAGGAACAGGCACTGCAGCGGCAAAAGCTGACAAGAAATGCAGAAAATGTTTTCGTAATTTTGAATACGAACCACCATCGGGTGTATATTGGAATGATGACAATGAAAATTTGTGCCGGACCGATACTCGAAACCGGATTTCCCGCTTGACGCGAGCGATCGCCGCAACCGCTTCGGCTATCCGTGCACGATTCACGGGCAGACAGAAACTTTCATGTGCCACAACCTGAACTCATGCGTTACGTCTATTCCCGTACAGGAAGGACATACTTACTGAGAGTCGAGGGCCTGTCGTTGGCGAATAGATGATGGTTCGTTCCATCGAACATGCATGCATGGCCGGAGGAACAGGTACTGCATCGACTGCAGCCATACAAGAAATACAGGAAGTGTATTCCCAGTTGCGAATATGAACCACCATCGGCTGCATATTGGAATGACGACAATGCAAATCTGTGCCGGATCGGGACTCGAACCTAGATTTCACGCTTTATGCGAGTGATCGCCTTAACTGCTTCGGCTCTTCGTAAACGAATCACGGCCAGACCCCGAAGGAATGTTGCATCGTACTTCTTAATACCACAGGCAGTGTTATTTCGTATTTATTCGCCAATATCCTCGGCTCTTGATAAACATCTCATTTCTCGGACGGGAGTATACGTAACGTACTATTGCAGGTTGTAACACAAGGATGACCTCACGTGGAAGTTTCCGTCCGGGCATGATTCGTGCACGGATAGCAGAAGCTGTTAAGGTGTTAAGGTATGAGTAACAGATACTATTTTATGAGAGGGAAGGTGTAGCGCGCACAGAATTCCCGAAGTTCGACAAGAATTTTCTAGAAAGTGATATTTTCTAACTGGAATAATTAATAAACTGACATATTATTTTGGTCATCATCATCAGTTATCTGTTATATTATCAGGTCCTTTGCCTCTCCATTTTCTGCGATCCATTGCTTCCTTCTTAAGGCTGCTGTATGTTGTACCGTCCATCACGTCATCCAGTATCTGAAATCTCTTCCTTCCTCAAAAATGGTTCAAATGGCTCTGAGTACTATGGGACTTAACTGCTGTGGTCATCAGTCCTCTAGAACTTAGAACTACTTAAACCTAACTAATCTAAGGTCATCACACACATCCATGCCCGAGGCAGGATTCGAACCTGCGTCCGCAGCGGTCGCGTGGTTCCAGACTGTAGCGCCTAGAACCGCTCGGCCACTACGGCCGGCTCTTCCTTCCTCGCTTCCTTTCCCATTCTACATAACTTCTAAAACTGTTTTTATCAGTCCGTCATTCTTTCTTAATTCAATTTTTTTCTTCTTTTTATTACATCTAGTAACTGTCTATTGATTCCCACCCTTCTCAGTAACTCTTCATTTCTGACTCTGTCCATCCCACATATTGTTTCCATCCTCCTCCATGTCCACATCTCAAAAGCCTTCAGCCTTCCTCTGTCTTTCCTCCTCAAAGTCCATGTTTCAGAGTCATATAGAAGAACACTCCATACACAACATTTTATGTCTCTCCCTGTCCAGACCGCTGCAAAAAATCCTCCTTTTCTTATAAAACGCCTCTTTTGCCATTTCTATCCTTGTTTTCATTTCTGTGGTGCACTTCCAGTCGGTGTCTATCCTACTTTCAAGATACTTAAAATTTTGCACCTGTTCTAGTATTTCTCTATTCAGCGTAATTTTTATTTCCTTATTTCCTCCTAGTGCCAATACTTCTGTTTTATTTGTGTTAATTTTCATGCAAAAGGCGTCTGTTATTTTGGTAAAAGTATATATTTTCAGAAAAAGAGATATCAGGGCTATTAAACTGTAACACTGGATTTTGGAAAGAATTAAAGACTTAAACAGTCTATAACATGACAGTTTTTAGTACAAATTACCTTCGAAATGTGATTCTTCAATTTTTCCCGTCGTATTTCTTACTCGAACAGTGGACTGTTCGAACTTTCGAAATATTAAATTTTCGTAAGAAATAAAACTTTTGCTTCAAAGACGAGAATGAGGGCTTTCAAATAATCCCCATCAAACCTATAACAGAATTTTTTTTATCTTTATTGAATATTTAAATGCACATCGTAAATTATGAATATTTCATTAAATAAAATGTTTCTGCGTGAATCAAATATACTGCTGTCATCAGCAGACCGTAAATTATATTATGAATAACGAAATGTAGTGAAATACCGTTGGATAATAATGTCGCAATTGTATATGGTTCAAATGGCTCTGAGCACTATGGGACTCAACTTCTGAGGTCATTAGTCCCCTAGAACTTAGAACTAGTTAAACCTAACTAACCTAAGGACATAACACACATCCATGCCCGAGGCAGGATTCGAACCTACGACCGTAGCGGTAACGCGGTTCCAGACTGCAGCACCTAGAACCTCACGGCCACTTCGGCCGGCAATTGTATATGCACTTATTATATTGTAGTATTATTGCATTATGAACAGTCTCCGTCTAGGACAATGCCTTGGATTCTATTATTTAAAGTGTCTTGGAGCCACTCACATATGTGACAACCAAACTCGTATGCTCGGATCGTCGCTAATACTCTGCAGTGTGGCACTTGGTGAAACGCTTTTCGGAAATCTAGGAATATACAATCTTCCTTCTTGCCCTCATCCGTGTATCTCAGAATATCGTGCAAGCAGTGGAGACGCTAATTTTCGCAAGAGCGATGCTTTCTAAATCCGCGATGATATGTAGACAGAAGTTTCCTTTTTCTCTCATGGCTATTTATTATACTGAAACCAGTAAAATGCACAAAAATCCTGGAGCAAAGAGAAGTTAAGAATACTGATCTGGAAATTTGTGGGTCAGTTCTCTAACTCGTCTTGCATAAAGAGGAGTCGTCTGCATATTTCATTACTCGTAGACACGTTGGTCACTCTGGTTTGATACACACACAAAAATAAATAAAAAACGGACAAGAGGGAGTAGTACTTGCGCCCTGAGGGTTCAGTACAAACTTAATTAGGCGAGTGAACACTGGTAGTCCGGGATATTTTCTGTGGTGTTTCGGGAAATATTTGCGGTTCTGTTTTTGCAACGTGTAGCTGATTTCAGCTCAAACTAATGTTGCTCGTCATATCTTTCATGTGACGCCCAACGCCGGCGGAAAGCGCCGGTTCGTTTTTCGTTACCAAGAAAGAAAGAAAGAAAGAAAGGAAAAAAATTATTTAAAAAAAGTAATTGTTAAATCGGAACTTTACGTGTCCATTCGACAGAGCGGTCGCAAGTTAGTCTAGTGGCAGATTCTTTTTATCGTCGTGTATAAACAAGGACAGTATAAAACGAAGAGTATCCAGTACTCTAGTAGCGACAGCGCCGCCCTGACCCGCGCACTGCCACCGCCATGCAGGGGCGCTGCTGGAACTCGAGGTTATTCTTCATGTTTTACTGTCCCTGTTGATACATTCTACTGAACGAATATCGCATTAGACTAGTTTGGGGCCCCTCTCTCGAATAGGCAAGTAAAATTCTGTTTTAAAAATCATTTTGTGTGTAACGGGAAACAAACCGACGCTTTTGCCGGCCGGAGTGGCCAGCGGGTCTAGGCGCTACAGACTGGAACCGCGTGACCGCTACGGTCGCAGGTTCGAGTCCTGCCTCGGGCATCGATGTATGTGATGTCCTTAGGTTAGTTACGTTTAAGTAGTTCTAAGTTCTAGGGGACTGATAACCACAGCAGTTAAGTCCCATTGTGCTCAGAGACAAACCGACGCTTTTCGTGGAAATTGGGCCCCGCTTGAGAGACGTAATGAGAAGTATTTGTATTGTCTGACTGCAACTACACATTACAAGAACGAATTTGCTAACACCTCTAAAACACCAGCGAAAATGGGCCTGACGACACACACGAGAGTCATCTGTTATAGATAGTTCATCCATAAGTTTTGATGAGTGAGTTTGCAAGTATCAAAAAATGTAACATAAGTGGCCGTATCTTTCGATTTCAGTGATCTAGAAAATTAATTTTTTACGCTATCAAGGAACCTTAGATCTCAGTATTTGACATAAATTTCAAGTTGACACATCAAACCGTTTCTGAAAATTTTTGACCGTGCAGCTGCGGAAGAATATAGGTCCATTTAAGATTACTGCTTGAGATGTTCCATTGCATCCAAGTTTATTCTCGAGGCTTATAATATGTTTGTAGACTGGCATGCGGTAGCCGGCCGGAGTGGCCGAGCGGTTCTAGGCGCTACAGTCTGGAACTGCGCGACCGCTACGGTCGTAGGTTCGAATCCTGCCTCGGGCATGGATGTGTGTGGTGTCCTTAGGTTAGTTAGGTTTAAGTAGTTCTAAGTTCTAGGGGACTGATGACCTCAGCATTTAAGTCCCATAGTGCTCAGAGCCATTTGAACAATTTTTTTGGCATGCGGTAGCGGCGTTGACGATTCACACATCGTCGAGGCATAGTCCTTCAATGCTGTTGCGGATAGAGCTCACAGAGGCGTGCACTGCCCGCTTATATAGACACCGCGTGACTTTGATTACGTAAAGCGTGGTAACGGACTTAGACTTTGCAGACAGCGGCCGTAGAGAGTTACCTCGTACGCGTGCTGTAGCGTACCCTGGTTCGCCGAGCCATGCCGGGCGGGTTGCGTCACTGACTCGCTAGGTGCTCAGCGGGCAGTGCGGCACTAAGTTCCCGAATTTTTTCAAACTGTTGCATCCTTGAGCCCCCGGTTCGCAATGTACGTCTAGCGGTTACAGGAGTCAAGGATCGCACTTTATTAATAATTAAAGTAAAAAGTAATATCTCCAGTTACAGTTACATTGTCAGTAAGTACACCAAGTCCTTTCATCCATACATGTATTTTTTCATCATTACTGTGTTAACAGACGGCCGTACATACAGACAGAAAACAGAGGTATCCTATAGCATTGCTGAAAACCATTCAAAAGCCAAGATCGCACAGAATATTTTTTTTATTCGAGACAACCGGTCGCAACAGTCTTTCCTGTGATCATCAGGTCCTAAAGGTATTTTTGTAGTAAAACATGTTCATTTTAGGCTGTAGCTCAGCGCATTATAAACGTTTGCCATCGCTAAAATATTT
This sequence comes from Schistocerca serialis cubense, assembly GCF_023864345.2. Lineage (NCBI taxonomy): Eukaryota > Metazoa > Arthropoda > Insecta > Orthoptera > Acrididae > Schistocerca > Schistocerca serialis. The sequence continues at coordinate 405,873,475 of NC_064646.1, forward strand.
AAAAACACAAAGCACCTTGTGCAAAATGCCACGCCCATATGCATAGCTCATAGATGCTTTAAGTGGCGTATAAGCTACAACTTGATACAAATACGGTACACTATATCACATCTGTTTACATATGATGATAATGTTTTGGTTTGTGGGGCGCTCAACTGCGGAGTTGTCAGCGCCCGTACAAATGCCCAACCTTTCCTCAGTCCAGTCTCGCCACTTTCATGAATTATAATGAAATTATGAGGACAACACAAACACCCAGCCATCTCGAGACAACTGAAAATATCTGACCCCGGTGGGAATCAAACCGGGGACCCCGTGCTCGGGAAGCGAGAACGCGACCGCGAGACCACGAGCTGTTTACATATGCTGGATACATACTGAACAGTGCGAATCTACTTTAAGTGACTAGAAGGTTCAACTCATACCCGAAGATGACAGCAAAGACTGTTGAAACCGGTTGTCTCGAATAAAATTTTTTTGCGATCTTGGTTTTTGTATGGTTTTTAACAATTAAAACAGATCGCACTTCAATACTCTCACAATGAGAAAATTCTGTCCTATAAAAGCTCCTTTTTGATCGACTGGATACAGTATGAAGCATAGTACTCCCTTTAGATGGGAAGTGTTAATATTTTGCGTTGTCCACAGAACGTCGTAAATTACTGCAGCAAGCGCTTCCTCCATAACTCCCATCTCCCTCTCCTGCCACACAGAGCAGGCACGTAAACTGTTTCCTCCACTTATAAGCGCAATCAGATAAACGCGTGAAATGTTTGTTCTTTTATCGCGAGGTACTGCGCAACGAGCGCCGCTTAGACAACTCGCGGAGATAAACTTTGAATTTAGGGCGCAGTCGCGGCCTGTCGCGCTATACTGTGCGTGCCACGCCACGCCGCCACTGCGCGCCCAGATTTGGTTGGCCCGGCAGAAGCGTTCACGCCTCGGCGCCTCCTATTTGGGCGTTTATTGCTCGCAAATGACATCGATTTAGCGCTCCGTCAGCGGACGAGCTACGCGCCGGAAAATAGTCCCGGGCGGCGCGGCGCGGCGAGAGCCAATGTTTGCCAAGGGTGTCGGCCTCGAGCGCTGCGAAGCTTCGTGGCCCTAGCAAATGCTGCGTGCTGCGAGCGTGATTTCCCGGTGGACGCAGCCGGCAACCGACCCGGCTGTATTTCGCGTCTCCCGACCACGAAATATTGCTAATGAAGGCCGATGTTATCGTGCAACCTAATACTAGCTTATGGAGCGTACGCGCGGCTAATGCAGTCGCCTCGCTCAAGTGCGCGTTTGCATTTCCTACGCTCACCTGAGGATTCCCTTCTGGAAGAGACCAATTCCAGTGCGCCGGATTATGTCAACATACGACATTTTTGTAACGCTTTTTCCTCTCTCTTTCCCAACACATTCAACCGAAAAGTAAAAGTAGGCAAGGTGTAATGAGGACGTTTGAAAGACAGAAGAAATTGTCACTTCCGTCGGAAATCAGTGGTGGTATTCGTATCACTGACACTCATCGTAGGATACTCGGCAGCATATTCTGTGGAGTACTGCATTCTTAGAATTTTTTGCGCATTTATTTCACCTGGCCAGTTTAGCGAACACAGGCCTTCTCTTAAATGTAATCAGATATCCTTAGTGAATCAACATTACAATATGTACCAGTGTATCACATGAACAGTTTGGGATGATAATAATAATAATAATAATAATAATCATTATTTTTATTATAATTAAAATGGTCTCCATGAGGTTGATAGAATTACTTTAAACAGAAAGAGGAACACCAAAGAAATCTAATAGAGAGAACGAAAAGTGTAATTCCAACATTATATTGGCACAAAGGACCAGCAACTCAATTAACTTATTACGTATTTAGGTTTCCGTCACAATTGCATATAACTTTTAAATGTGACTGGTTTCGGACGCTTGCGTTCATTTTCAAACGATCATCTACGTTACAACGTAAACTACAATATTAATGCGTATATATGGCAATGATCCGACTGTCTGATTCACTCACTGACACATAATCGCCGAGCCCACGACAGAAACTCGTAATTTTCAGAGGCTGTTCATCTTATAGTATATGCATCGTTTAAGAAAGCGTATTTCGATATTCCATCCCTAATGTGGTGAAATATGGAATGGGAGGTTTTTTGAAAATTTGTCGCTATTAAGGCAATCCTGAAGCTAGAACTACAAAAACAGGTATTTGGTTTCTCAGTCGGAAATTTAAAAAAACAAAAGTATTTCAGCATTTTTGGAAATTCAGCCACTAAGAGGGTAAAGTAGAGGGTGAAAATTTTTTGAAAGTAAATCATTATTAAAGAACTATTAAAGCATTTTTCACAGCTACACCTATCAAAGCCGGTATTTGTCTTCTCGTTTGGAAATAAAATTATTTTTCAATGTTTTTGGAAATTTAACCCCCTAAGCGGATGAAATACGATATGAAAAGTGCTACGAATTTATTTCATTATGAGAGCGTTTTGAAAGGTAATTCTATCAAAATTTGTATTTGGCTTCTCTGTTAAAACAAAAAAATATGTGTTTCACTGGTTTTGGAAATTCAACCCCTAAGGGAGTGAAATAGGGGACGAAAATATTAAGAAAATATTTTGTGGATTAAAATATTTTTCAAGCTAAATCTATAAAATCAGTCCTCTCGGTTAGATATAAAGAAATATTTGTCAGGGGATGAAACTTTCTATGGGAATATAACCACAAGAACGCAAAAGGCAAGGTTAACAAAAATATTAAACACCGGCTACCATAATCGCCGTTTGGTAAGAAGTAAATGCGGGAAAGACCACACTTCTATGATCTTAAGTAGCTAAAAAGTTTAGAAACTGATGGAATTTGTGCACGACATAAAAATACGAATAAAGAAAAACAGAAAAGACTGTACAGACCATAGAGTCTAGGCGGGCGAAGCAGCGGCCGCTGAGCTAGTCAAAACGTAAAATACAATATGTCAAAATACATAAATAGTTTTCGAACATTCTTTAAGGACAGATTACAGTCGTGCCATACATCAGTTATGACATACCAATATCTCTCATGATTAACTGTAATATAACTCCAATGGCACATTCAGAAGACTTTTCATTATTTTCTGGCGCTGCAGTCCGGAACCGCGGGACTGCTACGGTCGCAGGTTCGAATCCTGCCTCGGGCATGGGTGTGTGTGATGTCCTTAGGTTAGTTAGGTTTAAGTAGTTCTAAGCTCTCGGGGACTTATGACCTAAGATGTTGAGTCCCATAGTGCTCAGAGCCATCTGAACCATCATCACTTTTCATTATTCCCGATCACCATAATAAATGCAGTTAGGAGAACTCGGCAGGCGCCTTCAATTGCTCACCATGTATTCATATGCCCTGTCTCCGTTTACGGAAAACAGTGCCTCAAAATTTCATATTTATTGCACAGCGTTGCTAGGGCCACGCCATTCCGTTGCCCTCCCGGCCGATAGCCTTGGAGAGTTTTGTAGGAATGTTAAGTATGAAATCGTCTAGTACTATTGGCTACAAATGGGGACAGCGAGAGTGTATACACAATAAGCAAATGAAGGCCCCTGCCGGTTTATCTCAACTACATACGTTACACCTGCCTGATATAGTGTAAGGCCCCCACGAGCACGCAGAAGTGATGCAACACGATGTGGCATGGGCGCGATTGATGTCTGAGGTAGTGCTGGAGGGAATTGACTCCGTGAATCCTGCGGATCTGTCCATAAATACGTAAGAGGTCCAGGGGTGGAGATCTCTCCTGAACAGCACGTTCCAATGGTTGGTTGTTGTTGTTTTGGGGAAGGAGACCAGACAGCGAGGTCATCGATCTCATCGGATAAGGGAAGGATGGGGAAGAAAGTCGGGCGTGCCCTTTGAAAGGGACCATCCCGGAATTTGCCTGGAGCGATTTAGGGAAATCACGGAAAACCTAAATCAGGATGGCCGGACGCGGGATTGAACCGTCGTCCTTCCGAATGCGAGTCCAGTGTCTAACCACTGCGCCACCACGCTCGGTCAGCACGTTCCAAGGCATCCCAAATATGCTTATTAACGTTCATTTCTGGGGAGTTTGGTGGCCGGCAGAAGTGTTCCTGAAGCCACTCGGTAGCAACACTGGACGTGCGGGGTGTCGCATTGTCCCGCTGGAAGTGCCCAAGTCCGTCGGAATGCACGATGGGCCTGACTTGATGTAGGTGATAAGACAGGATGCTTACGTAGTTGTCACCTGTCAGGTGACCTAGGTGTATCAGGAGTCCAAATGCACACGCCCCACACCATTACAGAGCCTCCACCAGTTTTAACAGTCCCCTGCTGACATGCAGGGTCCATGGATTCATGAGTTTGTCTCCATAGCCGTACTCAACCATCCGCTCGGTACAATTTGAAACGAGACTCGTCCGACCAGGCAACATGTTTCCAGTCATCAACAGTCGATTGTCGGTGTTGACGGGCCCAGGCGAAGAGTAAACCTTTGTGTCGTGCAGTCATTAAGGCTACACGGGCGGGCCTTCGGCTCCGAAAGCCCATATCGATGACGTTTTGTTGACACTTGTTGATGGCCCAGCACTGAAATCTGCAGCAGTTTGCTTAAGGGTTGCTCTTCTGTCACGCTGAAGATTCCCTTCAGCCTCGTTGGTCCCGTTCTTGCAGGATCTTTTTCCGGCCGCAGCGATGTTGGAGTTTTGATGTTTTACTAGTGGCTCCTGATACTCACGGTACTATCGTGAAATGGTTGAGCGGGAAAATCCCCACTTCATCGCTACCTCGGAGATTCTGTGTCCATCGCTCGTGCGCCGACTATAACACCACGTTCCAACCCACTAACTCTGAAGCAGCAGTAAGCGATCTAACAACTGCGCCAGACACTTGTCTTATATAGGCGTTGCCGACCGCAGCGCCGTATTCAACCTGTATACACATCTCTGAATCTGGATACGCCAGCCCATACCAGTTCTTTGGCGCTTCAGTGTATATTGACCTGATTTAGGAAGAAGTCTTTTGAACATTCCATTGCAATTATGTTACAGTCAAATATGAAAGTTGCAGATATGCAGTAACCAATGTATTGCGCCATTATAATGCGTTCATAAAAAATATTCACAAGCTAATTATTTATTTTAACATCTTGTGTTTCGTGTTTTTATTAATACTGCACCTTCTGATGTAGCTAATTGTCTGAAAATGAACGTAAACTATCGAAACTAGACACCAGTTAGATGCAACTGTCACAAGACACAAATAAATAATACAACGAAAAATAATCAGGAAAATTTTAGGTCCAAACTGTGCTTGCGAAGATACGTACAAATTTTGAACGTATACCAATAGTTATTTGGATAGTGAAAAAAGCGCATGTTAAAATTTTATGGGTATATTAAAAGAATGGAACCAACTATATTAACTAGAGATGTCGAATTATACGGAAGTCACAGTAAATCTCAGAGTGAAACAACAAAACGGACCAATGTAGTGAAAGAAGACCTGAAAGAAACACTAGTAACACAGCTCGATTTACTAGACAGAAAAATAATTGGACGGTCGACCGAGCAGAAATACCAACGAAAATCGGAACAGCTTTGTCCATAAAGCAGAAAAGAGTCCATTCCTTGAGAATGATAGTAATGTGGGCACAAAGAGAAACTAAAACAAAACTCGTATATCGCGTGATACATTAGGACCCAAATGTGAATAATAATAATATGTTCTGCCAGTCGTAAAAGGCGACGAAATGAACAAACCACTAATAGGGCTAACCCCCCTTTTAGTGTGATTACTTGGTTCAGGACAGAACTAAAAAAGCCTCGGACAAGCGCCGTCATGGTCGGGGACGACGCTTGAACCCTATGCCCGCCCACAATGGTAATGACACTGCTAGCCAACTGGAAAATGATGTAAATCTAAATAGAGGTGTTTTGCAGGATATGCTTCCTGCAACCACCCTAGAAGGAAAACAAAGAAAGAGGATGAGATGGTCAGATGAAGTTAATCGACACCTCATGTTCTGTTATTACCAAGCAACAAACCTAGGAACCAACACAACTGGATACAGATCACAAGTATACACAACATTTATTACCAGATACCCGGAATTAAATTTTTTAACAGAACAACGACTAGCTGATCAGATCCGTGTAACAATAAAAAATAACAGGATACCCCAGTCAGAATTAGAAAACATCAAACAACAAGTACAACAAATACTGGAACAAAATAATGTGCAATTAGAAGAAGAAGAAAATACAGTAATGGATTCAAACATCCCAGAGCAAACAAACAAAGAACAACACACATCAACTAAACAATCAGAGGAAAACGAAATCTTAAGACAGCCACCAGCACAAGCACAAATAGAACATGAAGTGACACACATGTTAGATATAGAAGAAAAATTTCAGTTGACATATATAGAATACAAAGACACAAATACGGACATTAGACCATTCTTGCATAGACCACCAAATCACCCACAAGTCGAAACAACAATAAAAACTATCAACACAATCATACACAACAAAATAAATGAATACACAACTATGGAAGAGTTACAACTACTGGTTTATGTAGGAGCACTCACTGCACTAAATATACACACTAGGCAGAGATCAGAACCAACCAACACACAGAAGAAACCCACAAAACCAGCATGGCAACACAGGCTACAGATCAGAATAGAAAAACTGAGAAAAGACATCAGACAGCTAACACAATTTATAAGAAATGAAATATCAGACAAAAAACGAAAAAGGTTAGGTAAAATCTCACAACAAGAAGCAATAGAGCAATTAGATGAAAAGAAGCAGAAATTACAAGCATTGGCCAAACGACTTAGAAGATACAAAAAAAGTGAAAATAGAAGGAAACAAAACCAAACATTCAACACAAACCAAAAGAAATTTTACCAAACAATAGATAACACACACATAAAAATAGACAATCCACCAAACATAACAGACATGGAACACTTCTGGAGCAACATATGGTCAAACCCGGTACAACATAACAGGCATGCACGGTGGATACACGCAGAAACAGACACATACAAGATGATACCACAAATGCCTGAAATGATAATTTTACAACATGTCACCCAAGCAATTAATTCTACTCACAGTTAGAAAGCCCCTGGAAAAGATAAAATAGCAAATTTCTGGCTAAAGTAGTTCACCTCAACACATTCACATCTAACTAAATTATTTAACAGTTACATTGCAGACCCATACATATTCCCTGATACACTTACACATGGAATAACTTATCTGAAACCTAAAGATCAAACAGACACAGCAAACCCCGCTAAATATCGCCCATTACATGCCTACTAACAATCTACAAAATATCAACTTCAGTCATTACACAGAAATTAATGACACATACAACACAGAACAAAATTATAAATGAAGAACAAAAAGGCTGCTGCAAAGGAGCACGAGGATGTAAAGAGCAACTGATAATAGATGCAGAGGTGACATATCAAGCTAAAACTAAACAAAGGTCGCTACACTACGCATACACCAAAAAGCTTTTGATAGTGTACCCCACTCATGGTTACTACAGATATTGGAAATATACAAAGTAGATCCTAAATTGATACAGTTTCTAAACATAGTAATGAAAAACTGGAAAACCACACTTAATATTCAAACAAATTCAGATAATATCACATCACAGCCAATACAGATTAAGCGTGGAATATACCAAGGAGACTCATTAAGTCCTTTCTGGTTCTGTCTTGCTCTGAACCCACTATCCAACATGCTAAATAATACAAATTATGGATATAATATTACTGGAACATACCCACACAAAATCATACATTTGCTATACATGGATGATCTAAAACTACTGGCAGCAACCAATCAACAACTCAACCAATTACTAAAGATAACAGAAGTATTCAGCAATGATATAAATATGGCTTTTGGAACAGACAAATGTAAGAAAAATAGCATAGTCAAGGGAAAAAACACTAAACAAGAAGATTACATATTGAATAACCACAGTGACTCCATAGAAGCGATCGAAAAAACAGATGCCTATAAATACCTAGGATACAGACAAAAAATAGGAATAGATAATACAAATATTAAAGAAGAATTAAAAGAAAAATATAGACAAAGACTAACAAAAATACTGAAAACACAATTGACAGCAAGAAACAAGACAAAAGCTATAAATACTTATGCTATACCAATATTGACCTATTCATTTGGAGTAGTGAAATGGAGTAACACAGACCTAGAAGCACTAAATACACTTACACGTTCACAATGCCACAAATATAGAATACATCACATACATTCAGCAACAGAAAGATTCACATTAAGCAGGAAGGAAGGAGGAAGGGGATTCATCGACATAAAAAACCTACGTTATGGACAGGTAGACAATTTAAGAAAATTCTTTCTAGAACGAGCAGAAACTAGCAAAATACACAAAGCAGTCACTCATATAAATACATCGGCTACACCACTGCAATTTCATAACCACTTCTACAACCCTTTAGATCACATAACATGAACAGATACGAAGAAAGTAAATTGGAAGGGGAAGGCACTACATGGCAAGCACCCATATCATCTAACACAGCCACACATCTATCAAGACGCATCCAACACATGGCTAAGAAAAGGCAATATATACAGTGAGACGGAAGGATTCATGATCACAATACAGGATCAAACAATAAACACCAGATATTACAGCAAGCATATTATTAAAGAGTCCAATACCACAACAGATAAATGCAGACTTTGCAAACAACAAATAGAAACAATAGATCACTTCACAAGCGGATGTACAATACTAGCAAATACAGAATACCCCAGAAGACATGACAATGTAGCAAAAATAATACATCAACAGCTTGCCTTACAACATAAACTTATAAAACAACACGTCCCCACATACAAGTATGCACCACAAAATGTACTGGAGAATGATGAATACAAATTATACTGGAACAGAACCATTATAACAGATAAAACAACACCACATAACAAACCTGACATCATACTCACCAATAAAAAGAAGAAATTAACACAACTAATCGATATATCCATACCCAGTACAACAAATATACAAAAGAAAACAGGAGAAAAAATTGAAAAATACATCCAACTGGCTGAGGAAGTCAAGGACATGTGGCATCAGGATAAAGTTGACATTATACCAATTATACTATCAACTACAGGAGTCATACCACACAATATCCACCAGTACATCAATGCAATACAGCTACATCCAAACTTATATATACAACTACAGAAATCTGTAATTATCGATACATGTTCAATTACCCGAAAGCTCCTAAATGCAATGTAACATATACCGTACAGTTAAAAGGAAGTCACGCTTGATCACGGTCCGCGTCACTTTCCATTTTTAACCAGACATAACGTCTGAGAAAGTAAAGAAATAATAATAATAGTAGTAGTAGTAGTAGTAGTAGTAAAATGGTAATATGTACAGGGAACCCCATTTATTTTGACTACGCCTAATAACTTTTCGTCCAGAAAAAATCAAAAAATTATCAAGCATATGTTGTTTAGCTACCAAGGGGACATTATCAGCATGACTGCCGTTCTTGCAACTTTCTTAGTTGGAAAGATATGAACAGCAGCACGTCTTCTTTAAAAAAAAAAGCATCCTGTATTTTTTATTCGGCAGTCCTCTTCCTCTGCTCAGGCCCTGATCAAAAATGTGCCACTGCGTACCGTTCACGTAAACATGACACTAAAACCGTTACGCTAAACTTAGTTTGACTCTCCTTTACTAGCACACAGTGCAAGTATCCGAGCTAACGTAACTCTCTCACCTGCTGGAGTTGACAGTGAACAAATGGAAACACAAGGAAAATACACACCGATCATTCAGGCAACCGTCTTCTGTTTATGAAAAGCTAGGAGTGTTGCAGATCTTTTAAAACTGCTGCGGTAGTCTGTTACATGAACCGTTATTGTAAATGAGAAAACGTTTTTGCTGTTCTTGTTCTGCGAGCTTTCGTTTTCCGTAGTTGAGTAGCATTTCTGTCACTCCCCGCACGCAGAATGTCTGTGGAGAATGACGAGTCCCCAAAACTGGAACGATTCTTTAGATGTTCTAGACAGACATGACATCCAGTTCTACAGGTCTCTCCGTTATATACAGGATGTAAACTAAATTATTATAGTCGCTTGGAGAAAAACTTCTTTTTAATCGGACAATTCCTCTTTAGAACTGTATTCAACACAATCGACCTTTAACAAGTTGTCAAAGTAATGCATTGACGGAAAAAATGCAACACCCTGAAGGTTCAGTGGCACCAAGGTTTGGCTGAGTAGTATGGGACTTAACATCTGAGGTCATGAGTCCCCTAGAACTTAGAACTACTTAAACCTAACTAACCTAAGGACAGCACATACATCCATGCCCGAGGCAGGATTCGAACCTGCGACCGTAGCGGTCTCGCGGTTCCAGACTGAAGCTCGTAGAACCGCTCGGCCACTCCTGCCGGCTGTGGCACCAAGGTATAATACGTTCGTAGTGGGGGGTTGTAGTCTTAGAGATTCATTTGTCACGGTCATCGGCGATCAGATGGCGCTTTGGAGGCGTGTCTGTACGCGCTCTGTTTTGACTCCGCAGGCAGTAACTGTCCTGAGTTTATAGGGTACAACCACGCCCCACCGACGAGGACGTACTCCTGTGGAACATGTCCGCAGCTCGTGGTCTAGTGGCTCATGTTGTTGCCTCTGGATCTCGGGGTCGCGGGCTCGATTCCCGGCGGGGTCGGAGATTTTCTCCGCTCGGGGCCTAGATGTTTTCCGAATCATTTCATCATCATTCGTAAAAGTGGCGAGACTGGACCGTGTTAAGATTAGGAATTCGTACGCGCGCTGATAACCGCGCAATTGAGCGTCCCCCAAACCAAATATCATCATCATCATCATCCTGTGGAACAAGTTCAGCCGTTTGAACAGGGTCGCTCTATAGGCCTGTGGGAAGCTGGATGGAGGTGTCGACAGGTTGCTGCTTTCAGCAGTGGTCTGTGGTACAGTTCCCCATCAACAGACCAGGTTCTGGACGTGTACATAGTACAATTGCACATCAAGACTGACACACTGTGAGAGCTGCAGAGTTCTACCGAGCATCATCCAGGGAAGAAATCAGGGTACATGTTGCACCTGATGTATCAGCAGATACGACTGGGAACCGTGTGCTTGCAGCAGGACTGATACCATCTGATACTCTTACAGGCTACCGCTGACATCACGACGCTGCCAAGCACGTCCATTCTGGTGCCGTGAAAGAGCCGACTGCAGAATGGAAAAGATTCTGTATGTTTGTAAATAACGGATGTACGGTGCAGACCTGGCGAGTGACCTATAGCGGGGCGCATTCGCCCACGACATTCAGGTCCCAATACAGCTTTCATAGTGTGTGTGTGTGGGGGGGGGGGGGGGGGGCGGCATCAGTTACAACTAGCAGTCAAATTTGGCGTATCTGCAGGGTTCAGCGACCAGTGCCCGTTAGATTATACGGGTCGCTGCCCCCGTAATACAACCATTTTTTCGAGAGGAAGGTGATGTGGATATTCAGCAGGACAATGCACGTCTACGTACGGCTGCATGCTCTACATGAAGTACAATAATTACTCTGGGCAACAAGATCACCAGATCTCTCGCCAGTTCAACACGTGTGGGACATAGCCTGAAAGATCGTCGAAATGCAATAAAAAGTGCGAGGTGCTTCATGTAGTCTATCGCAGGATGCCATTCGGCACCATTATGATCGTTTGCAAGGGAAAATATGCGCCTGCGTTGCCGCCAGAGGGGGATAGACTGTACATTGACGCTGCTGTTTGGGCGCCCTTTACCGTGTTTCATTCGGTCTTAATTTGCAGTCGTATACCGTGTTCCGGCCTAACGACAAGCGCCGGCTCGAAGATCAAGAACGATACAGCAGAGATGGCTGTGAGACGACGTCAGCCAATAGAACACTGACTAGGACGTCACCACGACAGGAGCGACATCTGCACGAAGAGAATAAAAGCAACGCGCCACCTAGCCGCGGCCGCACAGTAGAAGACGCTCACTAGAAGAGCCGCCGTGGTATTAACTATAGCAGTGACTTATATGAACTTGAGTAATTAGCTTGCATGGAAATTGTATACATCAAAGGACATTGATTATTTGAATGTCGCCAACTGCTTGCGATCCATCATGTAGAAACAAAAGTTAAGTATTGTCAATTCATTTACTGTAATAAACTCCTTTAGTATGATTTGCTTGTATGTTTTCTAGTTGCCCGAAAAAACAGCTTCGTAGGCATCCTATCAGAGACGAGTTGACAGGATTCCTCAAACTGGGTGATTCCGGAGGAATGGCAAATATTTTAGGAGGTGGTAGTGTAGACGAATTGCAATAAAAATGCTATATAACACGTGTCCAATTTTTATTGAGTACAGAGATACAGTTCAATGAATTTTCCTTTCGTGTGCTGGTACACCGATTGCTATGGGTTGCTCTGGGCGTATTTATCGAATGTCAGCAGTAGAGTATTCATGTTCACGTTGTCAAGTTGTGCTTTAGTTAACATTAAAGTTTTTATTGACATTTGTTGGCCAACTCTACTGTACTGTAACGTGTAAGCATGCCGCACCTGTGCCGGCCGGAGTGGCCGAGCGGTTCTAGGCGCTACACTCTGGAACCAAGCGACCGCTACGTCGCAGGTTCGAATCCTACCTCGAGCATGGATGTGTGTGGTGTCCTTAGGTTAGATAGGTTTAAGTAGTTCTAAGTTCTAGGGGACTGATGACCACAGAAGTTAAGTCCCATAGTGCTCAGACCCATTTGAACCAATTTTGCCGCACTTGTGCTGAATATGCCGATGCTGTATTTGTCTATGGGTTTTGCAATGGAAACGCTGCTGCTGCTTGTAGAGAATACGGCATGCAATTTACTAACCGCAGACTACCAGATTGCAGAGTGTTTACTCGTGCGTTCAGCACACTGAGTGACACAGCAGTCATATTGCTTCTGAACGTGTAAATGAACAGACTGTGGATGAAGTAGAAAACGTTATTCAGTCGATAGAACGTAGTCCTTCAACAACAACACTTAGAATTTCCGCTCGTGTCGGTGTTCCACATACAAGACTACGGCGGACATTGCGTGTGCACCAGTTTCATCAGTATCATTTACGGCTCATTCAGCACCTTTGAGCAGGAGATGAAGATAGACAATTGGAATTTTGTCGTAGGAGACTTGAAAGTCGCCATCATTTTTACTCTTCACTGATGAAGTCAGTATCACTCGTGACGGCATCAGTAACACTCGTAATTCACATCAGTGGTCTGAAGAAAATCCACGTGCCATTGTGAAGACTCATTTTCAAGAACGCTCCTCTTTAAACGTGTGGTGTAGTTGGACAGGCAATCAGTTGACTGGGACTGTTGCGTTTCACCATCGTCTTGCAGGACCCTGTTATCTACACGTTCTTGAAAATGGGCTTCCAGCATTATTGGAAGAGATTTCTTTGGCTACAAGCATGCGCGTCTTCATCCAGCATGAAGGGGCTCTTGCACATTTTAGTCGTCAGGTGACACGTCATCTAACACTTCCCCGAATATAGATCGGTAGATATGCGCACATTTCTTGGCCACCAAGGTCCCCGGACCTTATCCCTTTGGATTTTGCCTGTGGGGATGGTTGAAAGGCGAAGTCTACAAAGAAAAAGTAGCCACAGGAGCCGATTTGATCGCTCGGATTATGAGCAGCGCAGACCTCATAAAAGAACGCAAAGTTACCTCAGAAGAGGTACACGTGGTGTTATCAAGAGAAGTCAAAAGTGCATAGAAGTTGGCAGCGGAATTTTTGAAAATCAACTGTAAACTTCCTCATTTGCCTTTGCTTTAAGTTTGTGTGGATTACATACTAACAGCTGTATCTCTATACTCAATAAGAATTGGACACATGTTATATACCATTTTTATTGCAATTTGTCTATATTATCACCTCCTAACATATTAGCTATTCCTGCGGAAACACCCTGTGTCCCTACAATGATGAATTACTTGTCACATCCTTGTCAATTAAACGGCCTTGTCCTTGAAGGTGTTGCATTTTTTCCGGCACTGTAGGTGCATCAAGACGGTAAGAAACTGAACTAAAAATGAAATCAAGCGAGGAGTTTAAATAGCCCCAGAATTGTTCTCAGTAATCCTTGAAGTACTTTTCGTACTCTTAAACTGGGAGAACAATTAAGGAATGCTTTAGGTGTTTTGTATTATCCTGGACGATTGACTAATGTGGTAACTACGACGCTTCAGCTGTACTCTCTCCAAGTTCTGTGCGAAGGCTAAGGATCCACTACCCTGCAATAATAAATAAATAAATAAATGCCTTCTGAAATAGGACAGACTAATGCGTTTAATAACCATCACATGCCCACACCGTTCCCTCTGGACATTACCACGGCGCAAACTTCCCGATATCCGTTACTGTGGCCAAATTCGTTAAGGAAATATCTCGCACGATAGCGACTATGACATATAGTGTTCAATAATACTTTGAACCCATCCGTAGATTAGAGCCAGGAAGTTAAATCCGATTTTCTGGAGTATTTTTAGCGAGATAAGGTGCCGTATATCGAGGCAATAAATAACGTAATCTGAACTCGACCATTTTGCGACTGGGACGCGATTTTTCGTGTCGCCGAAATCACCATAACGAGCGCGTGCACCAATAGTATAGCGTATAATCCGCTTCCTGCGGCCCCGATAAGAGAACTCGCTTTGGAGATGCCCCTATGTATCACCTGGCCGGTACGTTTCTGGGCTAGAAGCCTGGTAGGGCTTTGCATGAAAGTTTCCCCATCCATCGACTGGCCCACCACTTAAAAGTAGCCTCCTTCGCTTCTTCGCGTTCTTTCGACTCTAAAACTAATGGTCGCAGCCCTGCATTTGGCGAGTCCCGTCGCTCGTTTATGCTAACGAATGTCCGCGCTATCTGGCTCTGGCCCGACGAGTCTAGCCGGCCCCGAGCATTTGCATTGTAATGAAGTCCGGCCAGCGGCGCCAGTTGCTGATGACGTATCGCTGTCATTGTTGCGCGATATGCGTAGCCGCTCCCTAATCGTCCAATATCGCCGCGCAACGCGTTCGAAAACGGCGCATTACGCTGAAACGAAAAGCCAAATTGCACAATTTAAAGATAATTTGTACCGATCATTTCCGCTTGATAGGCGCCCTTCAACTATAGCCGTGGTCGCTGTTTATTTGTGTGTTCTGTTGCACCGTCATTAGCGTACGACGCACTCGGACGCGGGACTGCTCAGCGCCAAGAATTGCCTCATGTGACTGACATCGTTTTCCAGCCTACACTACTGGTACAGATCTCCCAGTCTACAATCCTGGTCCAGATTTCTCGTTATAATTCCCATTCTTAATTTCTCTCAGAAGGTATAAGCCCTTTATATAGCGGTTTAGTTAAACCAATATTTCCGAAATCCTGTAAGATATCGAAATTCTATTCTCACCTAATGAATCGCGAGAAAGTACTCACTAAACGACATACAATCGCCTCTCACAGCTATATTGATTAGATAGGTATCGGTATCAACTTCGTTTTTTCAGTTGAATTGTCGTAATTTCTGCTGCTAATAATGTAGTTCTAAAAGAAACAAATTCAATACCGTTTCACTTTTCAAAATTGGATTAGAGGTTCCGCACTGACTATAATTTTTAGAACTTAGCATTCATGAACATGTAACCGATTGTTGTCTTTTGTAGAGGTTTGTGATTTCATACCCAAATAAGGAAATACGTCACGTCGGATAAGGAAGAAACAGAACAATCGAGTTGCACGCATGAAAGTATCCCGATAGACGGTGTCTACCAACAACGATAATTCAGTGAATGGGGCCATTGGAAGGGCACTGGAATACTACACAATGTTTTAATAACCATTAATTAATTAAAATATTGATAAAGATACATCGATACCTGTCGCAATACGCTACCTAGATAAAATTGAATTCAGTTTCGTAATTCTCCGAACAAACTGATTCGTTTGATGTACATCATAATAAAATTCTGCTTTAATTTTATTTTGCCTCTTTATAGTGATTTTTGTTTTAGTGTGTTTCTAAACCTTCCACCCCTTTCACTCAGTCTCCATCAACATACAACGAATATGATTTGCATGCGAACAGAATTCGCAATTTTTGAGGAATTCCGACAGTCGTTTAGGTACAGTGAATTATCCGTATAACTGATCAGCAGGACAGATTGAAATTGCAAATATGCCATGTCAATAATTCTGTATTTGACGTAAGCTGCTTTTTAATGGTACTTCATTTTAGCGGACTGGTTTCGAGCTATCGTGCATCGTCGGCGGTACCTTATATGTCCTGCTTTTAGCGGATTCCAAGGAGAATGTTTCGTAATAATCATATGAAGAGTTGAAATAGAAAAGTTCGAAGTGCCAAAGCTCACATTTGTTAGGAGAATCATAAAACGATGTATCTCTTTTTCTACATAACCTGTTTTTATCCAGAAAATTGATAACGTATTCTGAGACCACAGAATTATGCTACAAAAAACAATGTGACAAATAAGAAAATAAATAATTTGTTAAGACTGTTTTAAGAGTTGTACCAGGAAACTGATTGGTTTTAAGTAACAATAAGGAAGTTTATATTTCAAATGTCATTAATACAGAGGCACTATTTGTGATAACTCAAGTTCAGAAATGCACCTGTTTTTAACTAGAAGAATAGAAGTCAACGAAAACGATTTCACATTTTTTTATTTTTTTAGAAAAGAGCAGCATAATTAAACTCAAGAAAAAAATTTCTGTTTCTTACACAATTCCATTCTTGGGTTCAGATAGTGCAAAGTTTACTATAAAATTCCTTGTGCTGTCGGGGAAGAAATGGCAACACCTTGAACAGGTATTTCTGTTTTGTGACTGATATGCATGGGCAGTCTTTCAGATGAAATACGGCATGATCTGCCAATGCCATGGTCTTTCCTCTTTTGAATACATTGAAATTTATTCATTCTTTTGTTTCACAGTAAGAATTTTTATACGGCTGTTCTGATGGGGCAGTGTGAGACACTTTGATCATACTGTATTTAGAGATATTACAAACCTGCATTGACAACAATGTTGCAACAGCATATGTAACATCAGACGTCAGTTGAATGAACTGGAATTACATAGAATAAGTAAGGCTTGTGTGAAGCTTGCATTACAAATGCCATGCTTAGGCGTCGTTTCTCTGTATTTGTAAAATCTCTGTTGCAGATCAAAGAGCTGTGTCCACTCGCCAAAAACTTTTCTGTTGTCTCCTCAAAACATGACAGGCTAAATTGTGGAGACATCAATATGCCACTTGCGTTTTCAATGCTTTTGTGTTCTCGGTGCTCTGTTGCATGCCCAATAGCGAAGCACTGCTTGGCGCCAAGACGGTGCGCCATCTAGTAATGAACCTTTGAAACATACTCTCCATTATTTGACGCCTGGAAAAAGTTTAGGGGCATGCAACACAGTACCGAGAAAACAATAGCACTGAAAATGAAGTTTGTGAATAATGGCACTTTGAACGTTCATAGTGATTTCCGTTTTAGCATGTTTCTAATCTTCACCTCCTTCATTTATACATGCATATATATACAAATATATGCAAAACATAAAATTTTTACGAGAAATTTCCACTGACAAGTAAATATCCTCGTAGAAATGTTCTTATACCAGTAGTATATATATGCATAAAGAAATCATATAATCATATTATTATACGATGATTACGAAACATGATTTTTGGCATACGCTAAAAAGTAGAACATATAAGGCACCGCCGATGACGAACAAACTCCCAAACGTAATCCGATGACATAAAGTAGCATAAAAAGCAGCTTACGTAAGATACATGATTATTAATATCACACATTCAAAAGCTACAGAGAACCAAGTGTACAAGACACGCTTAAAATTACAAGAACCCTAATTTGGTTCATAAGTCACCTCATATTTTAGGCGTCGTTTTATATTTTACGATTAGTTTACACAATGACGCGATACAATACCCAGAAGAATTTTAGCCGTCATGCGTCACATTTATTTGAAATGCCATTGTGTCACAGCTATTGTACTGACGAAGCCACCAATTTCACCGAACCGTGCACACAGAATGACGCAATTAATATTCGCGTGTCAGTATTATAGACTTTATGAGGCTTCTCGCGTTATTCACGACGGACAGCGAAAAATTCGAGTCGCGCCAGTTGAAGCCGATACCAGAGCGGCGGCGTAGCGGTGACTGCCGACCGCAACCGGACCCGGCAGCGGGAGTTTAAAACCCGTTGTTTGCACGCCGTGTGAGTGGCGCCACCGCAAACCAACCGAAGTTGCGTTGCGCGGTTGACCACACGCCGGCCGACACGGATTTATTGTTACAATCAGAAGCGCGCGCTTGATCGCCGCTCTGAAAACTCACTTGCACGCAATTACGCGGTGCTGTTGCACAACAACTGTCTTTTTTTTTTCCACCGCGGCTAAATTTCACAACTGACAGTCAGTTCCGCCGGCTTCCTATTCTGCGCCGGCATACATATTCATCCCTGCATTGCCTCCACTTTCAACTCACGTAAGCAATATAGCGGCCGATGAGTTCTAATGATCAAATATCCCCCATCCTACATTCTTTAAACAAAGTAACAAATGAACGTACATGTTAAATACTCGACATTAAGCATGTAACATCTTTATGGTTGAGAAACACTGCAGTATTCCACGCGTCTAACCAAAGACTGCGTTTTACTGGCAGTACAGAAAATGTAACAGGCCTACTAAGGAGAATGCCTACACTACGTTTGTCCGTCCTCTTAGAATACTGCTGCGCGGTGTGGGATCCTTACCAGGCAGGACTGATGGAGTACATCGGAAAAGTTCAAAGAAAGGCAGCACGTTTTGTATTATCGCGAAATTTAGGAGAGAGTGTCACAGAAATGATACAGGATATGGGCTGGAAATCATTAAAAGAAAGGCGTTTTTCGTTGTGACGGAATCTTCTCACGAAATTACAATCACCAACGTTCTCCTCCGAATGCGAAAATATTTTGTTGACACCGACCTACATAGGGAACAACGATCACCACGATAAAATAAGGGAAATCAGAGCTCGCACGGAAAGATATAGGTGTTCATTCTTTCCGCGCGCTATACGAGATTGGAATAATAGAGAATTGTGAAGGTGGTTCGATGAAACCTCTGCCAGGCACCTGAATGTGATTTGCAGAGTATCCATGTAGATGTAGATGTAATGACGTCATATTTCCTGAACTCTTTGTCGTACAAAGATACAATTTTTCAGCTATATACAGTGGTATACGGATATTCCGGAACATCGTCGACAAAATTTTTCTACGGTTACCTTTTACTTATTGTGCATGGTCTTCTTCGCAATACTTTCTTAAACAACTGATACACCACACCCAACGACGTTTCCACTTCCGGAAGCAGTCTTAGTACCCCTTTGTTGGATTGCGCGAAGCTCCGTCTGCGAATTTTCTTTTATCTCGTTTGTCGTTGCAAATCTTCGTCCTTTCAATGTCTCAGCACCGTAACCGTAGATCCACATCTGATCATCAGTTATAATTTTCTTTTAAACATCTCGTTTTCATTTGTGTTATCCAAAAGTTCTTCACAGATTGTGAGGCGAAGGTCTTGAGTCACGAGCCGTGGGATGAACTTGGCGGCAACACGTGGCATTCCGTGTCAGGATTTCATGACATGATCCAAATGAAACGTTTCTTTCTCCTACAAATCTCTCGGGCAGTCATTCTTCTATTAGCAAGCACAATTTCGTTGACGTTCCTCACATGAACCAGTCGTAACACCGAGTACGCCTGGAGCACTCGTTGTCGTAGGCTTCCTGCACCATTTTGTGTGTCTCTGTAAAAGTTTTCTTGAGGTTCACGCAAAATTTATTGCAGATACTTTGCTCTTCTAACTCTGCTGTCTCGAAATTCGCATACTGTGCGGCACAACGTTCTACCCAATACAACTCTAAACAATAACTAACAGACATACAACAATGAAAATTCCGGCAGTTAAACATTAAACAAAGGTGTGTGCAGCAATGCCAACCACATTTCGCTCCAACACGCCATTGGCGCGAAATTACAAATGTTCCGAAATTTTTTGAACAGACCTCGTACATTTAGTTTCCAAGTGTAATACTTGTTGCTGATGAGTCTTTCCCGTCGTATGGCCGTGGTCGAAGAAAGTTTTCGGTTCCTGCCGTTTCTTCCGGCACAGCTCTGGACGAAACGTGAGGAACCGAAAACTTTCTTCGACCACGGCCCTACAGCCCGGCAGACTCATCAGTAACTAAGACATCCGGTCGTGAAACCCTTAACTGTGATACTTCCATTATAGTGTTAAAGCTTTAACACACGATTATACTTTTTAACGAGTAGATTAGGACATGGTTTTTAAATTGTTCGGTTAATAATTATGCCTGATCCCCCCCCCTCCCACCCTCCCCCCCCTCCCCCCCGCCCCCCCTCCCCCCCCCCCGCGCGCGCGCGCGCGCGGAGACTGCCTGCAACTGGGCTAGATGACTTTTATACATTATGACCACGTTATAAAGACATATAGCGGAAGATTTTCTGTAACAAGTTTCAGCTAGTAATAGTGAATACTCTATTCAAGAGCCACAAGAGGAGAAGGTATACTTGGAAACGGCCGGGTGATACGGGAAGGTTTCAGTTAGATTACATCATGGACAGATTCCACACGTCCAGAATTTCTACAGAGTGGCTCCAGAAAAGCTCTTCCGCTGGCCACCAACCTCCTCAGACATGAACATTATTGAGCATATCTGTGATGCCTTCCAACGTGCTGTTCAGAAGAGATTTCCACCCCGTCGTACGCTCACGGGCTTATGAAGAGCCCTGCAAGATTCATTCCCTTCAGACATTAGTCGAGTCCATGCTTCGTCGTGTTGCGGCACTTCTGCGTGCTCTCGGGGGCCCTACACTATGTTAGGGAGATTTATTAGTTTCTTTTTTTTTTTTTTTTTTTTGCTCTTTGTTGTAAGTTACCGCTGCTTGGGCGTCCTCTGTCGAATTTAGCTCGCTCTTCGAATAATGCTCCTCCTGGGGTATGTAGGCTTACACATAATGGTGATACTGCTTGCCCGCGAGCCCGCGGAGTTAAAATTCAGATATTTTTCTTTCAAAAATTCAGTCTTCATCACACCACGTATACTTCAAGAACATAGGTGACCGGTTTAGGTTATATCACATGACTATTGTCAGACCCATGGCAACCTTCGAAGATGGCAGGTGGAGCACTCTTCTCAGCTGCTGTGATGTCAACCAGTTGCCAGGGGTCTGACGATAGTCATGTGATATAACCAAAACCGGTCACCTATGTTCTTGAAGCATACGTGGTGTGATCAAGACTGAATTTTTGAAAGAAAATTTTTAAAAATTTTTGATCGCTGTTCCAAAAATGTTTATTAAAAGTTTTTAAAATTCAGATGTCCAGTCGATAAAATTAACAACCGCTACACTGCTCCGTGTTTGTTAAAGTTATGGAAAGACGCTCCGAACTGATGCACCTCCCCAGTATTACAAGCTCATCACTGCGGTCGCACACCTGCTAATTCGATACAATCAATACGGCATTCTTCGAGAACTATGCGTGACAGAGATCTTCCTAATAACGTGACTAAGCAGAATATATAGAGAGGGTGTATTTTTCTCAAGATTCTTGTGTACATGTTGTATTTTCATAAGAAGTAGTTTGTTGAGAATTGAGGGTCAGCGAATTCGTGCACTCAAGTACTTGTGTGTGTGCGGTGCAGGTTCCTGAGCGTGAAGAAGTGGCTGCTGCGGAAGAAGCACCAGATCGAGCTGGCGCGCAAGCGCGGCTGGAAGGGCTACTGGGTGTGCCTGAAGGGCACCACGCTGCTCTTCTACCCGTGCGACTCGCGGGAGGGCCGCAGCGTCGAGGCGGCGCCCAAGCACCTCATCATCGTCGACGGCGCCATCATGCAGCCCATCCCGGAGCACCCCAAGCGCGACCACGTCTTCTGCCTCAGCACCGCCTTCGGCGACGCCTACCTCTTCCAGGTGGGTCTCCCCCTCTGCCGGAGGCGGACGTAGCCGCCGTTCAGCAACCTTTGGTTTAACGTCCCACACGAAGTCGCGCAGGAGGCATCGAAGCATTGATGTTAATAGAAGATCGGTACCGTGAGTGTTACGCACGAGTTGTGAAACATGTGATACGGTTACCACAATAGGTGGTAAAATCCCATTGTCAGGTGTTCTAAAACAAGGAAACATTTTAGTACATCGCAATACTACACGTATAGACACTCATATAACATTATTAATATCGTCCTGCAGTGTAACATACCTTAAATTTTCTATCCCATTAGCCACTGCCAAAAGTAACAACTCGACACTGAACAGGCATCGTCGAACATAAAACTCTGGAGGCACAGTTGTAAACAAGGGCTGCCGCTTTCACGTACAAATACTGTACTTTCCCGCAACGCACATGACAACCCCCTGCCGGCCGGTGTGGCCGTGCGGTTCTAGGCGCTACAGTCTGGAACCGCGTGACCGCTACGGTCGTAGGTTCGAATCCTGCCTCGGGCATGGATGGGTGTGATGTCCTTAGGTTAGTTAGGTTTAAGTAGTTCTAAGTTCTAGGGGACTGATGACCTCTGAAGTTAAGTCCCATAGTGCTCAGAGCCATTTGAATTTGACAACCCCCTCCTACCCCCCCCCCCCCCCCCCACTATCGATCCAACTGTCTGTTATAAAATTCATTAAAGTTACACAGGGTGTTCGGAAATTCCCGTTAAAACCTTTTAAACTTGTAGAGGGGAGTAAGTAGATTATACACACATCAAAATAGTTTTGCATCACCCCAGTTCCCAGAACTCCTGAAGATAGACGTTGACTGTGGATATTGTATCACAGACACAGTCCCTTTGACTGCTCAGAGAGGTCACTAAACCCGCCCAAAGATGCAAACAATCATGCATGAGCAACGTATGTTAGACGTAGGGGTTCCGACAGCTGATATCAGTTCCAGTCATTCCTCAAGGAAGGAGGTACACGGGACGTGTTGTCTGTAGTTCAACCAGGCCTAGGCGTTCAATACCGCGGTTCGATCCTGTCCGCATTTTTACTTTGTGCCAGGAAGGGATCTGAACAAGGGAGGTGTCCAGGTGTCTCGGAGTGAACCAAAGCGATGTTGTTCGAACGTGGAGGAGATACAGAGAGACAGGAACTGTCAATGACATGCCTCGCTCTGGCCGCCCAAGGGCTGCTACTGCAGTGGATGATCGCTGCCTACGGATTATGGCTCGAAGGAACCCTGACAGCAACGCCACCATGTTGAATAATGCTTTTCATGCAGCCACAGGACGTCGTGTTACGACTCAAACAGTGCACAATAGGCTGCATGATGCGCAACTTCACTCCAGACGTCCATGGCGAGGTCCATCTTTGCAGCCACGACACCATGCAGCGCGATACAGATTGGACCAACAACATGCCGAATGGACTGCTCAGGATTGGCATCACGTTCTCTTCACCGATGAGTCTCGAATATGCCTTCAACCAGACAATCGTCGGAGACGTGTTTGGAGGCAACCTGATCAGG
This sequence comes from Schistocerca serialis cubense, assembly GCF_023864345.2. Lineage (NCBI taxonomy): Eukaryota > Metazoa > Arthropoda > Insecta > Orthoptera > Acrididae > Schistocerca > Schistocerca serialis. The sequence continues at coordinate 405,897,156 of NC_064646.1, forward strand.
CTGAACGCCTTAGACACACTGTCCAGCGAGCGCAGCAAGGTGGAGGTTCCCTGCTGTTTTGGAGTGGCATTATGTGGGGCCGGCATACACCGCTGGTGGTCATGGAAGGCACCGTAACGGCTGTACGAAACGTGAATGCCATCCTCCGACCGATAGTGCAGCCATATCGGCAGCATATTGCCGAGGCATTCGTCTTCACAGACGACAATTCGCGCCCTCATCGTGCACTTTTTCAGGATAACGACATCGCTCGACTAGAGTGGCCAGCATATTCTCCAGACATGAATCCTATCGAATACGCCTGGGATGGATTGAAAAGAGCTGTTTATGGACGACGTGACCCACCAACCACATTGAGGGATCTACGCCGAATCTCTGGTGAGGAGTGGGACAATGTGGACCAACAGTGCCTTGATGAACTCGGAGATAGTATGCCACAACGAATATAGGAATGTATCAATGCAAGAGGACAATTAGAGGTACCGGTGTGTACAACAATCTGAACCACCACCTCTGAAGGTCTCGCTGTGATACAACAAGTGGTTTTCATGAGCAATAAAAAATAGCGGAAATGATGTTCATGTTGATCTCTATTACAATTTTCTGTACAGGTTCAAGGACTCTCGGAACCGAGGTGATGCAAAACTTATTAATCGGAGCCCATGTCCGGAACGTACTGTTTCCGTACTACAACCATTTGAAAACACATTGCTAATGCAACCACTTTTACAGCTAACAGATTAGGCGTGGCCCAGTACATCTCTTATTTTACAGTTCTACTCATTAATAGGCAAAGAAACTGCTCATGTGCTCGATGGCCTTCTCCATTTCGCGTGTGCTGCGTCACCCTGGAGCACGCCAGCAGATGATGAAGATACCCTTTCTCGAAACCGCTGTGTAATTCTGGCGAAAAGGCTACGCGACAGAGTTCGACGTTGTGGAGAACGATCTAGAGAAAGGCAACAGAACAGCTCTTCCATAACAGTTAGCTTCGCCATTCAGAAAGATCATGTGGTGTCACCGCCAGACACCACACTTGCTAGGTGGTAGTTTTAAATCGGCCGCAGTCCATTAGTACATGTCGGACCCGCGTGTCGCCACTGTCAGTGATAGCAGACCGAGCGCCACCACACGGCAGGTCTCGAGAGACTTACTAGCACTCGCCCCAGTTGTACAGCCGACGCTGCTAGGAAAGGTTCACTGATAGGACCTGATTGACTATAGACAAGTTAAACAACTGAAATAAATCTAAACCAAACAAGTTCACTGCAGAAGAAGAACGAAGAACGTAAAATGACACAAGTTTTGTTTGTCCCTTGTATGTTGCAAGAAGGCTGCACTGTCCTAACACAGGGATCGTCTGACCTGAATATGTAGTTAGCTTAACATTTGCGGCACGCAACGGAGGAGTGCCCAGTTGTTTGTACGTGACGTTATTGATCAATGAAACTGCAGCTCCAGTATCGAGCTGGAATGGGATCACGTTGCCATTAATGTCCAAGTCTACAAAAAGTTTATTGTCCTGCTGACGACAAGAACGACTGTCTTGTGCAACGTGAACAGACACTGGTACAGAATCACCTGCGACTTGACGTGATTTCCGTCGATGTCGACGCACACTTTCTGTAGGACGAACACAGTCACCGTTAGAGAGAGTGGCACTGGGCGGAGTGGAATGAACTACATGGATGTCCATGGGCTAAGGTTCACGAGCATGAGTATTCTTGGTTCGATTCCGGCGCGAAGCAAAGGGCCTGGAATGGTGTTTAGTGTCCGATCTGAGCTTTTTCTGGCAAACACTTTGAACATGTCCTTTTTTATTACAGAAAAAGCAAATAGCTAGGCGTGACAGGTAATTCTCAAGCGAATGTCTAGTAGCACACCGCGGGCATGACTTTAGTACTGCATGTGCATGCTGGCGAGCGACACGTGGCTGCGCGGACGTGCACGAGGGCTGTTTACAGTTCCGTGCAGCTCGCCCGGCGGGCCGGTTAATGTGACACACAGCTGGCGAAGTTGCAAATGATTCCTGAGCAAAGTCAAGTGTGTCTTGACGAGCTTCAAAATTTGCTCCCGTATACGAACATCAGAAACGTTCTGTGCAATTGCATCACGCACCATAGTATCTGAATAAGGGAGTCCACATTGACACTCAAAAGCACAATCCCTTGTAAGGCCTTGCAAAGTTGCAACTCACTCCCGATTAGTCTGACCGGCCGTACGTTTTGTACGAAAGAACGTATACCTTTGTGCAACTACATTGACTGATTCTTTGAAATATGCATCTAATGCAGACAAAATTTCTTCGTAGGACAGAGTTGCTACGTCGCGTCGGGGAAATAATTTCACTATCACACGGTACGTTTGCACCCCTACACACGACAATAAATGAGGCTGCCGCTCGTTACCTTGAATTCTGTAGGCGGCGAGATGAAATCCAAATTGGCGTGACCACTCCTTCCAGGTTTCCATCGCCGCATCGAAGTGTCGAAACGGTGGTGCAACTGCATGTTGTGGGTGCGGTAGCGGTTGAGCGGCGGCTGCCGCATCGTTTTGCATCGCACGTTGACCCTGGACGAGCTGTCCAAGGGCATTCAATAACGCCTGAGTCTGCTGATTCTGCAAGCGATAAAATTCGGACAGTACATCTGGAGATTGTGGCGAAGCCATGACACAAGTAAATTAGTGCAATACGAACGCGAAATCCTCTTTTAAGCCTCGTCGCCAAAAATGTTGTGGACTGGCAAGACAGCCAATCCACAGTGATGGGTAACTGAAAGGCACGCGTTTAAACTCACGCAGGCTGGCGTGAGGTCTGAAACAGGATACGTAATGAATGCTACAAAGAAAAGTACGTAGCTGCTGGAATACTTAACTTTAATCCACAATTGGTGAACATTGGTCTTGTTACTGTACATGCTTCATTAGATACATAGCAAAGGATAAATGGCGCCTTGCTAGGTCGTAGCAATTGACTTAGCTTAAGGCTATGCTAACCATCGTCTCGGCAATTGAGAGCGTAATTCTCAGTGAACCTTTCCTAGCAACGTCGGCTGTACAACTGGGGCGAGTGCTAGTAAGTCTCTCGAGACCTGCCGTGTGGTGGCGCTCGGTCTGCTATCACTGACAGTGGCGACATGCGGGTCCGTCGTATACTAATGGACCGCGGCCGATTTAAAGGCTACCACCTAGCAAGTGTGGTGTCTGGCGGTGACACCACAGATCACACCGGTGTATCCTGCAAACTTGTACTCAACCACGCTCACTCACAGACACATGGATGAGGCTCAGATTAGGTCAGAGAGGTGGGATGGACATTAAATGACCTCAACCAATCCGACATACCAATCTGCCGTCTAAAGGTCGTACTAGTCAGGACTTTTCGAACATCCTATATGTCGAACCCCACCCACTCGTCGCGTACAGGGTCGCAAATGATGGGCGGCATGCAACATAAATCCGAGTCCTTGCTATACACAATGTTCAAACAAGCAATGGATATGGATCACTACACTCTGACATCGTAGCACTCTCTGCTAGGCTGTGTTAATACTCTGCAAATCCTGTCCACTAACGTACCGCCGAGGCTGGCAGGAGCGGCGTTTATATTCACTTCTTGCAGAGGTCTCTCCTGTCGTGGCGCGGTCCTAGTCAGTGGGTATTGACTGACGTCGCCTCACCGCCTTCTCTTCTCTTGCGTTCTTCTTGGTTCCGGCGTTTGTGATTACGTCAGAACACTATATGTCAAATCCTAAAAAAATCATAGGTTTTATGATATCCAAACTATTCGAATTATCGGCGTTAGGTTTAACGTTCTCTGTTCGTTGTTCTATATGGATGTATACTTTGAAACGTGGGTATAGTATTGGATTTTATAATATTTTATGACCTAACACATAATATTTGTAGATTTCATGATAGTGTCGTCGAGGGGACTGTAACATGTGCATTGCAAGAAAGTTCTACCTTTGGTAGGTGAAAACGACTGCATTTACTTTACAGCTGTGTCTTGAGCGTATAACACTGCAACGAGATGTTCTACCAGAAGTTTTACATTTTACGATATATATTTTCTTTTGGGTTTTTACTTTCGACGTGCCTAATGGTTCAGAAGCTGAAAGTTATGTTATACCACAGATCGATGTTAATATTTTTATATGGGTGTCAGCACGGGTAGTATTGCTATGAACTGACTGATTCCTTGTTTTATAGCACTTGATAATGGGATTTTACCACATGTTGTGGTAAAAATGTCACATGTTTAAATACTTTTGCATAAAATTCTCAGTGCCGACTTGTTGTACCATGACTTCACAACAGATGCTACTAGAGTTACCATTTCACACAATACTTTGTATCAAATTCTTCAAATGAAGTAATTTCCCGCTTGATTGTAACTGTTTTGTTATGCTATTCCAATTTCGGTATACGTTCCATTGTCAATACCAAGATTCGATACCTTATTAAGGCATAGAAACAGGTTAAAAATAACGTTCTTGTAGGGCTGTGTCATCCCTGATGGTAAATAGAACAACAGCTGTTATCAACCATACGAGTAACATGATATGTAAATTTGTGTTAAACCGATCCGATTGTCGACAGGCACGAATTACTTATACGTGAATGCTCCTATCACCTCCCGCGTAAGTCAACGATCATGTGGAAACACCCTAATTGCACGTTGTCATTCCAACGTACGAGTAAGTCACGAAAGTTATATGGCGTTTAACCTTCTTGCCCGAAGTCGCCTCCTGCACCATCACTTACCACCTTCAGCAACTGCTGCTAGGTGTACCTGCTCTCATTCTGCTTCAATTCGTTTGACAGCACAGGTCTTGAATCGTTTGTTTACATACATGAAAAGTTAGCGTAGAGGTAAAATAATAGACTTTGTCTTCAACTAAGTTAATAAATACTTTCAGAAGTGGCAAACTGCTCTGGAGCCCTGCAATAGGAATCTCATTCGAGAATTCAGTTACTCCTTATAATCACTGATTTATGATAAAGTAATACAGCATCATTTGAAGCGACGAAATGTATTCTAAGAGTATTGTAACTCAGAGTACGGACTTGCTGAGGTTCATATTCCTGCAGAACAGTCAGTATCCGAAGGATTTTTTATATCAATGTAATGATAATAAGAATAATTTTTTCCTTTAGTCACTGATTGTAAATACTACAGTGCAGGGGAAATAGAAAATTTATTTAGAGCAAAGCTCTCCAAACATCGCATCATGGTGACACCTTTCTAATTTACACAGTTTCACGAAGCATCCTTCCACTAACATTATAACAAATAACATTTTAAAGAAATATCAATTTTTGTTTTTCTAATTACAGTATAGATATACATTATATACCTTTTCACAGATACAAAACTTTTCAATACTATAATCAGTTCAATGAGACACATGGATTGGCGAGCTTTACAAATCTGTCTTATATTAGCTTGGATGTAGGACAAATTCAAACGCATTTCCTGATATAACTTTCGCAAACTTCCACGTTTATCTGGTTTTATTTCAGATAGAAAATACATTTTAACGCGAATATATTTTAGAAAATTACAACAAAAGATGAGTGCTTTTTTACTTAGGTGAGGATAATCTTGTTGAGCAGAAATCCAAAAATTGCGTAAATCTGATTCTTGGGACGTGAGTTTTAAAGAGCGGTTGTTAGTCAGGTCTACCAGTTCCTGCTCTCCACTAACTTGAAACTTACAAGTACTGGGAAGCGAGAAAGAATTTCTTATCCAGTCATAACGGGTTTCTATCTAGTCGTGGGAAATTTCCATTCAATCTCTCTTTCAATTGCACTCAATGGTCATGAATGAATGGTTGTATTTTGTCACTAACTGCACATATTCATATAAAAAAGTTCTTATTCTTAACATGTTTCTACGCCGTAATACGAGGTGCATTCAAGTTCTAAGGCCTCCTATTTTTTTTCTAATTAACTACTCACCCAAAATCGATGAAACTGGCGTTACTTCTCGACGTAATCGCCCTGCAGACGTACACATTTTTCACAACACTGACGCCATGATTCCATGGCAGCGGCGAAGGCTTCTTTAGGAGTCTGCTTTGACCACTGGAAAATCGCTGAGGCAATAGCAGCACGGCTGGTGAATGTGCGGCCACGGAGAGTGTCTTTCATTGTTGGAAAAAGCCAAAAGTCACTAGGAGCCAGGTCAGGTGAGTAGGGAGCATGAGGAATCACTTCAAAGTTGTTATCACGAAGAAACTGTTGCGTAACGTTAGCTCGATGTGCGGGTGCGTTGTCTTGGTGAAACAGCACACACGCAGCCCTTCCCAGACGTTTTTGTTGCAGTGCAGGAAGGAATTTGTTCTTCAAAACATTTTCGTAGGATGCACCTGTTACCGTAGTGCCCTTTGGAACGCAATGGGTAACGACTACGCCCTCGCTGTCCCAGAACATGGACACCATCAATTTTTCAGCACTGGCGGTTACCCGAAATTTTTTTGGTGGCGGTGAATCTGTGTGCTTCCATTGAGCTGACTGGCGCTTTGTTTCTGGATTAAAAAATAGCATGCACATCTCATCCATTGTCACAACCGACGAAAAGAAAGTCCCATTCATGCTGTCGTTGCGCATCAACATTGCTTGGCAACATGCCACACGGGCAGCCACGTGGTTGTCCGTCAGCATTCGTGGCACCCACCTGGATGACACTTTTCGCATTTTCAGGTCGTCATGCAGGATTGTGTGCACAGAACCCACAGAAATGCCAACTTTGGAGGCGATCTGTTCGACAGTCATTCGGCGATCCCCCAAAACAATTCTCTCCACTTTCTCGATCATGTCGTCAGACCGGCTTGTGCGAGCCTGAGGTTGTTTCGGTTTGTTGTCACACTATGTTCTGCCTTCATTAAACTGTCGCACCCACGAACGCACTTTTGCCACATCCATAACTCCATCACCAAATGTCTCCTTCAACTGTCGATGAATTTCAATTGATTTCACACCACGCAAATTCAGAAAACGAATGATTGCACGCTGTTCAAGTAAGGAAAACGTCGCCATTTTAAGTATTTAAAACAGTTCTCATTCTCGCCGCTGGTGGTAAAATTCCATCTGCCGTACGGTGCTGCCATCTCTGGGACGTGTTGACAATGAATGCGGCCTCATTTTAAAACAATGCTCATGTTTCTATCTCTTTCCAGTCCGGAGAAAAAAAATCGGAGGCCTTAGAACTTGAATGCACCTCGTATGACATAGAATATTACACTTGCTAATGGGTCATAATCTCAAATTTCATTAACATTTGTGATGACAGTTACTAAGCAGAAAATGACGACATTTAAAGAATTTATGGAGGTATTACAAGACGATAAATGGACTTTATGAAGTTAGTTTCTGATGATGGATCGTTTCCCGGCAGTGAAGCTTTCGTAACTAGTGGATGCTTCATACTTAGCGACGTGAAGAAGTATTTAGTGTGTGTTCAGTTAATCGCATTGCAACTAACACTTTTTAAACCTAAGTTTTTGTGTAAAAGTTCTCCTTTAGTTTAGTTTTATTTTGGAAATCAGTACATTTTTAATCATTAAATTTCAAAGGACCGTAGAATAGCAAAACAACATTTACGACTTTAGTTTCTTAGTTGTTATTAGTCTTCGTGTGCAGTGCATGGCAATTTGTATTATGTATTACATAGTTGCAAGTTATTTTGAACCATCATCTAGTGTCATATTTGGATATCACCTCAACAGCTGACGGTCAGTACTTAATTAAAAGTATTTTATAGCTTCCTAAGTAGCTAATGAACTAAATACACGTAGAAGAATAAAAAATAAGATGATTACTTAAGACCAACGATACTTAAGATAAAATAACGATAATAAATAAAAAAATTGCCAGTAATATTGTTACTCTGTTATACCCGTAAAAAGTACGGGAAATGTGCTATTTTAAGGAGTGTTTTGATATGACGCCAAGTCTCCATTAGCTATCAGCTATCATTGTTAACTTATTCAAGGCCGTATGGTTAATCTTATTTTTAATTTAGTTTTCTTATATTTTATTGTCCTCCTTTACTTTCTTTTTAAACAGTAAATCTGATGATAACTGGCAATAGGCGAAACCTGTAATGATGACATTTGTGCGACCTGAGATCGAAATATAGAACAAAAAATTGCCGAATCACTTTGCAGCTTAGCTCTCGTTTCGCGTACACAAATAATTTCTAGAAATGAAAGAAGCAATCAGCAACAGAAAAAAATTCTCACCAAAAAGAACTTATATTAATCACAATGCAGTCGAATATAGAACACATACAGTTCCTGTTATTCAGATGACTCCAATGATGTACCAATCAGATGACGAACAACAGCTGAATAATGTTCAAGTAAATTGCTCTTTGAAACTTCTTGACATACTAAAACTGTGTGCTGGACTGGAACTCAAATCTGAACACGTACGCTGCAGAATGAAAATCTATTCTGAGCACGTGGTATTTGTTGCTGAATATTATACTTTGTCGGGTTGCAACAGAAATTCCGAAAGGGAAATGAATAATACTATTCTCTTTTGTATCCACTTGTGAACGTTTTCGTACTATGCTCGCCGTTTCTTCTCTCTGTCAACTGCAAATGCGATTTTTTTTTAATTTCCCTTGAGCAAAAATAATTTTCACTCCCTTTACCCAGAGTTTTCGCTGAAGTTACAGCGTCATTAGTGTTTTTTAATATTTTCTTTTTACTAAACAACCAGAAATGCCCTTTACTATCTCTACATATACAAATTTCAGCTCTTCAGAAAGTATTCACAAACTTGGAAATAGACAAGATTTTTTTATGTATATGTTCCTCGCACATGCGGTACTTTTTGTGGTTTTCTGTGTTTTGCATTACACTTGTTTTCCTTTCATAGTTCGTTCTCTGCAGCCATAGATAGCCATGCAGGAATATACGATAATGTACGAATGGATATGTTATTGTTAACATTATTGTGTGTGTGTGTGTGTGTGTGTGTGTGTGTGTGTGTGTGTGTGTGTGTGTGTGTTTTGGTCAGTGTCGTTTGACAGTTCTCTAAGGGCAGAGAATCAGAACCAAGTTCCGTTGCAAGGAGCCGTGTATTCGTTTATTATTTCTTTTCCTTCAACATCGAATGTAGAATGACAGCTGTTACTTTTTAGAGCCCTTCTTCGTTCTGTGTACCTAATATTGAAATGTCTGCTTGTCTGTCCAATATAAATTGAATTGCAGTCTTGTCGTGCCAGCTGGTAAATACGAGTTGTGTTGTGTTGGCCTGCGTTGGATACGCCTTGTTTTCTCAGAAGTGAGTTATTTGTTCTGTAGATTATTTTTAATCCTTGCATTTGCGTGGGATGCCTATCCTGTGGGCTGTTCTTTCTCTCTCTCTCTCTTTTTTTTTTTTTTTTTTTTTTTTTTTTTTTTTTTTTTTTTTGCTATAAAAACTCTTGTCTGTTTTCAGAATTATGTGTACATTTTTAAATACTCAAATTTATTTATGTGCAGATATTAAAGGGCATTTTCTCGTTTTTGATAAAAAGAAAATAAAAACCCACTAATGATGCTGTAACTTTAGTGAGACATGTCTTGGAAAAATAAGGAAAGGCGGATCCCATAAAAAAAAACAAATTTATTTGTAAGCTAACACGGACACAAGACTTCAATCTGGAGCGATAACTTCTAGAGCGCTAAGCAGGGCGACACAAATAGTGAAACACAGAAGCAAAGGTAATTTCGTGTGTGTTATAAGAAAATGGAACAGGACTGATACTGTTCATTTTATGTAATAACGACAAAAAACAGAGTCAGTAGCAATCTCGTTGTTCGCATATCATAGGGTTATGTAAGAGGAAGTACTGTTCCAGAAAAGGCTTAGTAACAGCCAGTTAGAATATCGCGTTCGCTTGTTCCACACTACTATTTAGCCGGTATCTTGTTATTAAACTGTTTCATGTTACAATCACATGATAATAGCCAGAACGAACGCTCTGCTACTTACACTGTGTAGTCGTTTAAATATCGTTGCACAAAATAGTTGTAGTAATGCTGAGAATTGTCGTCCGACAAATTTGACATTTGCGTGCTCTCAGATAACCACTAACTCGGCTCATTGGTACAGTAGTCCAATAGATCGGCGTTTTGAAACCGTACTTGTCGTAGACAGATATTATAATTCCCCCGGACACGTATCGCTTAGGACTTCGGCTAGACATCGGATATCATCATAATGTGTATTCCCAGTTCTGATCACGTGCGCCAACTATGTACTCTGTTCTCTCGGGACAGAGCAGGCTTCTACATAGATTATAGCGCACTGTTATCAGACACGTCGTCATCACGTAATCGTTTTCCAGCACAACACCGAAACGAGTGGTCATGAATGATTAAAAATTAAATACTAGGTATACATAATATTACAGATTAAGGTTATTTGGCAGGCTGGTATTAAGTCATTGCCGTGTAAAATTTGCGTTAAGTGCAAGGTTTTTGTGTTACTAACTTTCACATTTCACCCGAATAATCAGTGAAACAAATTCAATGAAACCTGTTCTTTCAAGATTATCGTCAAAATATTTCTCGAGAGGAGCATACTATTTGTGAATACTGGGTTTTATGTTCTCCTTTTATTCTCTTTCATGCCGTTCTCCCCCATAACAACGAAACTGCAGTGTTGGAAATCAATCGTCGCAGTCGTTCACACAATCAAGGTTTACGTTTGGCACTCCTTAGCAGTCTGGAGCAAAATAAGGACCATCCATCTTGTTTAAGAGTTTATCTAGGCTATAATGAGGGATTGCAGTACTATCTATACTTTTGTTTTCCTTAATCGGAGTTGCTGCGAATGTGCCACGACAGTATTCTCTTGTATATACCTCGCCTGTTTGGTACAAATTACAGACTGTAGTTAATTCTTTATTCTTTTCTCTGAATCTTCCGTCGGTTCTTGGTAGAACTATAATAAATGAAAAGCACTAGTTTGTTTTTGTCTGCAGTATTACTTTTATTGTGTTAACGGGTTTTCGCCTTACAAGACCATCTTTTACTGACTTCTCACCAAAGAAGTTACGAAGTTTTTAAACAACATTCGAAGAGATGTTAGACGTCTAGATTGAAGCAGAAACGTACAGTAAATAAGATCTTTGACAATGTGGTGGTAAAGCAACGTAACATGTAAAACATTCAACAGTAAATAAACAAAAATGGAGTAAACGGGAAAAACTTTGACACAAAACAGGAACAGCAAGCCTACATAACAGTTGATATTAATAAACAAGACTAATAAAATAAAATAAATTTAGTACTAACAAGGCTGCTCCAGGAGGGATACAGCATGGAGAGTGATACACCGACCAATTCAAAGAAGAAAGACTTATCAGTGTAACTACAGAATATATAAGGAACTTAAGCAATAAGATAAACCGAAATGAATAAATGCAGGGAAATGGAGTAGTGTGAGGGAACGTACAGTAAATGCAATCTTTGAGAGTGTGGTGGTACTGCATTTTAAAAGGTAAAAATGGCTGAACAGCTCACAAATATAAAAGGTGCAAACAGGAAAAACATTAAAATTATTCTCAAAACTGTAACTACGTAATAGTTTGCATTGAATAAATTAACCAAGTAAAATAAAAACAATACTTGGTGAGACAACTACAAGAGGTATTAAACAAGGAAAGTAATACAAGTAGCTTACAGTACAGATCTAATTCTAAATGACCAGACACAGCTCAACACTTCCTCTCTCCTAAACTTCACATGATCCTCTCTGTTTTTTATTACTTCCACACTGTCTGTTCATACATATTACCATTTCCCTGTATTCATTAAGTTCTTTTAGTTAACTGAAATTGTCTATGTAATCCATTTAGACTGTTAAGGCTTTGGCTTTCTTTTAACTGGTTCTTGTATTCTATTGTTACATTGATAATTCTTTCTTCTTTTAATGGGTTGGTGTATCACTCTCCATGTTGTATACCTCCTGAAGTAGCGTTGTCAGTACTAATTTTATTTTATTGGTTTTATTTACTAATATAAACTGTTATCTAGGCTTGCTGTTCCTGTTTCGTGTCAAAGTTTTTCCTATTTACTCCGTTTCTATTTATTACTGTTCACTTTTTTACATTTAACATTGCTCTACCAACATATTTTCGAATAATTTATTTACTGTACATTCCTGCTTCAATCTAAACGTGAAACTTCTCTTCCAATGTTGTTCACAGGCATTGTAACTTCTTTGGTGACAATACTCAGCAAAAGTTTGAAGATGGGCTTGTAAGCCGAAAACCGGTTAACACAATAAAAGCGACACTGTACAACAAAAGCAAATTAGCGCTTTTCATTTGTTAAAATGTACGTAAAATACTAAATAATTTTAAAAAAGTAGTTTACGACATCGTAATCTCTACTTCTGCAAGAGAGAGAGAGAGACAGAGAGAGCAGCTTTTCCCCATCTTTTTGTTAGCTGCGCATTGTATGCATGATTTAAACTACTTTTTACTGTCCGCTATTTGTCACCGATATTGTTATATCTGTCCATTTATGGGCTACGCATTTCCAGCGATGGGTGCTCGTGTATTGGCTCTGCACACATTAAATTTCATAGAGCTATAAAAATAACAAATCTAATATTACAGTAATATTTTTGCATTAATATCTCTGATTCGGATAGCTATTGGGCATTGTCAGTGCTTGGAATTAATGCGTAATTCTCCCACGTATGTTACGCCATAAACGCTGAACATATCTTTGAGTACGCATTTGTGACTGTTTGTACCGCGTTGTTAGCATTCGTTCGGGCTGCACAGTATAGTGCAGTCCTGTATATCCGTACAATCTCGGCTCCCGCAATGTATCTTCCCTGCACAAAAGAAATAAAAGGTCACTTTTTCGAAACGCCGTCGTTTTCCTCCATTGCGTCGCAGAGGTTTGAAATTTGGCTCTAATGTGCCTACAAATTTCATCTGTAATGATACAAAACCGTGGCGCGATGCTTCATACAGCAAGGTGACGACACATGCGAAAAAAAGGCCAGAGTTCAGAAGTTCATGAGAGATGTAGGCTGTGTTAATGGGGTCATATTGGCACCAAATTTGACCACAGTTCTGCCCAACACCATCGTGCACACTTCACCCTATGGGAAAGCCGTCACATCCACACATCTCCTCAACGCACATCTCACCCCTACTATTGACACCTATGCAACTGAGATCCGAACCCACGACGCCCAGCGTTGAAAACACGTAGTTTTCTTATAGATGGTCGAGGAAAACATTTTAGGCACACCGCCGCTGAGAATCGACAAAAAATTTCTCTGAGCACTATGGGACTTTACTTCTAAGGTCATCAGTCCCCTAGAACTTAGAACTACTTAAACCTAACTAACCTAAGGACATCACACACATCCATGCCCGAGGCAGGATTCGAACCTGCGACCGTAGCGGGCGCGCGGTTCCAGACTGTAGCGCCTGGAACCGCTCGGCCACCCTGGCCGGCTGAGAATCGACACGAAAAGATCTCAGGAGGTGGCATAAATGGGACCAATGAAACCACCCCTTCTACTGGGCGAACTTTTCTCGATCAAAAACGACAGTGTACAGTGGGATGTGCAAGAGAACGACGTTCTTGACAACATTTGATCCTCTGATAGCCCCCAGATGATTCAATCCTTCCTAAGACCATCGTGGGGCCCAATCCCATTGAACACTATCTGTCCACTTTGGAGTGTAGCACGGCAACATTTTTGCAGCCACTAGAGACCGTTCAATACCATTCGACGAAATTCGAGCATGATTGAACTAATAAAAGCTGTTAATGCTTTTTCAACCGTCCTGCTTCTTTCGCTCCCTCTGTGGCGAGATCACAAGGGTTGTGGCGGGGACCTTGACATGCACACAAATAAGACGGCAAAGGGTACCTTTAAGGCGCCCCTCCCCCCCCCCCCCCCCTCTCGCAGTTCGTTGAGCGCTTTAAAAATGTACCTGTGCAGAGACAATCCTTGACCGATTCCTAGGTTCCTGCGGGCAGGCAACCTCTTCACACCCTCCAACCGAGTGGCACTACACAGCAACTCTAGCACCTGCTTACGTATATGCAGACTCAGCGCTCTGCTTAGCACGAAGACCATGCTCTATCTAGTAATGACTGAAACATTTTCTCCTTGATTTGGCACGTGAAACAAGTCTAGAGACCTGTAAACAGAGTACCGGGAAGACAACAGCACTTAAAAGCGTCTTGTGAACAAATGGCACTTAGAATGTCTGACATATCCACTCTTCAAATAAATACCTGCACTTAACATTGTAGAGCTATACAAAATTGAATAAGCGATTGTGGGGAAGACAAAATGCGGACAGATCTACTAGAAGAGTTCTGGGACAATGTATTGCACCTATGCAGGTGACTGACTCCATAATTCTCATGCTAACCATTCTTGAGTAGTGCGCGAGTATTTGGGATGCCGAACAGGATCAATTAAAGGAAGTTGTGATGCTAAATGCGTTACCATTGTGTTCGGTCTGAAGGATAATGCATTCTGTGGGCTTACAATGTTATGTCTGTAGGGAAGATCTTTTCGGCAAACAACGTTGAGGAAACGTAGAGAACCAATATTTGTTGCCATCTACAGTACGACTTCCCTGACTCTGGTGTTCACATTAGATCATAAGGAAAAAACAAGGGAGACAAGAGGTCGACCAGAGGCATACAGCCAATTACACTGCCCGACAAAATAAGTGAATCACTCAAAAGAGGTGATCAGATGTCTAACTTCGTACAAGTACACATCGTCAGTGTGCGTGTTAATGATCAGGGTTGCAATTCTCTGTACAGATAGCGCGATAACCATAGTCCATTAGTGTTCTCCGTGTTTAATGTTGTTACGAGGCTTGGTAATGTGTATAAAGAGCGTGAATTATGTGAGACAGTGTTATTAGCACCTGAGTGTTTGAAAGGGGTGCCCTTCTGGGTCTCCATATGACCAGCTGGTCGAAACGTGCGATGTCCACATTTGTGCGCCACTCGCCTATTACAGCGACCCGATGATGGACTACTGGGCACACGATGGCAGGTATACAGTACACGTTTCTGGTCGATCTTTTCTGACATCACAAGGGAGGATAGCCATATAGTACACCACACACATCGTATTCCTTCACACATGTGCCTGCAACCAGAGAGCAAGTAATGGACTCCTTGAAACACTCATTGATGAAGCCACTCATGGCGGTATCAGTAACACTCGTAACTCACATCGGTGGTCTCACAAAATGTCAAATACCTTTGTGGAGATATTTTTAATGCATTTGTTGATATGATAGTCAGCTGATTAGGCGCGAAATGGAATTCGATGAACTTTTTCACACGTGTGTTGGACAGTGTCTCTAAAAAGCGCGTAGATCGCGTCACTTCGCTCTTTTCCGTTCTGAATGCACAGCGGGCACGTAAAAATGCCACGAAAATAGGATCTCCTACCAAGTACAAGGGCCTAGTGAGAGATTTAGCCTGATTTCACGCAGACCACATGTCTTAATTGTCATGAATTTCCTTCTTAGTGACATTTTTCGGCCGCATACTGCAGGGGTAATGAAGCGTTTTCGATGGGAAGTGCTTGATCACCGATCTTACAGCCTACACTTGACTCTCTTTGAGTTCCATCTCTGCTCACATGAACTGCTCACATACCTTACCCATTTAGGCTCTTGCCTAAGGGGATAGTTTGAAAGGTAGTTCCACGACTATGAAGACATTTGGCACAGACTACATGCTACAGACCAGCATATTAAATTAGCGGAAAGCGCAGGCGGCTGCCTTTCATGACGAGGTATTTGATAGCTGGTACAGTGCTACGACAAATCCCGAAGTCGGAACGGCGACTATGTAGAGAAGTAGTTGGAAGGCTTAGCTAGGTTGATACAGCTGTTGCAAATAAAACAAGTTTTGATTTTCATAGTGGTTTCCATTTCGCGACCTTCCTTTCTGAATATCCGTCGTACACTTTATTGAATATGAGCTTGCAGCACTGCTGAAAGAGATTCCTTGTGTATTCTCCGAGCATGATGAGGCCTCTGCACATTCTAGTCGTTAGGTGACACATTATCTAAAGCTGACATTCCTCGGAAGATGGATCAGCAGAAATGATCACGCCTCTTGTCCGCCAAGATTTCCATACCTTACCCATGCAGGCTTTTGCCTAAGGGGATAGTTTGAAAGGTAGTTCCACAAAGAAAAAGTAAACGAAAGAGATGACTCCCAGCATTTTCAGTGTGCAGCGGAGTGTGCGCTGACCTGGAATTTCCGGACCGAAACTCGAACCTGGGACCTTTGCTTTTCGGGGGCAAGTACTGTACTGACTGGACTATCCAGGCACGACTCACGGCCTGCCCTCTTAGCTTTACTCCCGCCAGTGCCTCAAGAAGACTTGATCGCTCCAATTACGAATAGTGATACATAAAAGAATGCCGAGACGAACATAGAATAGCTACAATTGGAAAGTACACTGAATTCAGAGGTGGAATTTAACTCTAAACTTAACCACTTGCGTTTGCTTAATACCTGACGTGAATATTTGTTTAGGTGACATTCTAACAGCTGTATCTCTGTAATTAATAAAAACTGAACAGAGGCTACACACACTGTTTTATTGAAATAAGCCTGTACTACCACCTTCTGAAATACTTACCGTTCCTCTTGAAGCACGCTGTATACAATTGCCTGTCACTGTTTGCGTACCTCTTGCTACTTCAACGACATCCATTTTGCCCCAAATTATTAGGCAATTCGTGACAATACACCTTTAAAAACTTCGTTTCACAACGTAATCAAGCTATTTCTCTACCGTTCCACTCTCCAACAGCGCGAGACAAACGGACATTTAAGTCTTTTCGTGGGCGCTCTGATTTCTCTAATTTCTCTTATTTTACTATGATGGTCATTTCTCCCTATGTAGGTGGGCGCTATCAAAATATTTTCACACTCTGAGGAGACAGTTGGAGATTGAAATGTCATGAGAAGATCCTGCCGCAATTAAAAACGCCTATGATTCAGTGATTGCCATTCCAATCCGTGGTACTCTTGACCCTATTTCGCTATAAGACAAAACAAAGTGCCGTTCTTTGAACTTTTTCGATGCCCGCCGCCTGTGTGATACGGATCCCACACCTTACAGCAGTACTCCACAAGAGGGCGGACAAGCGTAGCGAAAAATCCTCTTTAGTAGCCCTGTTACATTTTGTGAGTGTTCTGCCAATAAATCGCAGTCTCTGGTTTGCTTTCCCCCAACATGATCTGTGTGATTATTACCATTTCAGTTATTCGTAATTGTAATCCTTAAGTAATTAACTGAATTTCTGTGATTTACCGAGCAACCGAAATTTGCGGAATCCTTTTAGTACTCATGTGAATGGCTTCACACTTTTCATTATTTAGAGTCAATCGCCACTTTTCGCACCGTACGGATATCCTGTCTAAATCATTTTGTAGTTCCTTTTGATCGTCCCATAATTTTACTAGATGGTAAATAATATATAAATATATTTATTAAGGTTGTGGCCTTGGTTTATGCTTGAGGTACCAAAAGCACAGCACTCCGTAAAAACCACAGAAACGAGCCGTACGAGTATCTGGCCGAGGCTTTACTGAAGATATTGGAGAAGCAAATCGGCGAGATGTTGCTGAGGATGTGGTCGCCCGCCACTCTGTAAAGTCCTGAAAGAGACTCTCCTGAGCCCCCCCTCCCCCGCTCGCTCCATCTGCCCTCCCCACTTCTCCGCGCCCCTTCGCAGCAGCATCAGCAGAAATCCGTCCCCCATCCACCACTTCGCCTCACAAGCAACGGCGAAAACGAATTTAAACGCGGAAAGTGGAAATGCTTAACTCGCGAAAGCCTGCCGTAAGAGATTTTTTTCCGATGCCATAAAGGCTGAAAGACGGAGGCCAGGAGTCGCATCCAGCAGCACCATGGATGGCTGCCATCTGCAGGACCGCGAGATCTTACAATGTCGCAAACGGCTACGTTGTGCTCCGCCAAGTCTTTTCAGCTTTGCGGTTGGCGATGTCTGCAGACCTCTTGCTGGGGGAGAGTTGCTAATTCCATTACCTGCAGAGTACTGCTCTCCGAGGTCTTGGCCTGGAGAACCATCTTTGCGGGCTGATCACGACCGTGCACTCGCTACAGAATATCTAATTTTCCCTGTACCTGATTCAGCGCCCGCAGTTCAGCGCACCGATGCAGTATCTGTTTCTAACATTCGTTCTCCGTGTCCAGTTTCGACTGTGGACGAAGATTCCAAATGAATGGGACAAACAGAAAGTAGGCCTGCTACTATAGTAATACGTTTTAGAAATCCACATAGAGGCTGAAACGTTAATTCTCACAGTTTAGATTAGCAACAGTGAAACAGTGAAAACTGGTCGTTGTTGTACATCACTGGCATTACCACTCTAAATGCAAAATTGTGGCATCGCAAAGCGCAATTTCGTAGAATACGCAGAATCATCATCAATAACGTTGTTCACAAACATTTTGGGACCAAATTTGGTAAAATGGTGCCACACCGTCACAACAATGCCAGATGGGCAAAGCAATTAGACGAGACAGGATGCGTATTCAAGAGGATCCCACAGGACTGCCATACGTCAAGAATGAAGTGGTGGGAAACATTCATAAGATCTGCGAAGGAAGCCCCAGAAAATCCAACCGACGTGCCAGAAGAGAAATGAAGATGTCGCAGTCAACAGTGGGGCGTGTGTTGCGAAAGCGTCTGCAGTTAAAGGCAGACCATAAACCAGCCGATAAACCAAAATAAAGGCAATTATGCTTTCCAAGCACGGATGGAGATGGATGGTTTTGCAGAGAGACTTGTGCTCTCTGACTAAGCCACATTTCACTTAGGTGGCAAAATGAATAAGCATAATTTGACAGTATAGGGTACACAAAACCCACATATCCCTCTGGAACATGAACGTGATTCCCCGAAAACTAAACGTTGTCAGGCGTAACCTACTCGGTATGCCTTCTCTCTTGTCGGTGCCTCAATAGACAGAAGAGGTACTCGACTTCATTTTGGAGCAGGACAGAGCCCTGCCAGATTGTGATAAACTAATACGTTGACACCTCAGCGAACATCTTACATAGTGCTGGATCGAATGATCTGCCTTCCATGTTGTATCCCCCTCACCTCCTACCCCCATCTGACCTTATTCGAAACAAATGTTTTTTTTTTCTTTTCGGGATGTTTGAAGGACATTTCTATATGGCTTACACCAGATAAGGCACCGGATAGTCGGCACAGTTATCGCTACTGATCCGGCTGCTTTGCAACGTGTTGGCAGGACACAGCAGACAGACATCTGCTGTGTCACGATTGGAGCCGACATCGAACGTCTGTAAATGTCAATAGAAACAGAAAGAGTTCATGTTTCAGTCTATAATTTGTGAAGTAAAGCCATAGGTGTAATCACAGGAATACTTTCTTTTTGTCCCATTAATTTTGAATCACCTTATATCACGAATCACTGCAGGTGGAATAGGAAAAAGAAAAAAAAAGTCTATTTCGTGTCCTTTTGTGATTGCTTGTTTGAACTACACTGACGAGACAAGACATTATGACCACTATTCACAGCAAGATTGAATGCCACCGGATAGCGTTGCAGGGACGTGACGCGGCACGGAAAGTACGAGGGTTGTCCAGAAATGGACACCACAGTGAAAACCGGTGAATCTTTGTACAGATATGTTGGATACTGTCTCTAGTATGACCGTCGATCGCATCAAGACGGTCTTTTCAGTTGTGAGTGTACTGTGAGAGAGTAAAGGTGCCTAGAATAACGATGTCTCCCGCCAAGTAGGAGGGCCTGCTGAGAGGCCTGCTGCATGCAGCCCACCTCACACAACTGCCACGCACTTCCTTCTACATGTCAATTATCAGCCGCACTCCACAGGGGCACTGAAGACGCTCCTGCAGCCTTTTCGATGGGAAGTGTTCGATCACCTTGAGAGGCACCCACATGCCTTGCTCATACTGTGGCATCAAGCAGTCAGGCCTGCAAGATGAGTGGTCTGCCAAGCGAGTGGATTCATTCTTATTTATCGAGTAACATGAACTCTAGTACTCACACTTAAGTTACAAGTTATCCTCCTATATGATCAATACGCAACGAAAATACGCATCTGACTATCAGTAATTTACAGAACTCTGACTGTACACTACGCACTGGCAATACCACATTTTCTTTTTGTCTTTTATTTAACGGCTTTTGTCAACACGTGGCCACCGTACTGAATTTGAATGGCGCACACACTACAAATTCGGGACATTATGACAACATACAATTCGAAAGAAAAGTCCACCAATATTTTTCTTTTCACCATCTTATTTATTCCGATAAATTCTCTAACCTAAACACACAAATTCTACAACCTACAACAATAACACATGAGAAATTCCGCCCAGTGGGCATGCCTTTACAATGGTGAATCTCTATATTATGGTCTCGTAATTACTTTTAACGCTACAGTGCACTTTCTGGATAGGATGGTGGATCTTTTATTATACCTCACGCTTCGACCCTCACAATCATCATCACTAAACTTTCCTCCAGACCGAGCGGTACCGAAGGAACAAGCATAACCCACTAATCTTTTGAAACTACCTCGCTACTCTCCCATGCAAACCACACATACCCAAATTACATGACATACACCACACTACAACATGAAATACTACACAGAGAATGGTCACAACATTATCACTTTCAGCTTTCCCACTTCAATTAATACTTATCCCAGTTTCACACGGCACTGCCCCACTTCGTAATTCTACTTTCCTACTATGAACTCTGGAGATATATGCACGTCTTCCTGTGCAATGCAAGCCAAGTGGCGTTGCTGGATAGACGGCCGACTCACCTTGATTCTCTCTCAGAGTTTAAATCTAGCGTCACACGGAATCATATCGCACAAAGTAACATTAAGAGCATATTCATCACACATGCGAGTCCTCAACTGATACCATGGACGAGTACTTCTCTTTATCCTTTGTCTCATACACAGATTGAGACTCATACAGTACTCACCACGTGGAAGTACTCGTCTCTAATTTCAAGTCCTGCACACGCCATTTCTTAAATATTTCAGCTTATGGTACACACGCTATTTCTTAAATATTTCAACTTATTGTACACATGCTAGTAATTCAGCTTAACTTAAGCACACGGAAGTATTTCAACTTATTGCTACACGTGGTTTCATTGTGACCGTTGGTCACTTCTGAAGATTACTACAATCCCTTTAATATTACCTGCCTGACATTTAATTCTCCCCACAAAAGTTCCTGAAATAGAGAAATTATTATTTCAAATTACTCTTAAATATTCCACATGCATACCATGTCTCCACTCTTTCATCATTACGAAGCACAACTAAAACAGGTCTTAACAGCACAAGATCCAGCGGCAGAGTGCTGAAACATGGCCGTTCTTTTAGGTTCTCTCACACCTCTGTCGAGGTGGGGGAAGCACCTTGCTATCGTATTGGTCAGCCACATTTCAGGCGCTCAAAGCTCTGGTAAATTTTATCTCTTTGGTCCCACCAAAGGTGGCCAAAGGATCGACTCAAAGATGATCATATATTCACATTCACTATCTGCGGTTAGCAGACGACCATACATTCATTCATTTCACAGATCTCACCAAACTGGATGTAGGGATTTAGTTTGTGGGAGTGCACATGTGATCAATTAAATAAATAAATTGTCATTCTTTCCCACACTGGTATCCGGCTTCGCTGTATTAATTGAAATTGAGTTATTTTACAAAAAAAAGTGTTGTTCTGACAAAAATAATGAAGTATGTTGTACCTATTTTCAATGTCGGGCGGTACTGTACCCTTTCACCACCGGCTACCCATGCAGAAAAAAATGGCACGGTACTATCCTTGCAATGCGAGGGTAGTTCCGAACATTTTTTTAAGAAAACTGTATTAGAGCAAACGTAGCAAGTCATCAAAATAACCAGGAGGAGACCTTAGCCCCTGGTGACCTCAAATTGACGACCAAATGTTGTTACTTTACCAAATTATTGACACAGTTGTTGCATTATTGTACTCTCCACAATGCGGAGTAATGTACACATACAAATTTACAACAATCCACATGACAAATAAAACATTACTTCATACAAATAAAAAACAATGGTGAGATAATAAATTGCTTATTTACCGGGATCTCCGTTATTTTTATGAGTAATCCAAACTTCACTAATTCTATGACAAATAAAAAAAATACTAATTGTACTCATGAGATTTTATGTAGCTCACCATCCAAACACAGAACAAGTAATCTGACATTCATAAATTGCGTTGTAATAATCATTACATGGCAATGTCTAAATACAAAACAAAATCAACAAAAGGAAAAAAAATTGTGTACACTAGTTACACGTAGAAGTCAGGCTCCATATCAATACACGCAATAAATAGTTAGCAATAAGTGCTTGAACCCACCAGTAGGTCTCGTATCTTACTCTAGTGCTCATTTCTCTGTTGTCACACATTTAGATGACAAGAACTTGCATTTCAACTAGCCTTCGTTACACTTTAATGTGAAATATCACCACTGCGATAATAAAATAAGTGGCTTCAGTCAACACACCAACAAGATCATTACTGTCCACGACATCAAAATGCATCAATTAATTCCGATATTTGTTGTGCAATGCAAACTCTTCTCCCCTGTGACAACCTTACTGATCAATGCTACAAGAGCCGCTACGTTAGTATTACGCCACTGGCTAATAATTAAAGCATCGTTGTATCAAATATTCTAATAAACATGCTACGTGAACTTGATAACCCAGAAAAAACAAAAAAAACAATAACTACTCTAAACACAAATGTTAATAAAATACAATTACACTTGCTGTCCCTTCAGGAATGAAACACATAAAAAAAACATTTACACAATTACAAATACATTATTCCCTATCTTGCGAGTCACATGGAATCATTTCATTTTGTGATTTTCTTGGGGTCAAAAAGTTGCTGATAGTTTTCCTAGAAACACTGTCTCGGTGTCAAAGCTCTCCCATGGTTACCCGGACGACAGTCTTTAAGTCACTCAAATCGGCATTTTGAACACGCACTGAACAGTAAACTGTATCTCACATTAAACACGAATGCCATAGTCACTCTCAGCGAACCATCCACACGAATCTGGTCGTCCAGAAATGGCCCTACAACTACTATTACCCACGGTTCTGTCCTTTCAGTTCATGGTGTAATTAAGAGTCGTAAGTTCCAACAAACAGCACTTATTCCCGCACCAATTAAAGAAATGTCTCCTACTACAGACGCAAATGTCAATGTCCCACTCTAGTTTCTTGCGTTCATACAATAATTAGTCACCAAACGACAACTGTCCTCTTTAAGTATACCAAGCGTCCCACATGCAATTCACAAAGCACACTTAACAAGTCACTGCCAAAAGTTTATGGATCCCACCGTCCAGTGGTCAAGACAAAACAAAACAATTGTGCTGTCTGCTAAAGACAAAATCTTTTTTACCACTCACAACGTGGAAACACCAGTCCTTCACCTTCGAACTTATGGAGACATACGAGCAGTCATCTTGTTTCACGGCTCCACAGTCCAGTACTAGATAATAGCTGCTGGTAAAAAATGCCGCGCGTCGTTCATTCTGCCGTGGCGCCACTGCCGCGCGAGCCGTTCAGCAGAAATAAACCACCCGCTGTTGCCTCTGCGGGATACTTTCCCCAGTCGTAAGGGTGGCGGAACTTATGAATGGCCAGTGGTACGTGCGTGTCGCCCCAGGCCGTTGACCTGCTGTAGCGGGTGCTTGGAGTGTACGCCGACCGGCAGTGGAGTGGGGAGTGCCGCGGCTCTGTCGCCCGTCGCCATGGCGACATCAGCTCGGCCCGCTAGCGGTGTGGGCGTTACGACACCAAATCAGTCAGACCCTTCCGTGCATCTCGCAACATTACAGACAAAAGGATATTCTTACAGTATTTAAATACTCATTGATTACATGTATGATCTATTAGATACATTGGCAATAAAAGAAACTTTGTTCTAAAAACATAAAATCATACCCCCTAGTTTTCTACACATACAACATCAACATTTATCCCTTTTCTATATACAGCCCACACTTGTGCTATTGATTGTACCTGTCGTCCCTCATACAAAACATGAAAGTGTAAAAAAAACAAAAGGAATAATAAACGATCTATACAACTCATAATTACAATATAAAATTGTAGGCTACTCTACCATCCTATCACAGTGAAAATATTAGAAACTGTTTGTTCTAAAACTACAATATACAGTGAACCTTTGTGCTTGTGACAGACTGAAATTAATACCCCTTGAAAGTGTTCTAACAAAAAAAAATAAGAAATAATCTACACAGCTCTCAATTACCTACCACATGTTATTAAATAGTAAACTACTTTAACATCCTAACACAATAAACATTTTAGAAACTGGTGACTCTAAATCTACAACATACAATGCACCTTTGTGCTTGTGACAGACTGAAATTAGTATCTCTTTATACATTTTACATTTTATTATATATAACAACATTTCTAGGACACGTATGTGCCATCCACATGTCAGATGCTGACCTGACATCGAGGTTCATCCCAATCAAACAATACACAATAATGTTTTAGTTATGGATTGGTAGCGTCCACTTTACAGGAGTGTGCGCATTGATCACACTACTCTACGACTCTCACTCACCAGAGATCACATTTTCCTTCCCATTCAATCCATTAATACACTAACAGAACAGGTCTAGAAGTCAGCTAACCTCAACACCACCACACTCACGACAACATACCATATCTTTGCTCCCTTATACTCAACCACATAACACATGAAGCTGTTTCGGAGATAGCTTTCCAGTCTCCAAATTCGTCCTTTCACTCTGGCACCTCTCTCCATCGGCTTACCTCTGCATTCACTTCACCGATTATTCCTCCTGCTAAATATCACTTAGAATTGCGACATTTCATCTAAGAACAAAAAATACACAAATTAGTCATCCTGCAAAATAACTGTACACATTCTTGGTACCGTTTTGATTAGTTATACTGGTACCAGGCTTCAACAACAACAACAACAACAACAAAAATTATTTTTGCCAAATTGCATATCTTATGGTAAGAATTAGATTTACACTTATATTACATCTTACGTCAGTATTCCACAACGTTCACCATCTGGATCTCATACTCCCTTTATGTCCTTTCACGTTGTGCAGTTGTCCTCATCTCTTCATTCGTATTTCGGCTCTCCGTCCGTCCATTACTCCATCATTTCCTGGTCTTCCTTCGCCATTGGCATCAATCTCTATTGCAGCATACACAGGCCTCTCTGTAACATACATCTAAGACACCTCCACATTATTAATTCTACTCACCTTTATTTACCACTGTTTCATCACGTCGAATCTCTCTTTATTAATCACACTGCTCCACGTCGCTTCTCTCCTTATATATCACCTTTATCCACTACTATTTATCACGTCGCTTCTCTATCTACCATCTTTATCCACTCATTAATCATCACGTCGTTTCTGCTTGATCCTTATTCATATGACAAAAAATACGTACATACACCACTCTGTCGACTCCTGTTCATGACTCATTCGACCAGTCTATTCCGTCATACTTCCTGACATCCCGCCTGAAAATTCTTATGTTCGATTTGACCCTGCACAACGTTACAGCCGGCCGAAGTGGCCGTGCGGTTAAAGGCGCTGCAGTCTGGAACCGCAAGACCGCTACGGTCGCAGGTTCGAATCCTGCCTCGGGCATGGATGTTTGTGATGTCCTTAGGTTAGTTAGGTTTAACTAGTTCTAAGTTCTAGGGGACTAATGACCTCAGCAGTTGAGTCCCATAGTGCTCAGAGCCATTTGAACCATTTGAACAACGTTACAAACCACAAATAAATACACTGACTATCTACCATAACTTGCCTACTTTCGATCTATCTTTCACTTTTCCATAATTTGATGTTAGAAATGTGATGAAGCCCACGAGATTGTTTTCCCTTGATCGTCTCAATCAGTACAGCATTTTCATGGACAATCCGCCTCACTCTGAATGGTCCACTATACACAGTCAAGAATTTGCTAGTCAGTAATCTGTGCTTACACGAAAATTAAATGTGTGCAGAAAATATACAAGCTGGGAGAGATGGGACAGCCCAAGTGTTAGAAACTTAGGTGCTAGTGGCCTCTTTCACTAACACCAGATTCCGAACAACCGTACACAGCACTTCATTATAACTGTCACCACGACAATGACATACTATAGATCAGATGGCATCTAATTTTAAAACTTCGATCACAATGTTTACTTCTTTACATTACGTATTAAGTACCTGCAATATTCAAATCGCACTAATTATACTGGACTCCTTGGCATTATTACATAACATTTTAGCAACTGGTTTCTTTGAAGAAACAGTTCTTTTACTTTACAGTTCGAAATAAAAAATTTTCAAATTTTGCTCTGAGAGACCAGCCTAACAGACTCTATTACTGGTGTTTTATTCTCTGATCAGAAGTATGGTATTTGCATTCCTACATATCAGTAGAGTATGTCTGCTACATAGGCAATTTTCAGTGCCAGCTGCATGTGTTTTAAGGCAAGATGCTAAGGGCCGATATGTTGGATTAGTTTCTCCTATCCTTTAATCCATTATGACAAGAATGAAATGCCAGGATTCCATGCTCTCCTGTCATTCTGATAGTTTCTGCCGTTCCTATCCTCGACACTATCTGACCTATGAGTCGTGTCTCTGTTCACGATATTGTTCTCATTACCCAATTCTTGTAACAAGTGCTGAAATGAAGCAGAATCGTCTAAGCCTCTGCCTGCTATCACTATATCTCTGCGCAATTTCAATGGCAACTTCGTTATACAGATCCTCATGAGCTCCCCAGTTTCGTATGGCACATCTAAATACCTATTTCGTCTCAGCATTTCCTGATAGCACGATACTGAATCCCTTATACCACCTTCGTTACAATTTGGCATCATCAATATGCTTTGCTTAAGATGGTCCTGCTTTCTTTTCGACCAGAATTCATTTAAAAACTTGTCACAAAATATCTTGTAGCTACTACAGTCCTTAATAACTTCCTGCATTTTCGCTCTAGCCTCGTCCCTTAAATGGTTACACACAAACTTCAATTTCAGGAGCGGTCCCCACGATGAA
The DNA here is from genome assembly GCF_023864345.2 of Schistocerca serialis cubense. Classification (NCBI taxonomy): domain Eukaryota; kingdom Metazoa; phylum Arthropoda; class Insecta; order Orthoptera; family Acrididae; genus Schistocerca; species Schistocerca serialis. The sequence goes on from NC_064646.1 coordinate 405,924,394, forward strand.
GGTAATGAATCTTGAAATTGAGACAGCCACAGGCATGGATGTTGGTAATTATCAGGATCCGGAAAACAAGTGTACGTTTGTACCGACACGAAGTGCCTCCTACATTCTTCTTCTGCATTTATGTTTTCCGACCTTGGACTATACCCAGTTGGGTTTGCCACCTGTTTTATCCGACACAACCGTTCTTCTGACTCTCTGAATTCGTCTTCCTCTTTCTGCCTATTTTCGCTTTTTGAGTTTATCTCACTCTCCCTCTGCAATCTACCTGGTGGCGTGTCACCTTCGCTACTGCACGCTAATTGCAACTGTGCTAGTTCTTCACTATGTTTCCTACTTATTTCTAATTGCGCCTCTTTAAACTGTAATGGTGATTGTATCTCCTCCTGGTCGGCATAAACCTCTCGCTGCGTACTGTCAGAGCCTGTCTCGCCTCTTATACTGAGCTTTTCTACATCTGCACTAATCGTATTCATTCTGACCACTACCTCTTTGATTCGCTCATCCGGCAACACGTCCCTACGCTCAGTAGTATCACTCTCTATTGCAAATACTTGTACTTCCAAATTATTAGCTTTTTCTTTCACGGCGTCACATACTTGCTTCAACGCACCCAGATTCTTCTCCCCCTCATCTAACCGATTATTAACTGCGGGCAGACGCTCATCGATAACTGTGTGTAGCTTCCTCATTGCCTCTTTATTTCCCTTATCCAATGCCTCCATACTTTCCTTACTACCTTTACCCATCGCTTCCCATCTTTCCTTATTATCTCTATGCATCGCGTCCAATATTTCCTTAAACTCCCCATCTCTCTCCTTAGTCTCCCTATCCATCCTCTGTAAAAACTGCAGTAGCACATTGTCATTTGTTACTTTCGACGCGCTCACCTCGTTCGCTGAGAAACCGTAGCTTCGCTAAGGGTAGCGGCACTTTCACTGCATACCTGACCTAGTCCCGGCTCGGCCGCGTCGTCGGGAAAAGCCCCCGATTGTGAACAAAGACCGCCGCTCAAAGGATCACCTTGCAGCGGTCCACTGAACAATTCAGCCCCTTTTGAGTGTTTGTCGTTCCCGCTCATTAGCCCATGGTTGACACCTACTGCCTGCTGCACTGCTACTTTCACCCTAGAATCACTTTTCGACTGCGACCTAGTTACTACGGACATTACGCAAAAAAAACTTATACCACGATCTTCCAGCCTTGGACGATATAGCAATTAATTACATAAAAAAAAATAAAAGACCCTCACCAATCCAGAAAGAAATTGCAAACAGAAAAAATTTTACTTCTTAGCGCTATCACAATACATTCCATAAAAAAAAAATTATCAGCAAACCCTAACAGTAAAAAAATCCTGGCAAAATATCCTGGCAAAAAGAATATCCTGGCAGGGTCGAAATTATGAGAGGCACCCACATGCCTTGCTCATACTGTGGCATCAAGCAGTCAGGCCTGCAAGATGAGTGGTCTGCCAAGTGAGTGGATTCATTCTTATTTATCGAGTAACATGAACTCTAGTACTCACACTTAAGTTACAAGTTATCCTCCTATATGATTAATACGCAACGGAAACACGCATCTGACTATCAGTAATTTACAGAACACTGACTGTACACTATGCACTGGCAATACCACATTTTCTTTTTGTCTTTTATTTAACGGCTTTTGTCAACACATGGCCACCGCACTGAATTTGAATGGTGCACACACTACAAATTCGGGACATTATGACAACATACAATTCGAAAGAAAAGTCCACCAATATTTTTCTTTTCACCATCTTATTTATTCCGGTAAATTCTCTAACCTAAACACACAAATTCTACAACCTACAACAATAACACATGAGAAATTCCGCCCAGTGGGCATGGCTTTACAATGGTGAATCTCTATATTATGGTCTCGTAATTACTTTTAACGTTACAGTGCACTTTCTGGATAGGATGGTGGATCTTTTATTATACCTCACGCTTCGACCCTCACAATCATCATCACTAAACTTTCCTCCAGACCGAGCGGTACCGAAGGAACAAGCATAACCCACTAATCTTTTGAAACTACCTCGCTACTCTCCCATGCAAACCACACATACCCAAATTACGTGACATTCACCACACTACAACATGAAATACTACACAGAGAATGGTCACAACATTATCACTTTCAGCTTTCCCACTTCAATTAATACTTATCCCAGTTTCACACGACACTGCCCCACTTCGTAATTCTACTTTCCTACTATGAACTCTGGAGATATATGCACGTCTTCCTGTGCAATGCAAGCCAAGTGGCGTTGCTGGATAGACGGCCGACTCACCTTGATTCTCTCTCAGAGTTTAAATCTAGCGTCACACGGAATCATATCGCACAAAGTAACATTAAGAGCATATTCATCACACATGCGAGTCCTCAACTGATACCATGGACGAGTACTTCTCTTTATCCTTTGTCTCATACACAGATTGAGACTCACACAGTACTCACCACGTGGAAGTACTCGTCTCTAATTTCAAGTCCTGCACACGCCATTTCTTAAATATTTCAGCTTATGGTACACACGCTATTTCTTAAATATTTCAACTTATTGTACACATGCTAGTAATTCAGCTTAACTTAAGCACACGGAAGTATTTCAACTTATTGCTACACGTGGTTTCATTGTGACCGTTGGTCACTTCTGAAGATTACTACAATCCCTTTAATATTACCTGCCTGACATTTAATTCTCCCCACAAAAGTTCCTGAAATAGAGAAATTATTATTTCAAATTACTCTTAAATATTCCACATGCATACCATGTCTCCACTCTTTCATCATTACGAAGCACAACTAAAACAGGTCTTAACAGCACAAGATCCAGCGGCAGAGTGCTGAAACATGGCCGTTCTTTTAGGTTCTCTCACACCTCTGTCGAGGTGGGGGAAGCACCTTGCTATCGTATTGGTCAGCCACATTTCAGGCGCTCAAAGCTCTGGTAAATTTCATCTCTTTGGTCCCACCAAAGGTGGCCAAAGGATCGACTCAAAGATGATCATATATTCACATTCACTATCTGCGGTTAGAAGACGACCATACATTCATTCATTTCACAGATCTCACCAAACTGGATGTAGGGATTTAGTTTGTGGGAGTGCACATGTGATCAATTAAATAAATAAATTGTCATTCTTTCCCACACTGGTATCCGGCTTCGCTGTATTAATTGAAATTGAGTTATTTTACAAAAAAAAGTGTTGTTCTGACAAAAATAATGAAGTATGTTGTACCTATTTTCAATGTCGGGCGGTACTGTACCCTTTCAACCTACAACACAGCCCTAATTGGCTTGTCCTGAGTGTCATCTCTGTTCATATGAAACACTGGATCCGAAGACAACACTTCGGCGCAGGCTACGCACTATAGACAAGCGTAGAATATTATCAGAAAGCACAGGTGGCTGCCTTAAATGACGATGGTGTTGGAAATTTGGCATAACGCTCCGACAAATGTCTAAGTCGGAGCGGCGACTATGTAGAGAAGTATCTGGAAAGTGTAGCTAACACCTGCAAATAAAATGTTTCTGATTTTCACTGTGGTTTCCATTTAGCGACCGATCGGAGATTACTTTCTGGACAACCCTCGTATATATAATTTCTGACGAGGCGCCTCTGGGATCATTGTTGCGACGATACAGGGAGCAAATGGGGACAACTTTGACAAAGGGCAAATTGTTACGATACTGTGCCTGAGAACGAGAATCTTAAAAATGGCGAAACTCGTCGGCTGCTCGCGTGTGAGTCGATGGAATGTGGTTGAAAGGCTCTGAAATCACGAGTAGGCGACAAGGTGTTGGACGTCCACGCCTCTTCGCAGAACACGAAGATCGCAGGCTTTTCTAATCTGTAAACGAGGATATACGGTGATGTGAACCATTTTTGACGACAAAATGTAATTATGGCGCCCTCTTAGCGCACGTCGCTGAACAAGGCGTCACGCAGCAGACGACTATACATTGTTCCCTTGTTGACCCAATGAAATCGTTTTACACGAGTGGAGTGTGTACAGGATCGTCGAGATTGGACCTTTAATCAGTGGAAACGTCTCATCTGGTGCGATTAATCAAGTTTCTAGAGACATCAGAACGACAAATAAGTACACATAATGTAACGTTAACACAAAGCGGCCCTCATCCAACGCAAGTTCGTTTTACTCTACTTTACACAAAAATGCACAACATTTTTAAGCTACACATACCGTATACCAAAAAGTGCTGTGTTTGGTTTACAAGTACAAATAATTTGATAAGACGAAATAACTTTTTTTAAGATGCTTATGCCGCCAGCTTGCACCGTCTAACAATTTCCAGGTCAAGACAGCCTGTATAGGCGTGCAGTGCCCATTATACGGAGACAGCGTCTCTAAGTTTTTCTGGTGAAGAAATGACGACTCAAAAAATAGTTTGGTGACCTCAGAATCTTGTAATGATCTCATACCCCTTTCCATGTGTTCACTACGTCAGTTCAAACTACATTTGGGCCTCATACTGGATATTACGTCCGTAACTACGGTAACTTTGAACCTATAAATCACGGTAACGGGTAAGGATGTCGAAAAAAGTTTCGAAGTTCTTCGAGAACATTGTCACAACAAGACATGGTGAAAATTTGACCATTTCCCATGAATAGAAATTATGGAAGTGGCTATACCCGTATTTCGTACTTCCTGTACCCAAAAAGCATAGTTTTTCGGGAGTTCCTCCGTCTATGAAATCTCGTAAATTCTGCTTTTATAAGCCACCTTAGGCCCACTTTAGACCACGCCTAATGCTAAAGAATCAACCTATTTGCTTAATGTATCTGTGCTAGAGAAAATCTGTTACGTTTAAATTTTGACCCTGTTTTGTAGGACAGCTACAGTACGCCTGTTCTTCCAATAAACATACAAATGGTCGCTAGGCCATGTGTTATCCAAACATTTAACACGTTATCTCTGTGATCGAGAGATATGACCGCCTGAAAAATCGCAGTTTCACGCGAGGCTTTTGATATCGTGCACGACAAACGACCGAATAATTCTTCAGAAACGTATGATAGCGATGTAAGCTATCAGCCCCCTCTGACATAATTTTAGGTTGGCGACCGTCTTCCATAATTTCCGTAATTTTTCTTTTTTTGGTACTCTTGTTTCTGTAGTTGTTTCCTGCAGGGCGTTTCCCGTACAACGCAAGCGCTGTGTCCGGTGTAGTAGCGTACGAGGGTCATTCTTAGAGTGAAGAACATGTTGAACTGACGAACCTCGCTTTCTCTCCCCAAGCCCGTCGCCATGTCACAGACTTCCTAATCGTCGGCGCCATGATGACGCTAACAGCGAGCAGTAACAGTCGTATACTGTTTATTTGTGAGATTCTAAAGTGTTCAACGAAATTAACGATCCCGACAAGTGTGAGGTTCATAGCGTAATGCGCTTCCTGAAAGTAATAAAAGACCGAACTATTGAAATTTACAGGCCGCTAACCAAAGTTTTTGAAAAATGTGTTGCATCACGCTTGAGTTCGAAAATGTTGGACCGTTATTATAGGATATGGGTTCCGCCTTTTTGCGAACATACTGCTTTTCCTTTTTGCCCAAATATGTTTCAGCACTTCTGTGCCATCATCGGTAGTTTTTTATTGAAAAGCTGTGAAAAGTGAAAATATTTTGGATTATAATTGATTTTACAAAGTGAGGGCTAAAGGAAGTTTTCGTTCGTTTTGCTTCTTACCGTGATACTACGTTATGTGGTTTTGCAGGACTAACTCTATAGTGTCCTGCACTGATATCTGCAAACCAGACGATGTAAATGTAAATTTCATCGGCGATTTAACACACCACTTGATTTTTAAAAACGTGATTTTTGCGTGTTAAAATGTTCTGCATAGTAACAAATATATACTCAAAACATTTTGACACATCAAAAATCATGTTTTTAAAAATCAAGGGATGCGTAGTAACAAATGTATGCCCAAAACATTTTGACACTCCAAAAATCATGGGATGTGTTAAATCGCCGATAAAATTTACATTTACATTGTTTGGTTTGCAGATGACAAGCTATCAGTGCAGGACACTGCAGAGTTAGTACTGCGAACCACATAATATGAAATCAAGGTAACAAGTAAATCGAACAAAAACTTTCTTCAGCCCTCACTTTGTTAATCAGTCATATCTTAAAATATTTTCTCTTTTTTACAGTTTCTCAATTAACAAAAAATCCACTGATGATAGTACAGAGGTGCTGAACCATGTTTGGGTAAACGGAAAAGCAGTGTACTTGCAACAAGGCAGAACCCATATCCTATAATTTAACTGCAAACGTGGAAAGAAAGGACGAGAGCTGCAGATCCAAAAGATGAATATGGTGCACCGTTTTTAACAGTGAACGAACGAATATTCACGAAGAAGAACGACCTGGGCGAATTTCAATCTTGACTGAGGAACACAGATCGAGGACTGAGGAAAAACAATCAACAGGGTAGGGATTTCACTATTGATGGACTCATCTTGTGCTTTCCTGAAATTTCACGGACACTCTTTGTCAAACTTCCTGGCAGATTAAAACTGTGTGCCGGACCGATACTCGAACTTTCGCGGGCACGTGCTGACCAACTGAGCTACCCAAGCACGACTCACGCCCCGTCTTCACAGCTTTACTTCTGCGAGTACCTCATCTCCTATCTTCCAAACTTTACAGAAGCTCTTCTGCGAACCTTGCAGAGCTAGTACTCCTGAAGGTAAGGATATTGCAGAGACATGGCTTAGCCACAGCCTGGGGGATGTTTCCAGAATGAGATTTTCACTCTGCAGCGGGATGTGCGCTGATATGAAACTTCCTGGCAGATTAAACCCAATCACTCTATAAAGGAGGCTGCACACAAGACTAGTGCGATCCATCCTAGAATATTGCTTAACTGTATGGCACCAGCGCTAAGTAGGACTAACAGGGGATTTGAACGGATACAAAGAAGGATAGCCGAACTGTCACAGATTTGAGAGGCCCATGGGAGGAATTTCACGAAAGTGTTGAAAGAATTGAGTTGACAGACGCTAGAAGATAAACGCAAAGTAAACCGTGAAAACCTACTTAGAAAAATTCTGCAACCAACTTTAAGTGATGAATCTAGAAATATACGACAACCCCCTGTGTATCATTCTCGTAGGGATCGCGCAGACAAGATTAGATTAATTACACCATGCACAGAGGCACTTAACTAATCATTCATCCCGCACGTCATACGTGATTGGAATGGGAATATGCCCTGATAACAAGTTCAGTGGACCGTACCCTCCACCTTGCACTTCACAGTGGTTTGCAGAGTATAGATGTTAAGTGTAAATGTAAAAAACAAAATTAAGCTCTTCAATAAATCTGATCTTGCTTTTCTTGTTTAATAGCTTTCTGACACAATCTCAAAAAAAAGTTGTAGAAAATTTGTTTCCATTATTTTCGCTAACTTAAGAAACGCATCTGCCAACAAAAAGTTCGTTGAAAGGAGCTCTTCCATATTCAATAAGTAACTGTGTAATTTGAGATATAAATGTGGTGGATGCTAGGCCTAAATGATGTCACCTATATGTACATATTGTACATATATGTCTGAGGTAACAACCTTTCAGAGCTGAAGGAATTCTGGTCTATTGCCCAGTATGACTCCGTGAAGCATGTGGGTATCTACATGTGCTTGTACAAGACCGCTCTACAATTCACACTCAGTGCCTGGTAGAGGGTTTGTCGACCATCAAGCTATTTCTCTACCGTTCCACTCTCGAACAGTGCGCGGGAAAAACGAACTCTTAAAAGTTTCCGTGAGGTTCTGATTTCTCTTAGTTTATTGCGATACCCGTTTGTCGCTATATAGGTGGTCGTCGACAAAATGTTTTTCCATTCGGAGAAGAAAGATGGAGAAAACGCCTTTGTTTTAATGACTGTCACCACAAGTCGCGTAACATATCCGTGACGCTCTCCCCTCTACTTCTCAGTAACACAGAACAAGCTGCCCGTCTCTGAACTTTCTCGATGTTCTCCGTCAGTCCCAACTGGTAATGATCCCACAATGCATAGCAGTACTGTAGCAGAGGACGGGCTAGCGTGAATAGGCACACTCTTTAGTGGATTTGTTGCATCTTTTAAGTGTTTACTAATAAAACGCAGTCTTTGGTTCGCTTCCCCGAAACATTATCTACGTGAGTGTTCCAATATAAGTTTTTCGCCATTGTAATCCCTAGATGCTTATTTGAATTTACAGTCTTTAGACTGGCGCGAGTACGCCTGTACATACGCTACGCTTTCATATTTTTTTCCTAGAGCATAGTTCTATCCAAGGTTTTCGGGAGACTTCACTTGGTTGTAAGGCAAATGCTGCAACTGGACATTCTCTCCCAAATATTCGAAAACGGGGCTTCGTCTGTCCTCCTACAGTCTCTGTGGTGTTTGGCTGAAAAATTGCCTGACTGTACCAACCATTGCTTACCGAATATGTGTTATTAAGTTTTATTCAAATGTCCATATTAGAACGTTAGATAACGAGTCAAAACAAACCGCAGCATTAAGACAAAAATACATCGCCGTCACCTAAGCGTAAGCTCAAAGTCACGCACGATTTATCTCTACTGAGACGGAAAAGGAATGGTGAGCTTTTGGCGATATCTGCTATTCGCGAGTGGGAGCGACGACTGACATGAAGGGTTTTGCTGTTCCCTTTGGTCGGTACACCTATATTTGGCGCCCTGCCTGGGAGATGTGCGCTGATTTTGGCCGGACAAAAAGGAGGAGAATCGGGCGTGATGGGGGACCATGAGTGGGGCTAGACGGACGCTGGATCCTGGCCAGCTAGATTGCTCTCGCCGCCGTCACGGCTCGTTATGTGTGTGGAGGACTAGAATCGTGCCAAGGCTCGGCACTCTAACTGCTGGACGCTCCGGCCGAAACTCCAATCTCGAAGGGACAGCCGTCTCTCTAAAGAAACGGCACGTAGAAGTCCCGCCCACTTTCCAGAAGGAAGATTCGGGTTTAACGTGCGTCGACATCGACGTTATTAGAGGTGGAGAACAAACTCAGAATGTTTCAAGGATGAGGAAGGAAATTGGCCGTACCCTTTCAGAGGAGCCATTCCAGAATTTGCCTGGAGCTATTTAGGGAAATCATTGTAAACCTAAATTCGGATGGCTGGACCCAGATTTGAACGCGAGTCCAGCGGGCTAATCATAAAACAGCATGGACTTGGATCCGTATACTGCTATAATGTCGGGACGTATTTGTCCACACTGTCAAAATATAAGAGTATAAGTCCCATGTTACGGTATGGAAGCAGAGAACAACAGAAATGCTCCTAATGGTCTGCCAATGGTCTTTGAATACTAGAAAGTATGGCGCGAAATTTATATGAAAGAATTTTTCGTTTATTCTTAGTGGCTGGGCCTGATAGCCTAATATTCAAGTGCATACCTGGAAATAAAATGTTTTTGTGACTTAGCAAAGTAATATATTCGAGCAATCAAAAACTAACTTCTGTTAACTGGGGTTGACCCTCATTTAAAATTTTGTAAATGACATCGTCAACGCCTTTTTATTATAAAATTATTTGTTTGTAAAACCCAATGCTGCAGTTTCAACCATGTGGCCATTATAAAGAGGAAGTAATGCCTCCATCATCTGATATGACATGACACAGAAGCCGGTTTCATCACATTTTGTTCCTGATTACGACTTCTTGAGCGTTCTGAAAACTTTCAGTTACGTTGAAAATATGTTGCTCGTACTCTGCTTTATTTTTGCATTCATCCGTAATATCAAGTGGAGTATATGATTCCATATTTGTTTTTGTCTCATATAAAACAGAAGTTAGTTTTTTCGTATAGTGTTCTGTAGACTCATGTACATTTGTCGCTGCTTGCGAATACATGTGCGAACTGTTCGATTTAAATGTATTGTAAGTCTAATGCTCCTCTTCTACTTTATTTTAGTTCGCGGCCGTCTTGTTAGCAGCTTTTGACAGTACTGATATTCAACTTTATTGCGTCTTGTCACGGAATGAGAATATATTTCTGCTTTGAGTGACGTTGGTTCATACGACTTACTAATTATTAGCACACCACTCACTTCTGGTTTTTGTTTCTGCACCACTACGCTTTTCAGTGTTCATTCCATTATCATCATATGGATTACGGTAGTGTCACATGTTAACAACGTATGCGCACAGCTCATAAGTGTTTCAAGAATGTCACGTTTTACCGCCAAAAGCTGCTGCTAAAACGTCTTTATTGAAAACTAGTTTCTGTCCATGGGTCATAATGTTCATAAAAGATTTGGAAGATCGTACTAGACTAATGCTGCTTATATGACATGGACTGTTAGGCACATTTTTGTGGTTCACGGTGTAATTTAGGTTACTACACTCCTGGAAATTGAAATAAGAACACCGTGAATTCATTGTCCCAGGAAGGGGAAACTTTATTGACACATTCCTGGGGTCAGATACATCACATGATCACACTGACAGAACCACAGGCACATAGACACAGGCAACAGAGCATGCACAATGTCGGCACTAGTACAGTGTATATCCACCTTTCGCAGCAATGCAGGCTGCTATTCTCCCATGGAGACGATCGTAAAGATGCTGGATGTAGTCCTGTGGAACGGTTTGCCATGCCATTTCCACCTGGCGCCTCAGTTGGACCAGCGTTCGTGCTGGACGTGCAGACCGCGTGAGACGACGCTTCATCCAGTCCCAAACATGCTCAATGGGGGACAGATCTGGAGATCTTGCTGGCCAGGGTAGTTGACTTACACCTTCTAGAGCACGTTGGGTGGCACGGGATACATGCGGACGTGCATTGTCCTGTTGGAACAGCAAGTTCCCTTGCCGGTCTAGGAATGGTAGAACGATGGGTTCGATGACGGTTTGGATGTACCGTGCACTATTCAGTGTCCCCTCGACGATCACCAGTGGTGTACGGCCAGTGTAGGAGATCGCTCCCCACACCATGATGCCGGGTGTTGGCCCTGTGTGCCTCGGTCGTATGCAGTCCTGATTGTGGCGCTCACCTGCACGGCGCCAAACACGCATACGACCATCATTGGCACCAAGGCAGAAGCGACTCTCATCGCTGAAGACGACACGTCTCCATTCGTCCCTCCATTCACGCCTGTCGCGACACCACTGGAGGCGGGCTGCACGATGTTGGGGCGTGAGCGGAAGACAGCCTAACGGTGTGCGGGACCGTAGCCCAGCTTCATGGAGACGGTTGCGAATGGTCCTCGCCGATACCCCAGGAACAACAGTGTCCCTAATTTGCTGGGAAGTGGCGGTGCGGTCCCCTACGGCACTGCGTAGGATCCTACGGTCTTGGCGTGCATCCGTGCGTCGCTGCGGTCCGGTCCCAGGTCGACGGGCACGTGCACCTTCCGCCGACCACTGGCGACAACATCGATGTACTGTGGAGACCTCACGCCCCACGTGTTGAGCAATTCGGCGGTACGTCCACCCGGCCTCCCGCATACCCACTATACGCCCTCGCTCAAAGTCCGTCAACTGCACATACGGTTCACGTCCACGCTGTCGCGGCATGCTACCAGTGTTAAAGACTGCGATGGAGCTCCGTATGCCACGGCAAACTGGCTGACACTGACGGCGGCGGTGCACAAATGCTGCGCAGCTAGCGCCATTCGACGGCCAACACCGCGGTTCCTGGTGTGTCCGCTGTGCCGTGCGTGTGATCATTGCTTGTACAGCCCTCTCGCAGTGTCCGGAGCAAGTATGGTGGGTCTGACACACCGGTGTCAATGTGTTCTTTTTTCCATTTCCAGGAGTGTATTTGATAAGAGTGACTAATTTACGGACTTTATTGTTTCACGGCACTTTTTATCGCCTACTATAAGTTTGTATATGGTTTATAAAGTTGATGATGATCCATGGACCGAAACTGGTTCTTCAATAACGAAATTTTTACAGCTGCTCTTGGCAGTAAAATACTATGTTGTTCAAATACTTTTGCGTCGTTGAATTTGTATGTGAGATCTACATGTCTGGTCTGTTATGCAGAAAGCCTGTGGCAGGGAGATTGGGAGACATATTGCACTAGTGGGGAACTTTAGCGTTATTTAAGCACTGAAAGGGTTTATAAACTTTTCTGTTTGTTTTTGGGGGATGTAGTTAATACAAATCTGGGCTAATAAGTATGCTGCATGCTGCGAATTTCATCTGCTGATCACTACACACTTTTCAAGTTACAATATTTGCAAGTGTTGCAGTTCAAAGATGTTTACTGTAACATTGAAAAGTTTGTAGTGAAACACACTTGCATTTCGCCATGGCAGCCTACTAAAAATACAGTGTCCATTCAAGTTTATGTGACCATCTGTCAAAAGCCTGAGTAAACAATTTCTGCAGTGCGGAACTCTGCGAGAAGTGTAGCAAGAGAGTCAATTATCTCTGGAAGGTACGGACACGAATGTGGGGCCATCCCGTCGTCAACTGCGTTAGGTGTCGCTGTTGAGGATCCATACCGCGAGCAGTCCATCCGAGGTGGTCCCACAGATTCCCGATTGGGTTTAAATTCGGGGAATCTGATGGCCAGGGGAATACGGTAAACTCATTCTGGTGCTCTTCCAACCACGCACGTACAATGCGCGCTGTGTGCCACGGTGCATTATCCTGTTGGTAGATGCCACTGTGCCGAGGAAAGCAAATTGCATGTACGGGTGGTCATGGTCGCCAAGGATAGATGTGTACTCCAGATTTGTCCATTGTGCCTTCCAGGATAAAGAGACCGGCCAGGGAATATCACCAAAACACTCCCCAGACCATGACGCACCCTTATCTGTTCTGGATACTTCCGACGACTGTTGCAGAGTGTTTGCTTTCAGTCGTTTCACGCTTTACAGGCCAAAGGCCATTTTTGATCTGAAAAGACCACCTGTCGCCACTCAATAGATGTCCAGTTCCGGTACTGGCGTGCAAATTCCAGGCGTCGTTGTCGATGAAAAGAAGTCACCATGGATGCTTGAACTAAGCACCCGTTGCAGAAGCTCGTACACGGCGTTGGTTCGCTGAACAGTCGTTGGGAAACACCTTTGTTCATCTGGGCGGTCAGTAGCACAACAGTTACACATACATTCACCCGTACACATTTCCGCAGGCAATGTTCACCTCCGTCATCTATATTATGTGATCAAAAGTATCCGAACACCTGGCTGAAAATGGATTACAAGTTCCCCCCCCCCCCCCCCCCCCCCCCGGTAATGCTGGAATTCAGTATGGTGTTGGCCCACTCTTAACATTGATGACAGCTCCCATTCTCGAAGGCATACTTTCAATCAGATGCTGGAAGGTTTCGTGGGGAATGGCAACCCATTCTACAAGGAGTGCTGCACTAAGGAGAGGTATCGATGTCGGTCGGTGAGGCCTGGCACGAAGTCGGCGTTCAAAGGTGTTCTCTAGGATTCATGTCAGGACTGTCTGCAGGCCAGTCCATTACAGGGATGTTGTTTCGTGTAACCACTCTGCCACAGGCCGTGTTGAAAGATGCAATAGCCATTCCCGAATTGCTCTTCAATAGTGGCAAGCAAGAAGGTGCTTAAAACATCAATGTAGGCCTGTACTGTGATAGTGCCACGCAAAACAACAAGGGGTGCAAGCCCCCTCCATGGAAAACACGACCTCACCATACCACTTACCGCCTCCGAATTTTACTGTTGGCACTACACACGATGGCAGATGACGTTCACCGAGCATTCGCCATACCCAGAGCCTGCCATCGGATCGTCACATTGTGTACCGTGATTCGTCACTCCACACAACGTTTTTCCACTGTTCAATCGTCCAATGTTTATGCTCCTTACACCAAGCGAGGTGTCGTTTGGTATTTACCGGCGTGATGTGTGGCTTATGAGCAGCCGCTCGACCATGAAATCCAGGTTTTCTCACCTCCTCCCTAACTGTCATAGTACTTGAAGTGCATGCTGATTCAGCTTGGAATTCCTATGTTATGGTCTGGATAGATGTCTGCCTATTACACATTACTACTCTTTTCAGCTGTCGGCGGTCTCTGTCAGTCAACAGATGGGGTGTGCCTGTACGCTTTTGTGCTATACGTGTCCCATCACGTTTCCACTTCACTATTACATCAGAAACAGTGGAGCTAGGGATGTTTAGGACTGTGGAAATACCGCGTACAGACATATGACACCAGTGACACCCAGTTACCTGACAACGTTCGAGGTCCGTGAGTTCTGCTCTCTCACGATGTCTAGTGACTACTGAGGTCGCTGATATGGAGTACACGGCAGTAGGTGGCAGCACAATGCACCTAATATGAAAATCGTATGTTTTGGGGGTGTCCGGATACTTTTCGAAAATTTGGAAATTTGTGGTAAGGTCTTAGGGGACCAAACTGCTAAGGTCATCGGTCCCTAGGCTCACAAACTGCTTAATCTAACTTAAGCTTACACTAAGGACAACACACACACCCATGCCCATGGGAGGACTCGAACCTCCGACGGGCGGAACCACGCGAACCGAGGCAAGGCGCCTCAGACCGCACGGCTACCCCACGCGGCTGTACTTTTGATCTACACCTACATATATACTCCACTACCCACCAAGCGGTGTGTGGCGGAGGGTACAATTCGCGGCCGGTCGCTGTGGCAGAGCGGTTCTAGGCGCTTCAGTGCGGAACCGCGCTGCTACTACGGTCGCAGGCCCGAATCCTGCCTCGGGCATGAATGTGTGTGATGTCCATAGGTTAGTTAGGTTTAAGTAGTTCTAAGTCTAGGGGACTGATGACCTCAGATGTTGTCCCATAGTGCTTAGAGCCATTTGAACCATTTGGTGCAATTCGCGCCGAAGTCATATTTCCCCTCCTCTGTTCCACTCGCGGAACGCGCGTGGGAAAACGACTGTCTGAACGCCTCAGTACGACCTCTAGTTTCCCTTATCTTTGAATGGTGATCATTGCGCGATTTGAAAGTTGGTGGTAATAATATATGCTCTACATCCTCGGCGAAGTTCGGATTTCGAAATTTAGTGAGCAGCCCCTTCCGTTTAGCGCGTCGCCTATCTGCAAATGTGTCCCACTTCAAACTCACAATGAGATTTGTAACGCTCTCGCGATGGCTAAATGTACCAGTCACGATTACATAGTGTATGACCCGTCGTACACCACAGCTGCTCCGCGCTAATTTTTGGTAGCGCCATTTTGCGTTGCACTGTATACTTAAACGACGGCGAAGCGTGAATAATTTACAAATTTCGCCGTTTCGGAAATGCTTCCGCTCTTGACCTGAAAGCCATTGATTATTTTCTTTTGAACGTCAGGTAAATCGCTCCATTTACGCATTTCGGCAATGACTGCATCGTTTCCCGCGGTCTCCGACCCCGCCCCCTTTCCCCGACGGGCTTTATGCACCCTACACTGCTAGTGCTGCCAACTCCCATCTGTGAGCGGTTATTGCACGTTGAGGTCCTACATAGGCGGTAGTCACATTAATGTGATTGGACAGCGTATATTCCCCCCAGATATGCTCCAAGTACAGCTTCCACATACAGCAGAACAGTGTACAAACCCGATCAGTTCATTAAATTACGCTTACGTTTTCTCTTGAATGCAAGATGACATACAGCCTCACTATCACAGCTCTGTCCGTTAAAGAGACAATTCATCTGAGTTCAACAAAGCAGACGTGCGCTAATACACCTGAAGATCACTGCATAACTATTGAAACGCGTAGTGGAGTTAAAATGAAAATAAAAGTGCCTGAAGCAATCTACTAATATAATCAGGTACAACCCTTACTGAGCAGTTCATTATGGACGATATATTTGTTGTGCATAAACTTGCTAAACTGAGCAAACAACATCAAACTACCCTCACACTGTTTCAGCAGTCAAATATGTAAAAATGCCATATCTTGGAATAGTATCTGACAAATTAGCAAGACTATTCAAAAACACAGAAGTAAAAATCAGCTTCAGCACCAACAACAACTTAAGTAGGAAGCTTATTCACAATATAAAACCACCAGATACAAGTCTTGAGGCATCTGGCATTTACAAAATTACCTGCAGCCAATGTAATAAATATTATATCGGCCAAACAGGCAGAAATTTCAGAACCAGATTCAAAGAACATTTGGACTGAAACTTCCTGGCAGATTAAAACTGTGCCGGGTGGAGACTCGAACTCGGGACCTTTGCCTTTCGCGGGCAAGTGCTCTACCAACTGAGCTACCCAAGCACGACTCACGCCCCGTCCTCACAGCGTTACTTCTGCCAGTACCTCGTCTCCTACCTTCCAAACACTTAGACTGTTACAGGCTTGATAAATGTAACAAATCAGCAGTAGCAACTCTCATTAAAGACACAGGCCACCCTTTGAAAATCGAAGACAATCTCGAAATTTTACACAAAATAGGAAAAAGTAGCAGAATGGATATCATGGAAATTTTCATACATAATACAAAGCATGGAGATAACATTCTTAATGAAATAACCGATTTCAAAACTCAGAATTCTTCAACAGTCTTAAGCTAGTTCTAACTCAATAGATTGAAGATGTGTCAATGTAAATAGTTGACTACAAATCTGTCAGTACCAAGAATATCGATACAAAACCTCGATAATCCATACAGACTCACATGCTACAGTCCGCTATCTCGTGTTGTGTGCGAAAAGTTTACATATATGTCCAAGCAATTTGTACTGTGAGTTACGTTGGCAATCAGTGATAAAATACAATGTGCAGTAGTGTAATGCTAATCAACAGCTCTGCCATTACACCAGTGATGCAAGTGAAGCAGCAAGATGATGAAATCGTAAGTGATCAACTGTCATATAAAAGCCTTGCACACTATTTTCGTAACATATAACTGATGCAAATCTATCTACGTCCTATACAGGTTGTGATATCATACACAGTCAACCAAAAGGAAGAACACCAGCACTGATTTCGATTTCTAGCCATCCACGGCCCCCCTCTCCCCCCCCCCCCTCCCAAATGCCACACCAACCGCTGCAGTAACAAACAATGGGCAAAGAGCTCTAGATTCTTATAGTTTAAGATTGTTTATTTTTAAGTAACATTTCCCTGTATGTATGTATGTATAAACGTCTGAAGATGAACAGAGTAGGTTAGAAACGCGTTGTATTATGTTAGATTGAACATAAAATTAAAAAGTGACTGGTAGCAGAAATTAGAAATAAATTGCTAGACTAGACTTCTATTCCTTGTGTTACCTTGCTGTCCAAATGTGTATCGTGTAACCTGGAAGCGACTGAGCAGATTCGGAGTCGCCTGAGCGAGTGCTTTGTCCTCGTGTTGCAGGCGCCGTGCCAGGTGGAGCTGGAGAACTGGGTGAACAGCATCCACTCCGCGTGCGCAGCCGCCTTCGCCCGGCACCGCGGCAAGACGGGCACGCTGCACCTGCTGCAGGAAGAGATCTTCCGCCTTGAGAAGGCCATCGAGTCGGTAAGCTTCTCCACACTGTACTGCTGTCCGACAGCTCACTACTCCGCCAGTGTAGGCTTTCACGGCCAATGTTTACTACATTTATAACTCCTCGGCTGAGAGGCTGTAGTTGAACTATTAAACTGCTAGCTGGCGTTTCGTCTCTCACTGCGGGAGACATCTTCGAGGACAACGACGCATACTCATTGCCGCTTTAACTGCGAAGACATCTCCCGCAGCCAATAGCTTGATACAGGGTGATTCATGATTCCTACCGCAGGCTTCTAGTGGTTATGGAGGGGACTTAGTAGATGAAGTTTTGACAAGGAACCCATGTCCGCAAGTGTATCGTTTGGGAGTGAAATAAGTTTGAAGACTGAATCACTTTCAGAAGTTAAGAAGAGGACCCCGCCGTCAGTCCCTGCTGTAATTATGACATCACGCACTATTTTCGTTCGATTACAACAGCTGCGAAAAATTGGTAGGTCCAAAACTGGAAGGGTTGACTGCGGTGCTCCACAGACGCGCTGCACTCTCGTCTGAAGAGGACATCCTTCGTCCCTTAGAAGAAAACCCGAGGACAAGAATTCAAAACATTGCCCATGTCATCCGCTCCCACGCCCCACAGATCGGAGCTCATTGTCTCCGCTGTGTGCCTATCACGAAGCGGGAGATTTGAAAGTGGTCTGATCTCCAGATTTCCAGACATGTGTTCCTTATCAATACTTCATCTCCTAAGTCGCCTCTACAATCCCTAGAAGCATGTAATACAAAAATCATCATGTATATCGGCCACTGCCTCTCATCCCGGAAGTTTTAGCTAAAGCTAATTACTGACCCAACAGACTGCGCTTAACTTAGCACTCTAGGAGCACCCATTGCTTTTACGAATTAAATCTGGTATTTAAAAGACTATTCCTTCAGCAAAACACGGTGTATTCTTCATTCTTATTATCTACCCATATGTGTTTCGACACCTATGTGTCACCCTCTCATTTTATTCCTATAGATATATTACACATTTTTAGGTTGGTTTTCTATTTTAGGCCTAATAGTATCTGTAGTATCTGCATCTATATGACTGATCTGCTACTAACACGTGTTTGGGAGAGGGTCCATCGAAATTCACTGGCGGAAAAAACCAACACCCTCGAGGACAAGGTCATGTCTTTGACAAGTGTGGTGACAGAGCATCATTGTAGCACTATATGATAACAAATTCAGACCAAACGAAACACCAATGTCACCGTGATGGCTGTCCAAACAGTACACAGTGTACACCTCCCCCCACGCCCCCCCCCCCCCCCCCAGCCCCCTCTAGCAGTATCGCACAACGACGCGGAGGCGTATATTCACGCAGGCAAACGAACATAAAGGTGTCGAATAGCATCCTGCTACAGACTGTCCAAGCACATTGCGACTTTGGTTGCAAGGCGCCAGTGGTTCTTGCGGTCTCTGGAGAACGAGCAATTTCTGTTTTCGCTATGTCCCATAAGTTTTCCATCGACGGGAGATATAGTGATCTCAAAAAAAAAAAAAGCTCCTTCCTGTCGAAAAAATACCAATGGCACGGGGATAGCAACCCGTACAGTGCAGCGGGATGTGGTTACTTTATCCTGTGCAAGCACCGAATGTGACTGCAAATCACATCTGTACCACACGATGAAGCCTGGGTTGGGACTTGTGTAACGTGTACGAATGCACTATGGAACTGGCATGTCACCAGTTCTATGCGATACACATGTACGCCAATCACTCGCGTACAAACAGAATCTGCTCTCATCACTGAAGACAACAGAACGCTATTTCATTCTCCAGTCAACTCTTTCACGACACATGCTTGGCATTGTCGCGGTCTCAGTGGAAGCGTGGCCACAGACACACGTGGTCTTCATAATGCTGCAAACAGACGGTTCCCTATGTTCCCTGGTAAGGTGCAACATATGCCCGGAATTTGCCGCTGAATGGTGTTCGGCCGAGCACCACTTCTCGCACAAGGCGTCGATTTTGACGTACACTATGTGATCAAAAGTATCCGGACAACTAGTTGAAAATGACTTACAAGTTAGTGGCACCCTCTATCGGTAATCCTAGAATTCAATGTGGTATTGATCCACCCTTAGCGTTGATGACAGCTTCCACTCTCGCAAGCATACATTCAAACAGGTGTTGGAAGGTTTCATGGGGAGTGGAAGCCCATTCTTCACGGAGTACTGCACTGAAGAGAGGTATCTATGTCGGTCGGTGAGGCCTGGCACAAAGTAGGCGTTCCAAAACATCCCAAAGGTGTTGTCTAGGATCAGGTCAGCATTCTGTGCATACCAGTGTATTATAGGGATGTTATTATCATGTAACCACTCCGCCACAGGCCGTGCATTATGAACAGGTGCTCGATAGTGTTGAAAGATGCAATCTCCATCCCCGAATTGCTCTTCAAGAGTGGCATGCAAGAAGGTGCTTAAAACTTCAGAGTAGGCCTGTACTGTGACAGTGCCACGCAAAGCAACAAGTGGTGCAAGCCCCCTCCATGAAAAACACGACCACAACACCACCGCCACCGAATTTTACTGTTGGCACTACACACTCTGGCAGATGAAGTTCACCGGGCATTCCCCATACCCACAACCTGCCAACGGGTCGCCACATTCTGTACCGTGATTCGTCACTCCACACAACGTTTTTACACTGTTTAATCGTCCAATGTTTACGCTCCTTACACCAAGCGAGGTGCCATGTAGCACTTACCGGCGTAATGTGTGGCTTATGAGCAGCCGCTCTACCATGAAATCAAAGTGTTCTCACCTCCCACAAATAGTGGCTCTGAGCACTATGCGAGCAGTCGCCTAGAACTTAGAACTAATTAAACCTAACTAACCTAAGGACATCACACACATCCATGTCTGAGGCAGGATTCGAACCTGCGACCGTAGCAGCAGTGCGGTTCCAGACAGAAGCGCCTAGAACCGCTTGGCCACAGGGGCCGGCTCACCTCCCACCTAACTGTCATAGTACTTGCAGTCCATTCTGAATCAGTTTGAAATTCCTGTGTGATGTTCTGGATAGATGTCTGCCTACTACACATTAAGACCCTCTTCAGTTGTCTGCAGTCTCTGTCAGTTAACAGACGAGGTCGGCCTTTACGCTTTTTGTGCTGTACGTGTCCCTTCACGTTTCCACTTCACTATCACATCGGAAACAGTGAACCTAGGGATGATTAGGAGTGTGGAAATATCGCTTACAAACGTATGACACAAATGACACCCAATCACCTAACCACGTTCGAAGTCCGTAAGTTCCACGGAGAGCCGCATTCTGCTCTCTCACGATGTCTGATGACTGCTGAGGTCGCTGATATGGAATACCTGGCAGTAGGTGGCAGCACAATGTACCTAATATGAAAAGCGTATCTTTTGGGGGTGGCCGGATACTTTTGATCTCATAGTGTATGTCTCTTCTACGCGGACGTCCAGAATCTGGTCTACAGTTATGGCAATGTTCCAGAGATCACCGTTTAAAACCAACAACATACCTCTGAGACACTGTGCACAACGAGTGCAGCAGTACGTCGATACGTTCATCCAGCTTCCCACAGGAGCACAGTGCGACCCCGTTCAAATGGCTGAAGATGTTCAGTAGCAGTATGTACTCGTCGGTGGGGCAGGGTTGAACCCTAGAATGAATGTTACAAACAGTATCCACCTCTAAACTCAGCACAGTTACGGCCTGCAGAGTCAAGAGAGTGCATAGACAGGCCTCCTGAGCGCAATCTGATTACCGAAGACCGTAATAAGAGAATCACAAATACTACAAGCCGCCAGCATGCACATACGCCACTGAATACAGACCTTGAGAGTTCTGCAACTTTTTCCGGCAGCGAACCAGACTATTTCTCTACCGTTTCACACTCAAACATCATGTGAGACAGACGAACTTCAAAACCTTCCCGTGCGCGTTCCAATTTTTATTGCGATAAGCATTTCTCCCTATGTCTGTGAAAACCAACAAAATATTTTACACAAGAAAGCTGATGATAGAAATTTCGTGAAAAGATCTCGCTGCAGCGAAAATTCGTTGTTACAGTGATTAGGATCCCAACTCGATTATCATATTACTTAAAACTTCTTCCCTATTTTGGGAAAATATAAAGCGAACTGTACTCATTTGAACTTTTTCGATGTCTTCCGTAAGTTCTGTCAGGTAGCGCCCCACACCGCACAGCAGTAGTCTAGCGGGGGAGGACAAGCGTAGTGTAGGCAGTCTTTTTCGTAGGTTTGTTGCTCCTTCTTAGTGTTCTGTGAATAAAACGCTTTATTTTGTTTGCCTTCACCACCACATTTTCTGTATGTTGGTTCCAAATTAAGTTGTTCGTCGTTGTAATCCCTACGTATTTATTTGGATCGTCAAGCATTAAATTATGTTACTTATCGTGTATCGGTAATGTAACGGATTTTTTAGTACAAGAGTGGAGAATCACTCCTTTCGCTGTTTAGTATCGTTGCCACTTTTCGCATCATGATGTCTGAGTCCTTTATTAATTTGTTTTAATCTTCTGATGACTTTAATAGACGGTAAACTACGGCGTCGTCTCCAAACAGTTTGAGGTGGCTGCTTAAATTGTCTCCAAGATCTTTTCTGTAAATTAAGAAGAGCAGAGGATCCATAATAATTTCATGGGCAACGTCAAACGTCACTTCGGTTTCACTAGAGGACATTCCTTTGCCCGCATCTCGTGGTCGTGCGGTAGCGTTCTCGCTTCCCACGCCCGGGTTCCCGGGTTCGATTCCCGGCGGGGTCAGGGATTTTCTCTGCCTCGTGATGGCTGGGTGTTGTGTGCTGTCCTTAGGTTAGTTAGGTTTAATTAGTTCTAAGTTCTAGGCGACTGATGACCTCAGCAGTTGAGTCGCATAGTGCTCAGAGCCATTCCTTTGTTTACTATGAACTATGACATTTCTGAGAGGAAGTCACGAATCCAGTCACACAACTCATACGATATTCTACAGGCACACAATTTTATTAGAAGCTGCTTCTCAATATTTGCTGTGATTCCTCACGTGAAACTGCATTCATGTAATGATTGTGTTCCGCTGTTAGACATTGTATGAGACGATAACCTGTTACCGGCAAAATAATTGAAAAAAGATGTTTCTTTGATCATAAAAGGCATTTGCATACTGTTTTCGGAATGTAACTGTAGTGGATTTCTTTATTTAAGTCTTTTCAAAAAATGGTTCAAATGGCTCTGAGCACTATGGGACTTAACATCTATGGTCATCAGTCCCCTAGAACTTAGAACTACTTAAACATAACTAACCTAAGGACATCACACAACACCCAGCCATCACGAGGCAGAGAAAATCCCTGACCCCGCCGGGAATCGAACCCGGGAACCCGGGCGTGGGTTAAGTCTTTTGCTACATTGTGCTACCTTAAAACATTTCATGCGTGTCAGCCATATACATTCTTTTCCACATCTGTTCCCACTTCACTGATACCTAGTATCGCTAGTTCATTTGAAAATGCTTAATGAATGTGGTAATTTTCAAGAATGATTACCGCCGGCCGCGGTGGTCTCGCGGTTAAGGCGCTCAGTCCGGAACCGCGCCACTGCGAAATTTGGAAGTATCGGAACACTTTTGACACTGTGGTTCTCGTAATATTGAATTCCCTAACGATTTCCGAAAGCGTCTAGCTCCAACTACCACTCCGCGTTCAAAGTCTGTCAGTTGCCGTCGTGCGGCCATATTCAAATTGGAAACCTTTGCACATGAATCACCTGAGTACAAATGACATCTCAGCCAATGTATCTCCCTTTTATGCCTTGTGTACGCGATACTACCGACATATATATATATATGCATATCATTATGCCATGATTTTTGTCGCTTTAGTTTACAAGAGATAGTAAAGCATAAAGAGTAACCAGTAGTCTAACAGCGACTGAGCAGCGCAGCTGCATGGCTGTAGCAGTCGGCGCGAGCCAGGCCGGTGCTGTCGCTGCTGGAGTACAGTTATTCTTCGCGCTTTGCAGTCCGTGTTAATAAATACCGATTAAATTATTATCACACTAGAGTACGATACCATGACGATTTTATTACAGTAGAGTCGCCTTGGGCAGTTTTCTTGTTTCAGCTACAACTTTTAAAGTAATTTTATATCAATTGTACCCATGACTACACACCCACCTCATCAGATTCATCCCCTGGTGTAATCAGTGGTACCTGTCCATCAACGCTACAAAAACGAAGGCAATAGTGAAAGGAAAAATCGACCAAATTTTCTACCCTAAATCTGTAACTCAAAGATGTCCGCCTCCAGTAGCTGAGTGGTCAGAGCGACAGAATGTCAGTCCTAAGGACCCGGGTTCGATTCGCAACTGGGTCGGAGATTTCTTCCTCTCAGGGACTGGGTGTTGTCCTAATCATCATCATTTCATCGCAATCGACGCGCAAGTCGCCGATGTGGCGTCAAATCGAAAGACTTGCACCCGATGAACGGTCTACCCGACGGGAGGCCCTACTCACACGACATTTACATTTTACTTCAAAGTTCACAACTATCTAGTAACGCTAAATGAAATACTAAAGCCAGCCGGAGTGACCGAGCGGTTCTAGGCGCTGCAGTCTGGAACCGCGCGACCGCTACGGTTGCAGGTTCGAATCCTGCCTCCGGCATGGATGTGTGTGATGTCCTTAGGTTAGTTAGGTTTAAGTAGTTCTAAGTTCTAGGGGACTCATGACCACTGCAGTTAAGTCCCATAGTGCCGAGAGCCATTTTTTTGAAATACTTAAGTACCTCTGTCTGAAACTAAGCTGATTCCTCCTAATTTTCTCCATACCTACAAGACCCTCATTTGTCCCATACTTATGTATGCCATAGGTGCATGGACCTACGCCCCCACCCTAAATTTGATCACTCCCTCCGTACTCTCGAGCGCCATTTACTTAGCTTTGCCTTCCACGTCCGTCTAACTTCCCCTACCCGTGTTTTCTGCGAGTCAATCCAATTGCCACATCTCCTCCAATATAACACCTGCGCCTCTCCGACATCACCCTATAGTCACCCCCATCAATGAGAAGCATGCCCTGTGCAATTAACGCTGCCCACTTTCCCTCCATCTCCGTGCACTCTATATCCTTTTCCAACGGAATTTCGATCGCCCCCTCTCCCCAAAACGGGAAGTCATCTTTGTGATCCACCTTTCTTATAACCATAATAACCTACTCATTCCACAACAGATGAAGGCTCGAACCCACCCAATCCTTAACCAGTCAGCATCCCAGTCCTGTCCTAACACCTGCATCCCAACTATCAGCTGCTTCCCACAAAGGCAGTTGTCATCCTTTTCTGCTCAACATCCTCCACAATAACTACCATATCTCAGTCCCCCTCACAGTAAGTAGCAGTCCGCATCACATCATCTTTATTACGATTTAGGACATAGCGGAGCAATGGGACTTCACAAAGTAAGTTACACATTATTATGGTAAGTCATGTAACTTGTATTGCATGTTGCATTGCAGAGACGACTTCCCAGCATGGTCGTCAAGTTTCTGTAAACAACAATCAGAGCGTTCTTCTAATCGTTCAGTTCATGGGCCATATAAATCCGCTGCTTGGTCACGGAGCCATTCGAGAACTGGCGTGTGATCTTCCTCATCGTCGGAAAATCAGCAGTTGCTGCGAATCTGTTCCTCGACAGCCAGGACCGTTTCGTCTGTGATCGATGTCGACGACCTTCTTTCCAGATCAACATCAGCCATCTCTGTGCGACCTTTGTAAAACTGTTGGCACCATTTCACTACGGTTGGAGGCGGCATTGGACATGGTCTCTATATACCCAGAATTTCAGGTTGAATGTGTGTCAGATTTAGACGTTTTTCCCATAGTAATCGTACTGACCCACGTACTTCAACTTTGGAGCACGAGTTGTCACTCCATTTCGATTGCAACCTGTGATGCACCTGTTACCCATACCGCAGCAGGACTGTCTCTTCAGGAAACCCGGAACCTGCACTCTCTTCTGACAATGCGCCACTATTGTTGCGCGAACGTCTTGGCGTGGGACGACATGTATAACTTACTTTTGGAAATCCATACGTACATCATATCACCATCATCCTTTTCAAAAACATCATCATCCATACTTTAAGCTCACAGGTTTCTTTAAAATCTGAGCGTCAACAAGGATGATTCTGTCGCTCCCCCCCCCCCCCCTTCCCCCCGCCCCACTCACCCATTGAGATAGAATGTAAATAACATTTAAATAAAATAAAAAACATGATTATTGGTCCTAAGTTTTATTTTTACCAACCGAATGCTGGTGGCTGCACAGTTTGGTGACCTACACTCAGGAACGTCAACTTACGATTTGAAATGCCATAAAGGCCACAACTGACCAAAATAATTACAGTCCCAAAACGGACAACTATAGCTTCAGGAGTTTTGTACGTTTGTGTGAAAAAAGTCATTTCTCTTCTGTGACAATCTCTTCACCTCAGAGTGGCACTTAACACCCAACGCCCTCTGTTATTTGTTGTGCATGTGATTGGCAAAGTGTCAAAGCGTTGAATACAATGCATAGGCTACTTACAGTGTGTGTCAGGCGGAATGGGCAATATTCAGTGATATGACAGGAACGATCATTCGAAGCGAAAATATCCAGTAAACATGGGCTCTAAAATGCATACATTAAGAACTATGAGCACTTCTTCGTCTTCGATATTGTGAAACAAATCTCTTCTACCGCAAACTCGTTCTTCCCACACTTTGAGAAGTAGCAGTATGAAGCAAAATAAGGAAAAAATGTCCAGTAAACATGAGCTCTATGGAACTATAAGCACTTGTCAATCCTCGCTGCTGTGAAACGCATATCTTCCACTGAACATGTTCTCGTAGTTCTTAAGGGAATCATTTTAGTGTCCTTGTTTAGTACCCCTCTTCGGTTCGTATGATCGTTCCTATCATATCCCTGAATACTGACCGTTCCTCCCGGGATGACTAGCATTTTTGGCTAAATGTTTAATTTAAATTTCATTTAATATTTTTCCTAGGGAAGGTATAAAATGCCTAGAACCGGCCGGTGTGGCCGAGCGGTTCTAGGCGCTTCAGTCTGGAACCGCGCGACCGCTACGGTCGCAGGTTCGAATCCTGCCTCAGGCATGGACGTGTGTGATGTCCTTAGGTTAGTTAGGTTTAAGTAGTTCTAAGTTCTAGGGAACTGATGACCTCAGATGTTAAGTCACATAGTGCTCAGAGCCATTTTTTTTAATGCCTAGATATCTTATAAACTGCGAAATCAACACAGGCAAAGTATAAAATTACAGTAGAATAAGAATAACATGCTCAAACTAGACATTTATATATTTAATGGCAGTTACATTAAAACATTAAAATTATCGCATTTGTTTATGTCTAAAAACTAGCTTATTCTGAAGTAGATGTGTTTTAATAGTTTTTAAAAATTACTGATATGTAATGAACAATCGAAGAAATAGTTTCTTAATAATTATTGCGGATTTGTAACGAAAAGTAACCGAATCCTTTAGGAAAACGCTGTTTTTTGAAAACTTACTCCAACTTTCTGTAACACCTTTGCAATACCGACAATTACAACATTTTCACAATCGTCATATGCAACCTCCATTTTAGCTAAAGCGATACTGACGCAACTAAACTCCTGCACATACTGGAATGAAACAGGTACAATAATAATGTCTGTGGATCTCATCACATTTGCCTTAAACGTAACAGGCACTCTATTAAATGCCTAGGCAAAGTATTAAATAAGACGCATTTCATACCCTGCGTAATGATTTTTGCTATGCTACAGACTGTCTAGGCATTCCATAAAATGCCGGATTTCACAGTTTGCCGCAACATGTACAACCCATTCTCTGTGTTTCCCTGTGGCAACCTCTAATACCACGGAAGTTATTCGCTGTTGTCTTAGCTCATGTCCTGTCACCCTCTCCCTTCTTCTGTACACGAAGAGAGCACGGTAAGCACCACAGTCCGGTTTCCCAGAAACTTCTCTCAGTGTAAGAGGGGTCAAAATAAGCGAACACGAGTCTCGGCATATCCATAGATATTCGAGAAAACAACAAAGTTTGCAAGGTACTTGATGTGCCTTTCAGCGATTAAGTAATTCAACCGAAGTGGTTGCACTGTGGCTAGCGTCGCAGCTTCACAGTTTTGCGCTCCATGTTCGAAACTTGATTATTAATTTTATCTTTGTTCTTCATTTATATACCAATGTCTGTAGATGGTTACTATACGAATGTTTTCTTCTTTATATTCAAATAACGTTGTCTTCATTCATCTTCTAATTGTGTATCCGGTGAATGAATAAAAAAGAAAAACTATAAAAGAATGGAAAAATTATTTGAAATAGTCTTCAATGAAATCTGTGCACTTTATCTCGATTCATATTCAATTTCAAGAGCCAGTTTTCGCGAAAATGATCAGTTATGCGTGGTTTGTAACGAAATTACTACCAACACGAAATTTTCAGCATGTCAGTGACGTTTCTTTTCCGAACGAGATTCGTACGAAGAAATGTCGCTGTGGCAAAGCTGCCTTCGAGCAATACTCGAGGTATTCGGAATTTCTATGTTTCGAACGTTTCTACGGTCGGTATCATGCAAGGAAATTTTCCTTTAGAATATACGTAAGAATAAAGCATTAGAATGAAGAATTGATGTAAAAATGAAATATAAAAATATGAGAAGGAAAAAATATTGTAACTCCTGGAAATTCCAGTAAATATATACACAGATACCATAGCATACACAGATATATTGTATAATAATGGTATGACAGTGCCCGCATCTCGTGGTCGTGCGGTAGCGTTCTCGCTTCCCACGCCCGGGTTCCCGGGTTCGATCCCCGGCGGGGTCAGGGATTTTCTCTGCCTCGTGATGGCTGGGTGTTGTGTGCTGTCCTTAGGTTAGTTAGGTTTAAGCAGTCCTAAGTTCTAGGGGACTGATGACCATAGATGTTAAGTCCCATAGTGCTCAGAGCTATTTGAACCATTTTTGTATGACAGTTTTGCAATTAATATAACGCTCTTGTATCAGCTAACTTCATAACAAACATTCATGTAGTAACCTTTTACCGACATAGATCGATAAATGAAAAAAAAATAAAATGAATTAAAACACATAGAACAATAATTAGGTTTCGCACACGTGACGCAAAAGTGACTGCCGCGACGCTGACAACCGTGCCGTTAGTTAAGGTCAGCTTATTGTGCTCTAAAAGGCATCTAAATACCTCGAAAACTTTGGCGATCGTTTTCTCAGGAACTGGATAATCCCAGACACGTATTCGCTTATTTTGGCTTCTCTTCCACTGAGCGAAGTTTCTACAAAACCGGGTTGTGCCACTCGCCGTGCTGTCCTCGTTAATCTTTTCCATGTATTCCTTGCCGATTTGCTGAGACGCTCCTCATTTCTTATTTTATTAGCCCAGTTTCCAGTATTCTCCTTCTGTGACATCACATCTCAAACTCGTTGACGCTCTTCTTTTCCCGTTGAGGTACTAACCCGAAACTATAGGGGGCTGCTTACGTCGCGATGGCGACGGAGCGTAACACACATCGTGAATGCTACTGGCGACTCACGTAGCCAGCTTGGCACTATGCAGAGTACTGTGTCGTATTGTCGATCGTGCCTCTGTTAGGCACCTTCGCAGCAGAACGACGGCAGCAGTCCGCTTTATCTGGGGCCGCACCTGCGACGTGCCGCCTTATGAACGCCATACCTCACCTGGGACTAGCAGATTGTAACACTGCGCCAGGCCGCCTCGTCATTTATCTCCCGACATTATTTACGGGCTTAATCCGAGCGCATTAAACTGGCGCGTCTGCGCACTCGTTCCCCCCGGACAGCGGCGAAGCCATTATTTAAAAGCTCGCAAGAAGTGTCCAAGTTTGCCACCGCTGCCGCAAGACAAACGCCTGTTCCGACTTCGACATCTCCCGACCCGCCGAATTCGGGCAGCCGTGTTTCTTTCTCGGCGGTCGTTTCGGCTTCACATACTTGTCTGCTGACCCAGCGCGATTCTTCTCCTCAGAATTACCATGTTTGTGATCCAAGATACGTGAGATATTGAACGCCATTAGTAACTGATAGGAACTCAGTGTCCGCTGCCCTCTTTCTCTCACTCTTATCGACCGCACGTAACTAGCTCAGCAGCGTTTCTTTTTTTCCTTTTCTTTTTTTTCTTTTAGCTTATAATCCTTTCGATTGTTTTTCCTCCCTCCTGCGAGTCCTGGATGTGACAGCTACTTCCAACATAATCTACAGGATGTCTGACTATAGGTACAAACGGATAGGACGAGTGGATGACAATGGAGCAAGCAAATGAGCCTAACAATCATAGGTCCGGAAACCAATGATTTCCCCAACGCGTCGTATTACAACTGAGTACACAAACACTTTATAACAGGATAACTGAGGATCCAAACTGTGGACATGCACTCGAGGGCACTTACAATACAAGAAGTGTTCCTCACGTCCACCATTCATGTGAACGCAGGCTTCAGCACGTCTCCTCATCGATATGATGTAATCAAGCCTGATACACATTCTGAAACCTTCGATACCCCGTGGGTATCGGCAATTTCATTTATAAATAGAAAAGTTCCTATAAAACTATATTCTCAAAAATTCATTGTTTAGTGCTCACTTACGACAAAATCTGAAGCCGCAATACGAAAACCTGTAAAGTTTTTTTTCCACTACGTTTTGCTAAATTGTGTATTAATTAATCGAAAGAATATCTTTGACAACGTCGTAAATCACTCAAAGCTCTTTGCCTCAAATATAGTCATTGACTACTTCTTGTTGGCACTTGGCGGAGAGTTGTGTAATGGAATCAAATCATGTTTTGTGATACTGTAGAAGGGACACATGTGTAGGAGCTCATGGGTGCGATTGGATGTTAAATGTTGTCAATCTGATACTTAAAGAGTTGAAAATATAATAGTTAAAAGCGTAGGCCTTTTATTTCATTTCGTTGTTAGTGGATCATTCCAACATTAACAACCCTGGAATCAGTGTGATATTCTTCTCATAATCAAGACTTGTAGCCACTGCCGTACCTTTAACAAGTAGACAACAAGACCAACATCAAGAAAATGAGCCAAGTAAAAAGTTATAATGTAGTAAATTGAACATGCCTTCCAGTGACATTCTCTTCAGATTAATGACAAAAATCCATTTAAGAGCAAAATAATTGTACAGAGGCTCTCAAAAAGGCATGTTACACCATACACATTTTAAAAATTATAAGTATATTCCAAATGCAATTACTATCACCCACACCAAATTTTTTGAATATCCCCAAGCCAGAGATCAAAAGCCGGCCGCGGTGGCCGTGCGGTTCTAGGCGCTCCAGTCCGGAGCCGCGCTGCTGCTACGGTCGCAGATTCGAATCCTGTCTCGGGCATGGGTGTGTGTGATGTCCTTAGGTTAGTTAGGCTTAAGTAGTTATAAGTTCTAGGGGACTGATGACCACAGCAGTTGAGTCCAATAGTGCTCAGAGCCATTTGAACCATTTGAACCAGAGATCAAAAGCCGGAGGACACTGAAGGCCACGACCGATAAACTTGTCCAAATTCTGTTTACCAGTATTTCAGTATGATGATAAAATCAAACGAGGACAGCCTTTCATTTTCTGATTTACATCTCACTTGCGGTGTTTCGAAATAAACGTAGCCTTAGACATGAACAGTGTTGTTGTTTTGACACAACTGCACTTGGCATACGTCGTATCTGGGAAACCATTGGTTTCCGGATCTGTGTTTACTAGGATTATTTACTTGTTTCCTTGACCTCTTTTCGCCCCTTCAGTTTCCAAAAGATAGGGAAACACACTGATCATGCCCTTGCTAAGTTTCCGCATTACGACACCACTGTCCCATCTCCACCCAATACGTTATATTTACCCTCCACTGCTAGTGTTGCCACCTATTGTCTGCGAGTAGCTACTGCACGTTGATGTCGAAACTCGGCGATGGTCAGATTAATGTGACTGTACCGTGTAGATTACCCAGGTCTCCCTTAGATCTAGCCAGAGGTCTATGGGTTGTGAACCTTGCCCCTTTCTCTTCAGCTTACCGGTTACACGAATTAAAATCGACCATATAAATGTAGTAACAAGTACAGATCTTCATTAGACGGTCGTGTATAAAATTTGTAGCAGATCGACTAAGACCTTTAGGAGTCTTTCGGTAACAACGTTTCCCTTTTAAATATTACGTATCTATTTATGTCTTATATATATATATAACTGTCAAACAGTCTTTTTTGCTATAAAAATATGTGATAGCAGAACTGTCAAATTGAACGCCATTTTTCTTCCTTTTTCATACCAAAATACTATTGCCATCCGCAGTTTCGATCACAACAAGAAAATCAACCATATCGGTGGAGCCGTCCTCAAGCGATGATCTTTCACAACCGATTTTAATTTCCGACTTTTCCAGTGGATTTTTCGAAAGTTTTCATTTATGCAAACCTTGTCCTGGCAATTACGAGTGCAATAAAGACAAAAATCATCCAAAGCTGTCGAACCGTTCTTAATTGACGATATTTCATACATGTGGCAATTGATGTTAATTTCCGACTTTTCCATTGAATTTGGAAAAAAAAATTTCATCAAACCTTGTCCTGACAGTAACGAACACAACAAAAAAAAGTCAACTTAGTCGATATTCTCAGGGGATGATCTTCGATACATACCGCAACTGATTTTTTTTTACATAGACAAACTGCAACAGGAGTACGTAATTTTCGTTTGCTCCATTTTTATTCATAGCCACCCTACTCTTCAATGTATTTGGTCTACCGTCGCAAAAGCTTTCCGATGCCCTCTGAAAAAAAGGTTTTTGGTTGCGCAGCAAAATACATATGCACTGCTTCCTTCATCTGTTGATGCTATCTTGAAGTGGACCTATCAAGTGATTATTCGTTTCAGAAGCTTTAAAACTTCGTTAGCATGACGGTGCAATAGGCGGTGACAGATCTTCAGACGGTTATGCTTGTGCTCGTCATCGAGTTATTTTGGCATCCGTCTCGCACAGACTTTGTGAAATTTGAGATTGTTACTCATGACTTCGCAGGACCATGATTAACCTTTATATGTTTTGCCACGTCATCAGCAGTCACTCGACGGTTGTTCGGACTCAAGGCACTGACTTTTTTAGTATTGGCACCAGTTGTGGCTGTAGCTGGATGCCTCGCTCTTTCCCCATCCTTCACACTCGTTCCATCATTTCTGATTTGTTAAATTCCCCGGTAAACACTTCGTTGTGACAAAACATTGTCACTCATGGTACACCTTTATGCCCAGAAACTGGATCACCGAACGTTTTCCTTCTATGGTACAAACAGAGTGGGGCTGCCGTATTTACGTGGCAACAGCGCAAAGTGAATTGATTTGATGCCATCTAACGGGTGGTGGGCACACAAAGCCGTAGAGCCAACCTAAAGAAAATCAAAATTGCTGACACTTATTGACTTACCCTCCTAAATAAACCTAGACAGAGAATCGAACTCTCGAAATGGAGTACCGCGCAGCAAAACTGTAGCCGCTGCTCTAACTAGGCAAAACACGTAGACCTGCGCTCCACTAAAATTACGTTTCGATAGTCTGCCTGCTTAGCCGAGTGGTTGCCGGCAAGGTAGCTCAGCGTGTTCGGTCAGGGGGTTAGCTACCCTCTGTAACAAAAAAACTGAAAGAATGGATCAACGAAGAATCTAAATGGGTGTCATCGGACGTCCGCCCCGAACAAATTCAACGAATAATATAGAACAAAATGAGATCAACAAAAATAAAAGAACGAGGTAATGTGCTTGACTCCAATGCAGCAGGCCCGGCTCAGATTCCCGCCCACGCTGGAGATTTTCTCCGCTCGTCGACTGCGTGTTGTTATCATCACCTCATCGTCATCGACGCGGAGTGGCGTCACATGCAGTAGGACTTTCAACGCGGGGGCCGAACTTCCGCGGACGGGGCCTCCCGGCCAACAATGCCGTACGATCATTTCATTTCATTTACGGTTCGATGGCTTTAGCACAGTATATAAATGACGTAGCAAATGGTAAGATTACCAGTAGGAAAAGAAATATAAATTAATGTGCGAAATAAAAACTGGGACAAAACCAGTGTTTGCTATTTGTTTCTTAGTTTTGCACATAATTAGACCCGCAAACTGTTCAGTGTTTGTTGTGTATTTTATGTCGTTACGAAATATAAATTGCATTTTATGAGTAACAAAAGTTAGTTGATGACATTACTTCTGCACTGTTATGTAACTAAAGCAATTACCTTTGATGCAAGTACTGCACAAACATAAAAAATCCGATAGAAGTGTTGCTGTTGTTTTGTATTGATCATGATCAAAGGCAAGTGTTATCTAGTATTATAAATGCGAAAGTTGTTTATAAGTGATATAAACATGTTTTGTAAAAGCTCTACAAAGTATTGAAGCAATGTTTCATAAGTTTTTTTCCTTGTGGTTTTCTTTAATTTAACCTTTTCTTTGAGGAAATTGCGTCTTCTAGCACTATGGTACCTTGTACATCTGTATAATTTTTATTTCATTTTTATTACAACATCCCTCTGTTTCACATTACAAATCAATAACTTTCAAATAAAGCCTGAATTAAATATTGACAATTTCAATTTTGCTACGAATACTGTTTATTTTTAACTAACAGACAGGAGGATAATTATGTAGAACAGAAATTTTCTGCAGGTTATGTGGCTCTTTAGATATTCTCACTTAGTTACTAAACTGTTCACCGCATCCGGTTTCAAGGGCAATCTAGAAAGACCCTGATCCCATATGCAAACAAAAGGTTCGAAATGGGGTAACGCCCGATACGTATGCAACACATCCAATGTAAAGCTGACGCAGTTATGATCTCAATGATCAAGGTACTAGGAAAATTACGTTGTCTACCAGGGACAGGAAAGGACTTGGAAGTGCAGCTGAACGGAATGGACAGTGTCTTGAAAGAAGGATATAAGATGAACATCAGCAAAAGCAAAACGAGGATAATGGAATGTAATCGAATTAAATCAGGTGATGCTGAGCGAATTAGATTAGGAAATGAGAGACTGAAAGTAGTAAATGAGTTTTGCTATTTGGGACCGCGCAACCGCTACGGCCGCAGGTTCGAATCGTGCCTCGGGCATGGATGTGTGTGATGTCCTTAGATTAGTTAGGTTTAGATAGTTATAAGTTCTAGGGGACTAATGACCTCAGAAGTTATGTCCCATAGTGCTCAGAGTCATTTTGCTAGTTGGGGAGAAAAATAACTGATGGTTGAAGTAGAGAGGATATAAAATGTAGACTGGCAATGGCAAGGAAATAGTATCTAAAGAAGAGAAATTTGTTAACATCGAGCATAGATTTAAGTGTCAGGAAGTCGTTTCTGAAGTTATTTGTATGGAGTTAGCCATGTATGGAAGTGAAACGTGGATGATAAATAGTTTGGACAAGAAGAGAATAGAAGCGTTCGAAATGTGGTGCTACAGAAGAATGCTGAAGATTAGATGGGTAGATCATATAACTAGTGAGGGGGTATTGAATAGAATTGGGGAGAAGAGAAATTTGTGGCACAACTTGACTAGAAGAAGAGATCCCTTGGTAGGACATATTCTTAGGCATCAAGGGATCGCCAATTTAGTATTGGAGGGCAGCGTGGAGGGTAAAAATCGTAGAGAGAGACCAGATGAATACACTAAACAGATTCAGAAGGATGTAGGTTGCAGTAGGTACTGGGAGATGAAGAAACTTGCACAGGATAGAGTAGCATGGAGAGCTGCATCAAACCAGTCTCTGGAGTGAAGACCAGAACAACAATAACGGTTACTTATAATAGTCAGGGGTAGCCTGCGGTAGTTTTAGAACTCCGCCCACACGTAAATGGTACTGAAGGAAACTATAGTGCTATATTTGATTACAGTGTTGCCAAATTGCATCTCTTTGACGTGCATTTTCTATCGAAATTACGCACGAAATTTGACTTTTCCTACTGTTAGCAAGCAAAGAATCGTACTGTGACGTCAGAGTGAGCGAACTTCAGTTCGCCTTTTGTATAGAAATTCGGGACATTCAAGCTCCGCATTGTTTGTCGGTGGAAGTGTGAACGGCTGCTTGGCCTAGTTTACCCGGAAAGATTTGGACGACATTGTCGTTGCCGCTATACGACTAGCACTTGTCGCTGCATATAAGGGGAGCGAATGGTATCCTGATCTCGAGACAAGTGCTGCAATAAATAATAAGGAACGCAAATGGGGGCTACGGCCTTGGCGACACTGCTGTTTACCTCCTGCGAAGATGTGCTCTCGAGCCATCGAGCTTTAGCGATGCCGCGGCGCGCGTTCGCTGCCCGCCGCCTGCTGGCCCGGGGAGCGATATTCGTCCAGGGGCGAGGTAGACGGAACGGCACAGGACAGGGCCTTTGAGGCGGGCCCGGACGCCGCGTGTTTTTACACACGCTCCGCCCTTCACAATACACCCTTCTGCGCGCCGGGCCGGCTTTATGCCCGCATAAAGGAAAATTTCGCGAGGTGATGAAAGGAAAAGAGAGCGTAACGAGAGAAGAGAGCGACGTCACTAGTGGGTCGGGGGAGGGGAGAGGGGGGGGGGGGGGGGAGGAGCGAAAGATTTGAGAGGCGCTCGGGCGCGGGCTTTTGTCGCGACAACGCTTCGATTGACGGCGTTCGGACTACCTCTTTTGTCCCGCGGCCTCGCCACTAATGAGTCCCCGGGGATTAATTCGGTCTGACCAACTTTCGCCGTGACCGTCTGCATAGCTGCCAACTCCTGGTGGCGCCCCGGGGCCCCGCAGCAGCCATCAGTGCCTCCACACACGCTTAGTTAAGCGGTCTCACGTGCTGCGTTTCAGACTTCGATTTCAGTCCCTCCTGCCAGAAGGGTTTCTGATCGCTGTACTCATTTTCATTTTGGGCTCTATTCGAACTGCAACGCCACAGAGCTCATTCAGCCCTCCAGTGATGTATGTTACGATATAAATGAGAAATTTAAAGACAGTCGTGATCACCAAGATAAGCTGAAGCTTGAATAATTCTTTGATCAACTAGCAGTTTCGATGACATAGAACATTGTAGGTCCGTACAAGTAAATCCAATATGCTTAACGTATGTAGATACCACTAAGTGTCAGTAATAAACTGTACAGTTCTTTTACTCTACTGGCCATTAAAATTGCTACACCAAGAAGAAATGCAAATGATAAACGGGTATTCATTGGACAAATATATTATACTAGAACTGACATGTGATTACATTTTCACGAAATTTGGGTGCATATATCCTGAGAAATCAGTACCCAGAACAACCACCTCTGGCCGTTAATACGTAATGGACATTGAGTCAAACAGAGCTTGGATGCCGTGTACAGGTACAGCTGCCCATGCAGCTTTAACACGATACCACAGTTCATCAGGAGAAGTGACTGGCGTACTGTGGCGAACCTGTTGCTCGGCCGCAACTGACCAGACGTTTTCAATTGGTGAGAGATGTGGAGAATGTGCAGGCCAGGGCAGCAGTCGAACATTCTCTGTATCCAGAAAGGCCCGTACAGGACTGCTAGTGATACGAGGCCGTTAGGACCCAGCACGGCGTTCCGTATTACCCTCCTGAACCCACCGATTCCACATTCTGCTAAGTCATTGGATCTCGACCAACGCGAGCAGCAATGTCGTGATACGGTAAACCGCAATCGCGATAGGCTACAATCCGACCTTTATCAAAGTCGGAAACGTAATGGTACGCATTTCTCCTCCTTACACGAGCCATTACAACAAAGTTTCACCAGGCAACGCCAGTCAACTGCCGTTGTGTATGAGAAATCGGTTGGAAATTTTCC
Organism: Schistocerca serialis cubense; assembly: GCF_023864345.2. Classification (NCBI taxonomy): domain Eukaryota; kingdom Metazoa; phylum Arthropoda; class Insecta; order Orthoptera; family Acrididae; genus Schistocerca; species Schistocerca serialis. The sequence goes on from NC_064646.1 coordinate 405,961,759, forward strand.
TCATGTCAGCACGTTGTAGGTGTCACCACCGGCGCCAACCTTGTATGAATGCTCTGAAAAGCTAATCATTTGCATATCACAGCATCTTCTTCCTGTCGGTTAAATTTCGCGTCTGTAGCACGTCATCTTCGTGGTATAGCAATTTTAATGGCCAGTAGTGTACAATCATATACAAGGTGATTCAGCTGCCCCCACCGGTCGTTCTGTGCAACCCGCAGTGTTATAGTTGGCCTTAATAAACCACGCCCGCATCTCGTGGTCGTGCGGTAGCGTTCTCGCTTCCCACGCTCGGGTTCCCGGGTTGGATTCCCGGCGGGGTCAGGAATTTTCTCTGCCTCGTGATGGCTGGGTGTTGTGTGATGTCCTTAGGTTAGTTAGGTTTAAGTAGTTCTAAGTTCTAGGGGACTGATGACCATAGATGTTACGTCCCATAGTGCTCAGAGCCATTTGAACCATTTTTTTTAATAAACCACGCGGGAGATTTTCATATTCTCTTACTCACTACACGCGAACTGTTAGTCCTACAGAAAAAATAGACAGGATCTTCTTATAGTAAATTTAATGTAGCTAAATTTTGTACTGGGGTACGTTTTCGCTAGAGGCAGTAATTTTCGAGTTATTTAAGAAAAACGTACAAGAGTGACATTCAGAAGCACCCCAACTCCAATATTTAGTCCCCACCTATCTGTATTTATAATATGTCGCTAACATACACTCCATCCTACCACTTTACAAATATTTCATTTCTCATATACGACATTTCTTGGCCTTCATTGACTGGCCTTACTACGCCAGAAGCTTAATCGAGCACTTACTAATTGTAAAATTGATGTTCGTTTAAATTTTACCGGACAACTCTGTGTATTTTAAAAGCATAAAATGAAGGTAACGTGGTTGTAAGCGTTAAGTATGGATCGAATTGTCAACGTAATTAGTTTCAGCGTAACGCTCACAAAGATCGTTTTTCCATCATTACCTCCCCGGGCACGTTTAAATTGATAGTCTTAACGAAGTGGCCGACTATGCCGGTGGCTTAATAGCACAATCAATAGAGACCAGAAAAAGCGCGAATATCGGTAATAGTTCGTGTATTCGGAAATTCTTGTACAGTTTTAGCAGGGACTTCCACAAACAATGTACTAGAAATCCTGACTGGCGAGAGGTAAGTATGGGAAAGAAGTTCGGTTAAACGTCACTTTTTTCCTGAATAACTCATAAACTGTGGTCTCCAGCGAAAATATATGCTAGTACAAACTTTAACTACATTAAATTTCCTGCAAAAGTCCTGCTCTTTTTTTCTATAGAAGAAATAGTTTGTACGTAGCGAGCGAGAGAATATGAAAATCAGGCATGTGGTTTATGTAGGTTTATCACCCTGAATACTACTAAAAGACTGTATGACCGTATGGAACAGGATGTAATTCACAAACGTAAAACGATGGAACAACAAAAGATATTCCTTGGCCAGCACATACGAGCATATCATGAAGTACACGTACACAGGTTGTCACAGGAGAAATGGTCAATATTCAGGGATATGACAGAAAAGTTCATTCGGAGCAAAAAAGTCCAGATAACAAGGGCTCTAAAATTCATACCTTAAAAACTATGAGCATTTATTCGACTTCCTAGTCTTAAATACGTCTCATCTACTGAGCAAATGCTCGTATCTCTTAAGGTATGTATTTTAGAGCCCACGTTCACTAGAGTTTTTTTATTCGAATCATCGTTCCTGTCATATCCCTCAATATTGACCATTCCAGCCGGGACACCATGTATACTGCACTAGCGACATATCCTGGCTTCGTACAGATATCACTAAGTATCTGGGGTCGGACTTTGTCTGGCGTAGCTTGGTAAATTATACCGACAAACAGTCCTCATGAATCAGCCTTTCAATCAGTAAAAAAGGTATCACAATCCTAACAGTGAGTCCTGAGATTAGCCTTCACATACAGCCAGAAAGCCGGCCGGGGTGACCGAGCGGTTCTAGGCGCTACAGTCTGGAACCGCGCGACCGCTACGGTCGCAGGTTCGAATCCTGTCTCGGGTATAGATGTGTGTGATGTACATAGGTTAGTTAGGTTTAAGTAGTTCTAAGTTCTAGGGGACTGATGTCCTCAGAAGTTAAGTCCCATAGTGCTCAGAGCCACTTTGAACAGCCAGGAAAACAAGAGGTTTTAGTTCACCATTTGTATTGAACATATATATCGATTCTCATGAAGATTCGCTGCTTTCTGGTGTTGCTTCGGCTATTTACAGATTTTCGCGCCAAATGTCTTTGCCTTCCAGCCCACCAGCTTGTATCTCCCAACGTTGTCACGCGATGTCACTCCAAATGCCTGTTAAATATTGAATAGGTAACTGTACATATGTTAGCGGCTTTATGTGAAATCCCGGTATTCTATAGAAAGTATAGAGCTCCGGATGGTTTTAGGCAAACTATGAAATGCAAGTTTTTTGTGAATGGCTATGAGCACTATGCCACTTAACTGCTGAGGTCATCAGTCGCCTAGAACTTAGAACTAATTAAACCTAACTAACCTAAGGACATCACACAAATCCATGCCCGAGGCAGGATTCGAACCTGCGACCGTAGCGGTCGCTCGGCTCCAGACTGTAGCGCCTACAACCGCACGGTCACTCCAACCGGCGTTTTTTGTGAAAATGTTACACACCTTCCTACGCATTCTATATAATTACTAGGCATAACACAGTACGACCAGTACCATTTACGCAAAGTGTTAAAAGGGCACAAAATGTGAAGACTTTATTAATTTGCAACTGAAGGAACAAAACTACGAAGTAAAGTACGGAATATTCTTACCGGAAAACAATGAAAGCAGAACTAATATTGAAGTACTTGTTACAATGTATTCACTTTCCTTCTTCACAAAGAAAACACTTTACATTTTGAAAAATTTTTCGACTTAAATAATAAAGCGAAAAGAATATTTTTGTGGTAAAACAGAAAGCAGAACTGGCATGACCTACTTGCAGCAGTGAAGGCCAGAGTGACATTTCTAATTGCAATGAATTTTCTTTTTAACACAAAGGCACCTTATATTTTGGCATTTCGTTTTGCACATACACCTGACGGATCCTTGGTTGCTTCCTGTGGGCTGGGAAATAGCTGCAGATCCGAGGGGTACTTCGTGGTCAGGAACTTCAATTCTCATTAAGTCCTTTGGAATTTGATCTTGCGTACAGCCTTTCCGAGATTCATTCTGCAGTTCCAAGTCGGTAAAAGCCATCTTCCGTCACGTTCGTAACAACTGCCAACAGATTGTCTGGGGCACCCCGTCCTTTGTCGACGTCAGGAATCGGAACTCACACAATGGCAACGAAGGGCACAGGAGGGATTTTTTTGTCTGAATCGATTCTCATTTTTTGGCTTGAATCTCAAGGTTCAGTTTCGATTCAGTTTTACTTTTGCTACTCCATCCGAACAGGCTTTGTGTGGCCCAACGGAACCGGCTGGCCACCGTGTCATCCTCAGCCCACAAGCGTCACTGGATGCGGATATGGAGGGGCATGTGGTCAGCACACCGCTTTCCCGGCCGTATGTCGCTTTACGAGACCGGAGCGATACGTCTCAATCAGGTAGCTCCTCAGTTTGCCTCACAAGGGCTGAGTGCACCCCGCTTGCCAACAGCGCTCGGCAGACCAGATTGTCACCCATCCAAGTGGATGTTTTAGTTTCCTCCATCAGGGATTGCATTTACGCTTAGGTCTTCAGCAGGAAGCTGTTTCATCTTGTCTTTCTGTCTGTGTTATCCGTAGGCTCTCTATAATTTTTTCCAGCTCTTCCTCGGTTTCTACATCTTGTAAAACGTCGTCAGGCAGGAGCGACATCGAGAGACCTGCTCTAGCTTTGCAGCCGAACGGAGCTTCGTATGGTGACCAATCAATCCCTTAATGAAAAGCTCTGTTTTTCATAAGTTATACGAACCGCAGCCCGTCATCCCAGCCCGACAGCGATTAATTTCGGTGATCTGACGGGAACCGGTGTTACCACTGCGGCAAGTCCGTTGGCTCTTTACTTTGGATAGCTTTTTCAATATTGAAGCAAACACTACACAAAATGCCAATCCCATAATTTTCTTCTTCATCGCCGTCATCGTCTTTAGGAGAATATCCACAAATGGCATGAACATTTCGGCCACACTTTTGACATGTAAGAGCACCGCTGGTTTCTTTTAAGCAGACGCGACGGATACCACAAAAAGAAGGATTTTCAGTAACCACAGAAATGAAAGGCTTTTGGATAACCTTGTCTTCATCTGTTTTAGTTTCCTCCATCAGGGATTGCATTTACGCTTAGGTCTTCAGCAGGGAGCTGTTTCATCTTGTCTTTCTATCTGTGTTGTCCGTAGGCTCTCTATAATTTTTTCCAGCTCTTCCTCGGTTTCTACGTCTTGTAAAACGTGGTCAGGCAGGGGCGACAACGAGAGACCTGCTCTAGCTTTGCAGCCGAACGGAGCTTCGTATGGTGACCAATCAATCCCTTAATGAAAAGCTCTGTTTTTCATAAGTTATACGAACCGCAGTCCGTCATTCCAGCAGCTAGTTTTTTCGTCTTGCATTCAAGCACAGAGCATATATTCAATGACCTGATTTGCTGTTTCGACGCTCCCATGATTTTGTGAATGGCACCGCTTACCATGGACGGTCTCTAAGGTGGGCCAATACTCCTTTACGCTTCTTACGACACTGCAAATTCCCTGCCGTTATGGGGCTGTAGACTCGTTGGAACACCAAGCAACACAAATATGTCGACGAGGTTGTAGGCTGGTTCTTCCGCTCTCTTTGATTTCAGAGCCCTGAGAACTACAAACTTAGTGAGATGGTCATGAAGACCATTATAGACTTGAACTCTCTATCAAGATGGGACTAAAAATCGAAGAGATATAACGGGAACTGAATTTCGAAAAAAACCATTGGCTTGAAAACACCTTTTTAACATCTTTTTGCGTCTGCTGGCGAGGCTCGCAGAGGTGAGTGTATAGCTCAGTATAATGACGGGCAAAGTTCTTACATTCTTCTTTCGACATCCTGTCCAGCCCACTCCATGACCAATACCCAGTTGGGCTTTATGGAGTATGTCAAATAATTCGGAGCTGCGACAAAAAATTTAAAAATACTCGTACCCTATTTAACACGATTGATCAACTTAGGCTTATTCTAGACCATCATTACTTCATAGTGTTTCAGCAGCCAGTAGTTCCGTGGTTTCTTCTTCATATCAGTCCGGAACCGCGCTGCTGCTGCGGTCGCAGGTTCGAATCCTGCCACGGGCATGGATGTATGTTATGTCCTTAGGTTAGTTAGGTTTAAGTAGTTCTCAGTCTAGGGGACTGATGATCTCAAAAGTTCAGTCCCATAGTGCTTAGAGCGATTTGAACCATTTGCACCTTCTTCACGACCGTCTTAGCCTATTTCACATCGTTGGCTAACTTTTGGTATCTGGTTTAGGTTGGGTAAACACAGTCTCTGCCAACATTGGCTCTTACTTTAAATAATTCAGCGCAGAACCTTCGTTGCATGTCAGCATGTCGTGATTCCTGTCTTGGCACTACACTCCCTTCCCAACATGGTGATACCAGAATAACGGGAAAGGATGACGGGAGAGCGTCAATGGAACTTTAGCCGGATGCTGTCCACCGGAAAACTATTATGGCGATATCCGCGACGTGACAGTTGGACGCCGTACAACAATACTCTGTCTTCACAACCATTAAATAAAGACCCGAACGCCACCGCAAGTAGTGGTGGCGGAAAAAAAATGGCAGGATTAGGCGTATTATATACTTTTCCAGTAAACGACCAGGCAAACTACATGATGCCTAGGTGATGTATAAAATATTAATGTTTTCATACTTTAACGTTCGATTTTATGCATCTGTACATTACCATGGCATTCTCTAAAATGCTGGATTTCACGCAATACCGTTAACATACGTATATAATAGAAACACATAGGTTGATATGTTCAGCAAAGGACATTATTTTATCAGCCTAATCATTTCACATTTTCGATTTACGTCTTTTGATTACAGCTGTGATGTCACATATTTTTCTGTCATTATAAACAACCGCTCAGATTAAATTTGGTCTCAGCCGGCCGCGGTAGCCAAGCGGTTCTAGGCGCTTCAGCCCGGAACCACGCGACTGCTACGGTCGTAGGTTCGAATCCTGCCTCGGGCATGGATGTGTGTGATGTCCTTAGGTTCGTTAGGTTTTAGTAGTTCTAGGGGACTGATGACCTCAGATGTTAAGTCCCATAGTGCTCAGAGCCATTTGAACCATTTTTAAATTTCGTCATTGATGTCGTATTATTATATATGTTAAGTACAATGGCTTGACTTTTTATTTTTTGATATGAATCTGCATGGTCGAAACTGGTTTCCAGTCAAAAGATTTTTTCAGGAAGAAGATTATCTTGGTGTTCAAGACGTATGTTGAGTAATTAAAAAGTTCTGGTTACTACTTGAAGCAGGAAATGCATATTGTTCTCAGATGATCTCGAGTGCATCTCTTAAGGGAAAATTTGTAATCGATCTTACGGTGGCTAAAGTAGTAGACTACAACTCGTGATATCCGATGTCCAGTGTTTAGTCTGTGTCTGCTTCCTCTGCTCTTCCTGCAGTATTGTCCTCGAGTTCGCTTCTTTTGTACAGCCTTTCTATATATACTTTAAACAGTTCAGCCTCGTGGGCTTTAGAACAGTAACAAAAGCTTATTACTACACAGAATAGGGAAATATTTTCGTTAATATACAAACGAGTCGTTTGTCACAAGTTCACGAATTTACTACCCATCTTCAGGCGAAATATCAGTTTCATGTCCATCCGTTGCTTTATAGCCACATGACCGTGAAGTCCTCCGCCGAGGGCCCAAACCGACCAGGCAACATATTTCCAGTCATCAACCGTCCAATGCCGGTGTTGACGAGATCAGGCGAGGCGTAAAGCTTCGTCTCGTGTAGTCATCAAGGGTACACGAGTGGGCCTTCGACTCCGAAAGCTCATATCCATGATATTTCGTTGAATGGTTCGCAGGCTGACACTTGTTGATGTCCTGGCACTGAAATCCGCAGCAATTTGCGAAAGGATTGCACTTCTGTCTCAGTGAACGATTCTTTTCAGCCGTCGTTGGTCCCTTTCTTGCTGCATCTTTTTCCGACCGCAGCGATGTCGGAGATTTGATGTTTTACCGGATTCCTGATATTCACGGTACACTCGTGAAATGGTCGTACGGGAAAATCCTCACTTCATCGCTACCTCGGAGATGCTTCGACCCAACGCTCGTGCTCTGATTATAATACCACGTTCAAACTCACTTAAATCTTGATAACCTCTCATTGTAGCAGCAGTAACCGATCTAACAACTTCGCCAAACGCTTTTGTTATATAGGAGTTGCCGGCTGCAGCGCAATATTCTGCCTATTTACATATCTCTATATTTGAATGCGCATGCCTACACCAGTTTCCTTGGCGCTTCATTGTGTAACAAAATCATTCTTCTGCCTTTACCGAGGGAGGTAACGCAGTGGTTAGCTCACTGGACTCGCATTCGGAAGGACGACGGTTCAAATCCGCGTCCGGTCATCCTGATTTAGGTTCTCCACGATTTCTCTAAGTCTCTTCAGGCAAATGCCGTGATGGTTCCCTTGAATGGGCACGGCCGACTTCCTTCCCTATCCTTCCGTAATCCGAAGGTACCGATGACCTCGCTGTTTGGTCCCCTCTTCGAATCAACCAATCAACCGAGGCCCAATGGGTGGGCCAATCACTGGCCTCCAGAAGAGACGTCACAGTCGGTGGCTGGGGAGATGGGAGGGAGTGGGATCCAGTCGGCCCCTGGCGCAGAACCGCCAAGTACCTTGGCGTAACCTTGGACTCTCGTCTTACGCGGAAACGTCACATAGACGAGGTCCACAGGAAGGTCTGCGCCAGAATGTCCACCCTATACCCAATCCTGAACTCAACCAGCTCCCTTCCCTGCCCAGGAGCAGTTAATGTGTACCAGGCCCTGATCCAGCCAGTAATGGGATATGCGTGCCCTGTCTGGGGATACGCGGCAAAGCAGCACCTGGACAAACTCCAGAGGCTGCAGAACCGCGCCCTCAGGAGGGCATTGCATTTACCTCTTGGATTCCCTATAGATGATCTGCACGCCGCAACTGAAATCCCACTCCTGAGAGAGCGTTTCCAAAATCTGGCAAGGGCCTTCTATGAGGGTTCTTCCAGATCAGGAAACGCCCTCATCCACTCCCTAGGTCGGTATGACATGCACCAAGACAAGCACAAGCGCCCCATGACGATCTTCGACGATTAAGTCGAAGAGAAAATCCCAATATCCAATCCCAAATCCTGCTCCTTCCCATATAACACCAAACATCTCGCCAACCTCAGGCAAATACCAGACACAAACAGGTCATCACATTTCACAGACACCAAAAAACTACAGATATAATCACACACATACGTGCACAGGGGAGTAAAAGCCGAAAGGCTACAAACTCCTCCTCACACTTCCCCAAAGAGGGGAAAGTAACAGATGAGAGCAGCAGGGATCCAGGCGTCAGGTCCTGGTGCTGCCTGTCTGTCTATTCCTCCCGCTGCCTCCGCCGCTTTTACATCAAAGTGCTCCTGATGTATTTTCGCTAACGCACATCCCATGCGGAGCTCAGACGGAAAGATCATGTACTATTATTCCACTGCCTCTTTGATGACCGAATTCCAGAACCTTTGACACACCACAGTAGCTTTGTCTTTTCAAAACAAACGTATTCTTCGTTGATGCGGATAACCCTAGAAGATTTCATCAATGAAATTCGCCGAGAAAGCCGTCATTCCCTGTGAGCACCAACGATCGTCATGACTACTTACAGCAGCGTTGTCTATTTAAATCAGTGCTCTGTTGGCTCGTGCCGTAGTTGCAGCATGGACGCCTTATGTTTTCATAATGAGGTTTATTGTAGTGTACAGTTTTTCGTTTTCCCATAGAATTCTCTTTGCCGCACATGGGCCCTCGTCATGCAGGACTACCAACTCGCGTACTTTATCAGACTTTTTATCGTAAAATCTGTGTTGACAAAGAAAATATTGTGTCACTACGGTAGACATCATCGCCCTCACAGATTCAGCAACTATTTAAATAATTTAAAAAATTCTCATTTATTGTTCCTCCTCAGTTTCACATTAGATCAGAAGATGATCCAGAGTTATCCAAACACGTAATCTAATTTAAAAAACGTGCGACTGACATGGAACGATAAATGAGAATTATCAAGTAGGTAAAAAGACGAGGGCTAGTAGAAATCCTTGGGTAACAAAAGAAATATTGAATTTAATTGATGCAGTAAATGAAGCAGGCAAAAAGAAATACAAACGTCTCAAAAATGAGATCGACTGGAAGTGCAAAATGGCCAATCAGGGATGGCTAGAGGACAATTTTAAGGATTTAGAGGCGTATTTCACTAGAGAGTAAGATAGATACTGCCTACACGATAATTAAAGAGACCTTTGGAGAAAAGAGAATCCACCTGTATGAATAATAAGAGCTCAGATGGAAACCCAGTTCTAAGCAAAGAAGGGAAAGCAGAAATGTGGAAGGAGTATGTAGAGGGTCTATACAAGGGCGATGTACTTGAGGACAATATTCTGGAAATGGAAGAGGATGTAGATGAAGATGAAATGGGAGATATGATACTGCGTGAATAGTTTACCAGAGCACTGAAAGACCTAAGGCGAAACAACTACTGACAGCCTTGGTAGACAAAACTTTACCATCTGGTGAGCAACACATATGAGACAGGCGAAATATAATCAGACTTCAAGAAGAATACAATAATTCCAATCCCAAATAAAGCAGGCGTTGACAGATGTGAAGATTACGGAACTATCAGTTTAATAAGTCACGGTTGCAAAATACTAAGGCGAATTCTTTACAGACGAGAAACCAGATGGCAGCGATGGCAGTTATAGGAGTCGAGGGGTATTAAAGGGAAGCAGTGGTTGGGAAAGGAGTGAGGATTGTAGTCTATCCCCGATGTTGTTCCATCTGTATATTGAGCTAGCAGAACAGGAAACAAAAGAAAAATTTGGAGTAGGTATTAAAATCCATGGAGAAGAAATAAAAACTCTGAGGTTCGCCGATGACATTGTAATTCTGTAAAAGACAGCAAAAGACCTGGAAGAGCAGTTGAACGGAATGGATAGAGTCTTGAAAGGAAGGTATAAGCTGAACATCAACAAAAGCAAAACGAGATAATGGAATGTAGTCGAATTAAGTCAGGTGAAGCTGAGGGAATTAGATTAGGAAATGAGACACTTAAAGTAGTAGATGAGTTCTGCTATTTGCGGAGAAAAATAACTGATGATGGTGGAAGTAGAGAGGATACAAAATGTAGACTGGCAAAGACAAGAAAAGCGTTACTGAAGAAGAGAAATTTGTTAACATCGACTATATTTTTCAGTGTCAGGAAGTCCTTTCTGTATTTATATGGAGTGTAGCAATGTTTGGAAATGAAACATGGACCATAAATAGTTTGGACAAGAAGAGAATAGAAGCTTTCGAAATGTGATGCTACAGAAGAATGCTGAAGATTAGATGGGTAGACCACGTAAACTAATGAGGAGGTATTGAATAGAATTGGGAAGAAGAGAAATTTGTGGCACAACTTAACTAGAAGAAGGGATCAGTTGGTAGGACATGTTCTGAGGCATCAAGGAATCACCAATTTAGTACTGGAGGGCAGCGTGTAGGGTAAAAACCGTAGAGGGAGACCAAGAGATGAGTACACTAAGCAGATTCAGAAGGATGTAGGTTGCTGTAGGTACTGGGAGACGAAGAAGCTTAAACAGGATAGAGCAGCATGTACAGTTGCATCAAACCAGTCTCTGGGCTGAAGACCACAACAACAACATTGTCACTTCAGACGTAATACTGCTCCCAGTGGTGAAGACCTGGGGCAAGAATTTCTGTACCCTAGGCAGATTTACACGCATGCAGGCTATTTAAATATACTACAGTCCTGGTCATTTAAGAGAATATACGATAGCAAATACGATCGCTTTCAGAAATACGCAGCATCAGCCACTGGTAATTCTTCAAACTAGCTGTGTGAAATAATTGCTTTGAGTAGTAAATATTATTTTAAGAAAATCGTTTATCACGCCACAGGTTTCAGTCCTGATTGTAGTTCAGTGAAGTAACAAAAATTCTAAAGCCGAGTGATGCTTGGTAGAGCCTACGTTTTGGTGAAAAGATACCACTCAGATACATGAAGAATATTTAGCGTCCACTGTTATTTTATTAATCAACTGGAATACGTAGAGACCGTCTGGAGTGAAGTTGTGATATTGTGCCTGCAATCAAAACCAAACGTTCGCGTGTACTCGCATTTGGCTTTTGTTAAATGCCAGTTAGAGGGGAATTTCAATAATTCAGCTCTTTTTTTGAGTTAGTATATTCTTAATATCCAAGTATTTAGCATATGTGCGAATACTAGGCATCTTTTACGGAATTCGAAAATGTCAAATGTATAAGTACTCGAGTATTGACATAAAAGACACATTATTCTATCCGCTGGTCAGCAGCACGATGAGGTATCAATATTTGTGGTTCCCGAAAGAACGATCAAAAAAGAAAATGACACTTTCAAATGTTTGAAGCCAAAATCAGTGCTGTGAATAAGAGCTGTTAGACCGCTACAGTGAGAAACAAGTATCTCGCCGGAAAAAAAAAGAAACAGGTTTTTGGCAGAGTATAAAACAATGCAGGCACTCTCTATAATTTATCTCTTGCGAAAAAGTGAATATTGACACCTTTGCATTGCGAAAATCTGTCAGCCCTGCGTTTGATGGCTGAGAGGAAGCTTCAATTAAAAGCTCCTAAACAGAGAAATTTAAAGCGCAGCTGCAGTTTTATAAACAGGCCACCGAAAAGCAAAGAGTGAAATTAAATTTCGGCCTTGTGTCTACAAAACAGCGAACCCTTTAACAGTTTCGGTTGGTAAGCCCTGCTAAGCATATATTGGGACGGATTTTCAATTTAAATTTGTCGCTTAGCTGCGTTTGTGGTACACTCGCATTGGTTGCCTACTGCGTAGTTGATTGCAGAAAAATACAGATTGTCGTCAAAATAAGTGTACAGTTTCCAGAATTAAATTTTCACTCTGATGCGGAGTGTGGGCTGATATGAAACTCCTTGGCGGATTAAAACTGTGTGCCGGACCGAGTTCGAGTCTCGGTCCGGCTCAAAGTTTTAATCTACCAAGAAATTTAATATCAGCGCACACTCAACTGCAGAGTGAAAATTTCATTCTGGAAGCATCACCCAGGCTGTGGCTAAGCCAAGTCTCCGCAATATCCTTTCTTCCAGGAGTGCTAGTTTTGCAAGTTTCGCAGGAGAACTTCTGTGAAGTTTGAAATGTAAGAGACGAGATACTGGCGGGAGTAAAGCTGTGAGCGCCGGTCGTGAATCTTGCTTGGGTAACTTAGTCGGTGGAACACTCGCCCGCGAAAGGCAAAGGTCTCGAGTTCGAGTCTCGGATCGGCACACTGTTTTAATCTATCAGGAACTTTAAAGTCAATAGTTATTTCCTGCAATATAAAATATTTGTGAAGCAGTAACATTGACCTTACCTTTAACAAGAACCAGGAAGTACAGTTCATCATTCGTGGTGACGAAAGTTGCCTTGTCCTCTACATCTTCGCGGTGAGTGTGTTGTGGAGACTGCCGTGTTTCAAGACGATAACATCCATGTCCTCAGGGCTTCCCGAATACATTCCTGGTCTGACGAACACTTCGGCATCCACCCGCATTTCGACTGTCCCGTTAATTTACCCGATCTTAATCCGATAGAAAATGTATGTCTCTGTTTTGAACAGCGGTCGAAACGTAGTAGTCAACATCACCGCATTGTGATCTCTCTACGGGATCTAATCACCAATGAGTGACTTCAGCTGTGAATGGCGTACATGAAAGAACTTGTGGACTCTCTTCCTCGCCGAACTGAGGCCGTTATCAAGGTGGGATTACACGCTGTTGGCCTGATGTCTCCTAGTTATGACAAATTTTTTTGTCCGATCTGCTACTTTCAGTGAGACGGTATTGTGCAGGAAATAAATCATAGACAGTTAACTGGGATCTGCCTAAAAAATCTCCATAATTCGCTTATATTTCAAACAGCCCACCTTGCCTGTTCAACTAAAAAAAAAAAAGTAAACGAAGGAAAGAATAAATATAATTCTGTGCTCTAAATACCAAGTTTTTCAAAATGATCTAGACATTTTCAAGTGATTATGGATAACGTTTACATTGAGATTAGGTGTTATATGAGTACAGGTATGGAAATAGCATCGCAAACAATTTTTTTTTTAATTTTAGTCTCCAGCAATACGGCACACACACCAACGGAGAAGGAATTTTGCGTGATGTTCTGCAATAGGAAGTCCGCAACAGCAGTGCGTCGGAAATTCGGGACCTATCACACAATCCGTTCACAGATGTTTAAGGAAACGCGTTATTCTTGTAAAGGCAAAAAAGAATGAGTATCCATCGATAATTGAGTAACAAGTTGAAGGAATTACGGAAACATTCCGTAGATGTCTACAAAAATCAACGGCTCGTGCCAGTCGTTTCCTAGAAATTTCACAACAACTGGCTGGAGAGTGCCGAGAAACACCTGCAAATGAAACCATACCATGTTCATTTTTCCAAGGCGTTACACGTGGTCATAAACGTTTGTGCAGACAGTTTTGCATTGATATGTGCACTTAATGGAGGTGGAAGATTTCACCTGCACGTTGATTTTCAACGATCAGGCTACTTTTCACCTGTGTGGTGGTGCAGCAGTATGAGCAGTAGAGAATCCCCACATTGTTGTGGAACATGTCCGTGGATCCCAAAATGTTGTCAAGGTAAAACGTGCATGGCCCCTTCTTATTTGCAGAGTCGAAGATCAATGAACGCTCTTACCTGAGCATGATTCAGTTGTGGCTCATGCCGCAATTGCGGGAGGGCGGTGATAATTTCATTTTACAACAGGATGGTGCTCCTTCACACTTCCAGAATGATGTCTGCGAGTTCTTGAATACTGTGTCACCATGACGATGCATCAGCTGGCAATCTGCTGTCAAGGCACTTACGTTCACCGGACCTAACACCGTCTGATTTTTAGCTATGGGGTTACACCAAATACACTGTTTGTACATCTGCCACTCCGCACAACATCGATGTCTCAACGAGGATGTACTGGGACAGTTGTGACTGACATCGATGCAAACACTTTGGGGCAAGTGTCGATCGATTTGGCCTCTAGAATGGACGCGTTCCTTATGGCTAACGGTTCACACATTGTTACAATCCCTTGAAATGGTCTAGATCATTTTGAATAGCCATGCGCATCTATCCCCTTTGCACACGTTACCTTGAGACACAAAGGCTGATACGAAAAGAGTCACATTGTTTGTACACTGAAGAGCCAAATAAACTAGTACACCTGCCTAATATCATGTAGAGTCCCCACGAGCACGCAGAAGTGCCGCAATCCGACGCAGCATCGACTCTACTAATGTCTGGAGTAGTGCTGGAGAAAACTGACACCATAAATCCTGCAGGGCTGTCCATAAACCAGTAACAGTGAAAATCTCTTTTGAACAGCACGTTACAAGGCATCCCAGATATGCTCATGTCTGTGGAGTTTGGTAGCCAGCGGAAATGAACTCAAAAGATTATTCTTGGAGCATTTTTGTAGCAACTCTGGACGTGCGGGGTGTCTCATTGTCCTGCTGGAATTGCCCAAGTCCGTCGGAATGCACAATGGACATGAATGGATGCAGGTGATCAGACAGGATTCTTACGTACGTGTTACCTGTCAGAATCATATCTTGAAGTATCAGGAATCCCATATCACTCCAATGCACACACCCCACAGCGTTACCGAGCCTGCACCAGCTTGGACAGCCTCTGATGACATGCAGAGTCTATGGATTCACGAGGTCGTCTCCATATCCGTACACGTCCATCCACTCGATACAATTTGAAACGAGACTCGTCCGACCAGACAACATGTTTCCAGTCATCAACAGTCCAATGTCGATGTTGACGGGGCCAGGCGAGGCTAAAGCTTTTTGTCGTGCAGTCATCAAGGGTACGCGAGTGGACCCTTGGCCCCGTTGCTCATATCGATGTTATTTAGTTGAATGGTTCGCACGCTGACACTTGTTGATGGCCTGGCATTGATATCTGCAGCAATTTGCGGAAGGATTGCACTTCTGTCTCGTTGAACGATTCTTTTCAGTCGTAGTTGGTCCCGTTCTTGCAGGATCTTTTTTCCAGCCGCAGCAGTGTCAGGGATTTGATGTTTTACCGGATTCCTGATATTCACGGTATACCAGTGAAATGGTCGTTGGGGAAAATCCCCACTTCATCGCTACCTCGGAGATGCTTCGTCCCATCGCTCGTACACTGACTATAACACCACGTTCAAACTCACTTAAATCTTGATAACCTGTCATTGTAGCAGTAGTAACCGATCTAACAACTTCGTCAGTCACTTGTTGTCTTATATAGTCGTTGCTGGCCGCAGTGCCATATTCTGCCTGCTTACAAAAAAAATGGTTCAAATGGCTCTGAGCACTATGGGACTTAACTTCTGAGGTCATCAGCCCCCTAGAACTTAGAACTGCTTAAACCTAACTACCCTAAGGACATCACACACATCCATGCCCGAGGCAGGATTCGAACCTGCGACCGTAGCGGTCGCGCGGTTCTAGACTGTAGTGCCTGCTTACATATCTCTATATTTGAATACGCATGTCTATACCAACTTCTCTGGCGCTTCAGTGTACAATAAAATCATTCTTCTGCTTTTACCGAGGGAGGTGACTTTGTGGTTAGCCCACTGGACTCGCATTCGGGACGACGACGGTTCGAACCCGCGTCCGGTCATCCTGGTTTAGATTTTCCGTGGTTTACCTAAATCGATTCAGGCAAATGCAGGAATGATACCTTACGGCTGAATTCCTTCCCCATCCTTCCCTAATCCGATTGGACCGATGACCGATGACCTCCCGCAAATCAACCAAGCATCCAACCAGCCAGTCTCTACCTTTCGCTAGACTGAATCCTTAAATACCTGAATACATCTCTAACTGAACTAAATAGCAGTGAATCTTATTTTACAACCAATATTGAAGTTATATAGAGTACATACAGTCAAATCTAAGATATGTTATAACTTCAGGTATGACTTAGTATGTTGCGTATTTGCAACAACAACTTGAGAAAATCAACGCAACACTTCATTTAGTAAAACACCATTATTTAATATTTTGACAATACATTGAAAGGAGTTAAGCGATTAACAAAATTATGGCCGCATACATTTTAAATAATTATATATTATACTATATAGACTTATTTGTGAGATTCTCAGTAACAAATTAATGTCTCTTTTAGTGACGGATGAGCGTTACACTCAAACACGAATATTGGCTCTCCTTTACAGTGTGGTCTATAACATCTTTGCCTTGTGTCTGTAACCTGAGGCCAATAATCTATTGCATCAGTTCGAGTAAACGTAACTGGAACCGGTTCGCAGTACTAACAATTTGCTAGAATTTCCAGAGCGCAATAAATGTGTTGAGGTCGGATTATTGAAAACTTCAATAAATCAGAGTATGTACAACGTAAAATAATAAATACATTTGGTCACTGAAGTATTGTGGTGCTACAAATAAACGGAAATATTTGCTTCCACAATACTTGATTTCATCTTTAACATGTGCTCACATAGGTAACAACCGCCTAATAATGCTTATTTTACACAAACAGTATTTTCAAATTCACTTGCACATGCAATGTCAAAATCTGATTTTCCTCACATCATGGATATTATAGAACAAACAAATAATTTTCAGAAATAAACTCAGAATCTATCTATAATCGTCAAAACAATGACGACAGCTTTTCTGCTGCGTGTCGTGAGCAAAGCGTGAAAATCAAGCCGCTCTAGAAGTACCCAGTACATTCAGGAGACGAAATCACTTGTCAAAGGCTTTGGCAGATTCCTGTAGAATCTGCACCTACTGTCATTGGCACTCAAAAACGAATAACCTTCCATTTATTAGCATCGCCCTGGTATGATACGAATTCGCAACGCACGGCATAAAGGGGTTAAATCTGCGTTTCATGATTACCAAAAAATCAAATGGCTCCAAGCACTATCGGAATGAGGTCATCAGTCCCCTAGACTTAGAACTACTTAAACCTAACTAACCTAAGGACATCATACACATCCATACCCGAGGCAGGATTCGAACTTGCGACCGTAGCAGCAGCGCGGTTCTAGACTGATGCGCCTAGAACCGCTCGGCCACATCGGCCGGCTTATGATTACCACACTACCGCTTTAAAGAGCAATACCAGGCTTGAGGAGCGGAATAAACTCTTTCGTGACCTTAAGAGAGAAATTTCCAATTTTAGGCTGACGTATCGCTCAACGACAAGAGCTTAGTTCCATTCCTGTGCTAAAACAGGAGCACTGGATTTACACTGAAAGCCAATTTATACGCAAGGAATTTTTTTTTTTTAATAGAGAAGGAGTAACCAGTCGATAGGTGTTCCCCAGCGACTTCGTTGCACACTCTCATTCATTAATCAGCGTAAACGTCAGACGTAGCCGTCAACCTTCAGTTGATTTATGGATTCTTGGTCGGTGTTATGCAGAGTGTTGCTAATCCTGCTAGTCGTTCTCTCTCTCTCTCTCTCTCTCTCTCTCTCTCTCTCTCTCTCTCTCTCCTGCCCATTGATCCAGAAGTCTATCAATCTCGGCAGGCTTTATACGAAAACTGATACTTCAGTTAGAAAATGTATTAAGACATTGACTGCACAGTACACCTGCTATATTCACAGTCACGTATCTCTCTAAACCTTTTTCTTCACCACGAGTATCGCTTGTAGTCTGCTATTCAGAGGGTACATGCTCAGGTCATAGAGAAAGGAAAGTATCTACGCTGAGGTGACAAAATCATGGGATAGCGATATGCACATAATTATAGAGATGGCGGCAATATCGCGTAAACATGGTTTAAAATGCCATTTCATTGGCGCAGCTGTCTTTTGCACTCGCGTGATTCGCAAAATATGGGAGAGAATGTCACAGAAATGATACAGGAATTGGGCTGGACATCATTAAACGAAAGGCGTTTTTCGTTGCTACGGAATATTCTCACGAAACCCCAGTCACCAACTTTCTCCTCCGAATGCGAAAATATTTTGTTGACACCGGCCTACATAGAGAGGAACGATCACCACGATAAAATAAGGAAAATCAGAGCTCTTACGGAAAGATATAGGTGTTCATTCTTTCTGCACGCTATACGAGATTGGAATAATAGAGAATTGTGAAGGTGGTTCGATGAACCCTCTGCCAGGCACTTAAATGTAATTTGCAGAGTATCCGGCATGGTAGTTGTAGCTACACACATGGGACACTCCATTCCGGAAACAGGGAATTCAATATTCCGAGGTCTACAGTATTAGGATTCCGGAGTGAATATCACGACCGAGAGCAGCAGCGTTAGCGTAGAGTTGTCAGTGCTAACAGACAAGCAAAATGTGTGCAACAGCCGCAGAAATCAATGTGGGACGTACGATGAACATATCCGTTAGGACAGGGCGGTGAAATTTGGCGTGAATGGGCTGCAGCAGCAGACGACCGACGCGAGTGCCTTCGCTAACAGCACATCGCCTGCAGCGCTTCTCCCGGGGTCCTGACGATATCGGCTGGGCCCTAGGCGTCTGGAAAACTGTGGCCTAGTCAGACGAAACCCGATTTCACTTGCTAGGAGCTGATGGTAGGGCTCGAGTGTGGCGCAGAAGCCATAGACCCAGGTTTTCAACGAGGTATTGTGCAATCTGGTGGTGGCTCCATATTGATGTGGCTGTCTTTACATGGAATGGACTCAGGTCCCACTGAACCGATTATTGACTGGAAATGGTTATGTTCGATTACTTGGAGAGCATTTGCAGCCATTCAAGGACTTCATGTTCTCAAATAACGATGGAATTTTTATGGATGACAATGCGTCATATAATTGGTCCACAGTTGTTCACTACTGGTTTGGAGAACATTCTGGACAGTGCGAGCGAATGATTTGGTCACCCAGATCGCCCGACATGAATCCCATCCTACATTTATGAGACATAATCTAGAGGTCAGGTCGTGCACAAAATCATGCACCGGCAACGCATTCGCAATTATGGTCGGCTAGAGAGGCTGTGTGCCTCAGTATTATTTCTACAGGGGACTTGCAACGAATTTTTGAGTCCATGCCACGTCGAACTGCTGCAGTAAGTCGGGCAAAAGTAGGTATGGCACGATATTAGGAGCTGTCTCATGACTTTTATCGCGTCAGTGTATATCTCGGTAGTACAATCATTAAGTTATAAGACTGGAAGCATAGCGATGGTGTGGTGCATTAGAGGACGTTGGTAGCACCTTAGTGTGGGACCTTGTCAGTTAGTCTCTCCCTGCAGCAAGAGACAGTTGGGTGCATGTGTTATAAGCAGTTGATGCTGCGACGGCGATTCGAGTGGGCTTATCGGAACTCGGTTATGCTGGAGCTGAAACAACGGACAGACATATAAAGTTCTACCACAAATCGCGCAAAACCGCTACGGGAACGTTTCAGATGATGCAGCAAGTTTATGGTGACGACTCATTATGTCGCAGTGTTTTGTTTAGACGGAACCAACGTTTTTTTTCCCAAGTAATAGAGCCGGCCGGTTTGGCCGAGCGGTTCTAGGCGCTACGGTCTGGAACCGCGCGACCGGTACGGTCGCAGGTTCGAATCCTGCCTCGGGCAAGGATGTGTGTGATGTCCTTAGGCTAGTTACGTTTAAGTAGTTCTAAGTACTAGGGGACTGATGACCTCAGCAGTTAAGTCCCATAGTGCTCAGAGCCATTTGAACCATTTTTGAACCGAGTAATAGACAATTTGAAAGATAATGTGCGTTGTGGCCGGCCACAAACGATTAGAACTTAACGCAATTGACCCGAACAAGACACGGTTTACCCAGTGCGATGTACGCTGTGTTACGCGGCATCTTAAGTGACATGCAAGTTATTGTGGATGCCTAATGTTCAGGCGTCAGGCTCAAAACTTAATAACTGCACTAGTATAATCCGCAAGCAATCAAACGGTATGTGGCGGAGAGTACCTCTGGTACAACTTTTCCATCTTCATTCACAAATAGTGCGTAGAAAAAGTGACTGTCCGTAAACTTCCTTATGATCTCTAATTCCTCGAACTGTATAGTCGTGGTCATTTCGCGAGACACATGTGAGAGGAAATGATACGTTGCCTCGACTCTTCTTCAAACGTACGCTCTCGAAATTTCAACATCAAGCCTCTCCGTGATAAACAACGCCACTCTTGTAGCGTCTGCCTCTGATGTTTGTTGAGCATTTTTTTCACAGTTTTACTCTCTCTGACTGTGGATGTGACTCTCGCTCGCTCTTAAGAAGATGTTTGTTCCTTGAACATCTGCACCCGTAGCCGAGCTTGCCACTGGAAATTAATTTGTCCACAATAGGGTAATTTCATCGCTCCTCTTCTACAACTTTGTGTAACGCTTGTGAAGGCAAGTAGCATACATAATACTAAGATAGGGAAACTTAAGCCCATTGGCTGATTCAGACCTGTACGAAGCACAGTCTGTTAGTACTAGCAAATTTCGTCTGTGTTTACATCATCCAGTCGCAATAGCTTCATAGATTTGTCAGACAAAATGGCAGTTGTCGAATTTTCTTACTCTCTCACTAGACCTTCACACGTTAGGTGGACCATTTTTGCAAGCTCGTCAACATTTAGACCACCAACAACAACATTTGCAACATAACGCCCACTCACGTCGTTGGTTTCATCTGTGAACACCTAGACCTTTTGGTCAGCAGCACTATTTCTTATTTTGTTGAGCACCTACTTTTAGCACACAGATAAATAGTTCTTTCCCAGTTTGGATTCATGTGTTGTGTACTTCTCCGAGAACTGCTTGAAGCGTAGATTCTTCAACTTCTCCAATGGAATGTGTCAAAACACCATGATCTAACAAGAGTCCTTGAAGAATGACTGACAGCTGAAGAGAGATATGTCTGCTCAAATAACAGCGTTCTTTTGTCATTATTTTCAGCACATCTCTTCACAGAGATGCCTTTTGTGGCGGTATTATGGTACTGCTGCACGCGAAAGCGCTTTTCTACACTAGTTGAACCTCGCATACTTTACAAAATAATATTTCCCTGTCAATGTTAAACTTCTCTGCAAAACCACGAACAAAACCTCACATCTTCATGCTGTTGCAGCATTTTACTTTCTGCATGTTGAACCGGACTGAGTTTATATTCAAACTGAACATGTGACCGGGTTTCCGGTTTTTATTACGACGGAAGCCGCCTTAATTGGCTTCGAGAGCGTTTTGTTGATCCCTCGCGACAATCTCTTAAGTCAGCGAACCGATTAGCGTGTTACGCTGCTTGTCTACTACATTCCTGACAAAGTTTTGTAGTAATTGTGAAGTTTGTGACAATACCATCTTCATATAGTTAAGGCTAACCGGCCATCGACCTTCTTCTTCTCTGCTGGATGCACACGCATTGCCCGAACTCTTACGGGACTCGGTAAGATTGTCTGCCGCGAGTAATGAGGAGGGGCACTACGAATGTAGTGTGTGGACATTAAGTTGGGAATGTTGGCCTCACAGGGAGGGTGCAAGGGATAAATCCCTGCAGTCGCACTATCCTTTGTGGCCTCGGTGGCTCAGATGGACAGAACGTCTGCCATGTAAGCAGCAGATCCCGAGTTCGAGTCCGGATCGGTGCACACATTTTCAACTGTCCCCTTTGATGTATATCAACGCTTGTCAACAGCTTAGGTTCTTGATTTAATTATCATTTCACCCTGACACACTGGCATGTGAGAAGCATTCTCATATTTTTATTCTTGTGTCCTAGACACAACAAATACAAGTATAGGGATTTTTGTCAAAAGCTGGCCGAAATATGACCAATTATGGCGAAATTTGGGCGAAATATGACCTAGTATTGAAAAAGGCATAAATATGACTTTATATGCACAATAAAAATACAATTTTCTTCACTACAGTACCTAAAGTTCAGAGAAAAAAATATGACCTTTCATTAAAATCCGGGCCCTATCCATGATTTACACTGCCTCAAGACACACGTACTCAGTTTCTAACTGCAATAATTCTCTTCATGTGCTAAACCTTTAACGTAAGATTATACCTGTTAATGAGTAGCTTACGACAGCATTTTAAAATTTTAAATTCGTTCAATAATTACGGGAAATATTGAAAATCAAATTTTTGTTGTCATCAGACAGGCAATCTGTAACTGGGGTCATGAACCGGGAGCAATGAACGGTGATGTACGACAGACGTTTAGTAACACAGATGCTACGCAAACGAAACGTCACTGCAGAAATTACGCTGTGACAACAGCGTGCGTTTACAGTCGTGGGCTGAGGTGAAGGCTGCATCTCTTAGGCAGAAGACAGGACCATGAGGATTAGGAGAGCCGATCAGCCTCTCCTGGTCAATTCTTATGGTGTGTTCATGCTGCCACCTCGCTGTCTGCTGCTCGTTGGCGTGGCCTGGCGATGATAAAACAAGTCCACTGAGTCCAACCAGCATATTTAACCTGCACCGTCGCTGCTCGCCCGACTGTTCGTTGTCATCTTCAGCAAGCGATAATATCAAGCTAGGCTGTGTTTCGCACCGCGACCACCGCCGCATGTCCTGAAACGTGAGCTGTGATTGGCTGCTTCAAGATCACCCCAGCAGTGTCGAGTTTGTTAGCGCTCTGCTAGCTATGTGAATTAGAGCTGTTGATAAAATATCGATATCTCGGTTCTTTTCCCAAAATTATCGACGTATATCGGTGACGTTCTTTCCACAATATATCGATACATCAGTACCGAAGTGGCAGCATCGAGTTCCGAGATTTTTATTTTAAATTATATTTTTTTCACAGTTTTCGGTAGATATTTGAAGTTGTTATTTGCAAATTATAGTAGAACATAATTTTACTTTCAGTGAGCTTTCATCACGTCCAGTCTTTCTCTTTAACTGTGTAAAGTAGGTATATGTGGCACAAAAGAAAAAGTCCGATTGTACTGGGGGGAGGGGGGGGGGCGATGTGAATGGAATAACAAGATTTCCGATGTGATGAAATGGCACACATCGTTTGGATTAACGCATCTATTGTGCTATTTCTTCACATCGGCATTCTTCAAATTCAGTTGCTGAAAATGATGAACAAATATCTAAATGACAAGATTGGTTCTGCAGTGGGGGGAGAGAGACGTGTGAGAGGAAATGCTCATGGGCGTACCCAGCGAGGGGCAGGGGGGGGGGGCAGCTGCCCCCCCCCCCCCCCAAAGTATATTCGCAGTTTTTCACTAGTTTACTGTTTTATTTAATAAGGAATGCTGTGTGTTTTCTCGGATTGTACAAGTGCATTCTTGTATTTAATATGTTTATTAAAAGCGGTTTTTCACTGGTTTACTGTTTTATTTAATAAGAAGTGCTGTATGTTGTCTCGAGTCCTTGTTTCCTGAGACCAGTATGACCTGCCCCCCCCCCCTTTCAGATCCTGGGTACGCCCTTGGAAATGCTGACGTAATCGGCGCTCTGCGCTGCTAGCGGAAACTGCAGCGTTTAGTTTCCCAACGAAATTTTGACACTACAGCTGCTAGGTCGATAGCGTTAGCAGTAATGAAAAAACAGGGAATTCAACACGCAGTGTTCGGACAAATCTGGTATGTGACGAAACCGAACGGCAGGCCCATCGGACACCTTCTATTGTACCACTTACACGCATTTACCGTTGTTAGCAAAGTGGTTATCGCCAAGAGTGAACGTGCACCGTTTTCCTTTCAATTCTTGCTCTAAGGGGGATAGGCAACCTGCTAGTTTGTTGATTTACAGAATATCTAATAATAAATCAATACTCAAAATTGCAGCTCTGAAACCAGCAGTATATTTACAGTGTGAAGCCGATATTTTTATTGGCCGGTACGTCAATTTCTTCCTTCGATACACCGACACTTTTTCTCGATATATCGAGTGACGTTAATGATGTTCCTTCTAAAATATCGATGTATCGGACACCCGATATTTTTAAAAATATCAACAGTCTCTATGTGAACAACTGCAAGGTAAAGACTCCTGGCGAGCAGCGAGGCTGCAGCGTAAATGTAATAAGGTTTGCAGCGAACAGCGGAGTGCGATATGGCAGCAGCGAACAGCGAGAATGCAGCCTATACGTGCTCTTAAAAATGTTTTTCTTTCTTGGTCTTTTTCTGCTCTGTTTTTGCACCCTCTCTGTGTCTGTGCCCTTCGCAGGGATCTGTCATGCCACTCCGTTGGTACGGCCCTGTCAGTGACAACAACCATCACCAGCATTGGATGACGAGAGTGAGTAACAGTTGCGCCTGCTGTTGGCAGGACCACAAGCTGAAACACATGGCGGACCTGCAGCAGAGCGTGGTGTCGGACCCAGAGACGAAGCAACAGATCAACAACCAGATCGTGCAGTGGGAGGAGAACCTGGAGCGACTCCACTGCGAGCAGTTCCGGCTGCGCTGCTACATGGCCAGCCTGCAGAGCGGCGAGCTGCCCAACCCCAAGGTAAGCCCAGCCGACTCCTCTACATCGCACCTCAAGCACCAGGCTGCTGGCCTAACACGTGTCACCTTGCTGAAGAACCGAGAGGCAGGTAGTTTCTTCTACACAGAGTGTCCCATAGTTCTTGGCCACTCCAAATAACTTTGTGCCCAAAAGAAAAATAAAAGAAGATGTATCAAGCTAATGTTGCTTAGCTAGCAGGGGGACATTAACTACACTACTGGCCATTAAAATTGCTACACCAAGGAGAAATGCAGATGATAAATGGGTATTCATTGGACAAATATATTATACTAGAACTGACATGTGATTACATTTTCACGCAATTTGGGTGCATAGATACTGAGAAACCAGTACCCAGAACAACCACCTCTGGCCGTAATAACGGCCTTCATACGCCTGGGCATTGAGTCAAACAGAGCTTGGATGGCGTGTACAGGTACAGCTGCCCATGCAGCTTCAACACGATACCACAGTTCATCAAGAGTCGTGACTGGCGTATTGTGACGAGCCAGTTGCTCGGCCACCATTGACCAGACGTTTTCAATTGGTGAAAGATCTGGAGAATGTGCTGGCCAGGGCAGCAGTCGAACATTTCCTGTATCCGGAAAGGCCCGTACAGGACCAGCAACATGTGGTCGTGCATTATCCTCCTGAAATGTAGGGTTTCGCAGGGATCGAATGAAGGGCGGAGCCACGGGTCGTAACACATCTGAAATGTAACGTCCACTGTTCAAAGTGCCGTCAATGCGAACAAGAGGTGACCACGGAGACGTGTAACCAATGGCACCCCATACCATCGCCAGTATGGCGATGACAAATACACGCTTACAATGTGCGTTCACCGCGATGTCGCCAAACACGGATGCGACCGTCATGGTGCTGTAAACAGAACCTGGATTCATCCGAAAAACTGACGTTTTGCCATTCGTGTACCCAGGTTCGTCGTTGAGTACACCATCACAGGCGCTCTTGTCTGTGGTGCAGCGTCAAGGGTAACCGCAGCCATGGTCTCCGAGCTCAAGTCCATGCTGCTGCAAACGTCGTCGAACTGTTCGTGCAGATGGTTGTTGTCTTGCAAACGTCCCCATCTGTTGACTAAGGGATCGTGACGTGGCTGCACGATCCGTTACAGCCATGCGGATAAGATGCCTGTCATCTCGACTGCTAGTGATACGAGGCCGTTGGGATCCACCACGGCGTTCCGTATTTCCCACCTGAACCCACCGATTCCATATTCTGCGAACAGTCATTGGACCGCGACCAACGCGAGCAGCAATGTCGCGATACGGTAAACCGCAATCGCGATAGGCTACAATCCGACCTTTATCAAAGTCGGAAACGTGATGGTACGCATTTCTCCACCTTACACGAGGCATCGCAACAACGTTTCATCAGGCAACGCCGGTCAACTGCTGTTTGTGTATGAGAAATCGGTTGGAAACTTTCCTCATGTCAGCACGTTGTAGGTGTCGCCACCGGCGCCAAGCTTTTGTGAATGCTCTGAAAAGCTAATCATTTGCATATCACAGCATCTTCTGCCTGTCGCAATTCGTGGTGTAGCAATTTCAATGGCCAGTAGTGTAATATAGGGGAAAGGGAACAATTATCCGGATGGATCTTCTACGAGACGTCCGATTCATTTTCTCTGGTATTTCGACATATATATGCAATTTTGTTTTTGTAATGTGCAGGTGGATTTAGCCAAAACAAATGCTGCTCATGATGTCTGTCCATCGACTCCTACTGTTGACAGAAAGCGTCTGTTTGTTTTTAGAAACGGGATTTTACCTGCCTATTCGGTAGAGCGGTGTGAGATTAGTCTAGTCCGACACCGTTGTATTGGTATATATTAACAGGGACAGCAAAACACGAAGAATAACCAGTACTCCAACGGCGACATCCTGGTCTGCGCTGACTGCCTCTGCCTTGCAGCAAAGCTATTCAGTCGCTGCTGGACTACTACACTATGTGATCAAAACTATCCGGACACGTGGCTGAAAAGACTTACAAGTAGTGGCGCCCTCCATGGGTAATGCTGGAATTCAATATGGTGTTGGCCTATTCTCAGCCTTGATGACAGCTTCCACTCTCGCAGGCATACGTTCAATCAGGTACTGGAAGGTTTCTTGTGGAATGGAAGCCCATTCTTCACTGAGTCCTGCGCTGAGGAGAGGTATCGATGTCGGTCGGTGAGTCCTGGCACGAAGTCGGTGTTCCAAAACATCCCAAAGGTGTTCTGTTGAATTCAGGTCAGGACTCTGTGCAGGCCAGTCCATTATAGGGATGTTATTGTCGTGTAACCACTCCGCCACAGGCGTGCATCATGAACAGGTGCTTGATCGTGTTGAAAGATGTAATTCATCTTACTCGAAATGCTCTTCAACAGTGGGAAGCAAAGTGCTCAAAACATCAATGTACGTCTGTGCTGTGATAGTCCCACGCAAAACAACAAGGGGTACGAGACCCCTCCATGGAAAACACGATCACATCTTAATACCACCGCCTCCGATTTTTACTGTTGGCGCTACACACGCTGGCAGATGACGTTCACCGAATATTCGCCATGCCCACACCCTGCCATCGGATCGCCACGTTGTGTACCGTGATTCATAACTCCACGCAACGTTTTTACACTGTTCAATCGCCCAATGTTAACGCTCCTTACACCAAGCGAAGCGTCATTTGGCATGTACCGGCGTGAAGTGTCGCTTATGAGCAGCCACTCGACCATGAAATCGAAGTTTTGTCACCTCCCGTCTAGCTGTCATACTACTTGCAGTGGATCCTGATGCAGTTTGGAATTCCTGTGTGATAGTCTGAATAGATGTCTGCCTATTACGCATTGCGACCCTCTTCAAGTGTTGGCGTTCTCTGTCGGACGACAAACGAGGCTCAAAATGGCTCTGAGCACTATGGGACTTAACATCTGAGGTCATAAGTCCCATATACTTGGAACTACTTAAACCTAACCAACCTACGGACATCACACACATCCATGCCCGAGGCAGGATTCGAATCTGCGACCGTAGCTGTAGCGCGGTTCCGAACTGAAGCGCCTAGAACCGCTCGGCCACATCGGCCGGCTAGACGAAGTCGGCTGTACTCTTTTGTGCTGTACGTGTCCCTTCAAGTTTCCACTTCACTATCACATTGGAAACAGTGGACCTAGGGATGTTTAGGAGTGTGGAAATCTCGCGTACAGACCTATGACACAAGTGACACCCAACCACCTGACTACGTTCGAAGTCCGTGAGTTCCGCGGAGCACCCCATTCTACTCTCCCACGATGTCTAATGACTACTGAGGTCGCTGATATGGAGTAACTCACAGTAGGTGGCAGCACAACGCACCTAATATGAAAAACGTTTGTTTTTGTGGGTGTCCGGATACTTTTGATCACATAGTGTATTTATTCCTTGTGTTTAATTGTCCCTATTAATATATATATCAATACAACGAATGACGCACTAAACTAATTTGGGACAGCTCTATCGAATGGACATTTAAAATTCTGCTTTAAAAATAATTCTGATCGTAACTGGAAACAAAACGACTGTTTCTGTCGACACTGGACGTCGCATGAAGCGCGTGGCGAGCAGTGAACTGCAAAAATGAAATTGCGAATATCTGCCGAAACGTCAACTGTATATAGCGCGTACCGGGAGGAATGAGCAGTATTCAGGGATATGATAGGAACGATCATTCTAAGCAAGGAGAGAAGTGTAGTAAACATGGCTCTAAAAGGTATATGCCTACCTTAAGACATATGAGAACTTCTTCATCTTCGATACTGTGGAACAAATCTGTTCTACTGCAACCTCTTTGCTTCCAATATTTTGAGAAGTGGTAGCGTGAACCAATGCAAGAATGAGGAGTTCAGTAAAATTGGGCTCTAAAGTACATACCTTAAGATCTTGTTCGTCTTCGCTAGTGCAAAACACATCCCTTCTACTGAGCAAGTGCTAATACCTCTTAAGGTGTTCGTTTTATCAGACAATTTTTTCTTGTTTTGATCCGTACTACCTCCTCCCAAAATACTGAAGGCAAAGAGCTTGCTGTAGAAGAGATTTGTTTCACAGTATCGATATGCAGAACTGCTTATATCTCTTAAGGTATGCTTTTTAGTACCCATGTTTACTAAACATTTTTGCTTCGAATGGTCATTCGTGTTATATCCTTGAATATTGACCATTCATTCTGGAACGCACTGTGTGTGTGTGTGTGTGTGTGTGAGAGAGAGAGAGAGAGAGAGAGAGAGAGAGAGAGAAAGTCTAAGTCTAATTGATGAGCTATGTCTTAAGAGCATAAAATTTTCATGGTTTATGTACATAACTGAAACAAAAATTCACTGTAGAAAATGACGAAGGGAGAAGTGACAATAATAAAAAAATGGTTTCACTTAAATCTATTCTGACCTGACGTCCCAGTTTTTCCGCAGCAGTGCCATTTTTGGCATAAATGTCTTGGTGCCCTGAGAAAACAATTCTGGACACGTAATTGTCCTAGTTTTCAATCGATAAACAAAATGCGTGCAGTAATAATTCTCATTTGTTTAATATTCACAAAAGTCCCTGTAGGCCTACCGCATTTAGTTTAAATCGTATCGTGCCTAAAGAAAGAGTAAGAAATATGTTGAGAAGAGAGATGTATTACCTACCATCGCCTCTGACTTTTTTCCTTCCGCTTTATGGGTCTCGATACAAATAAAATCAAAACCAAAGAAGGTATCGCTTAAACCATTTTCCCCACCGGGACTGCAGCCATATGGAAGTCAATTTTGTGAAGAATGTAAGCGATGGGGCGTGTGTTAGCTGTACTTATTGAGTATTGTTTGGCATGACCGGTTGTCTAGCGGTCTGCAGTCAAGAGAAATATTAAGTTTTAGTAACTAACAACCTAGTAAGTGACTTAACATTAGAGAAAATACATCCAAGCTATTACAATGAAAAAGTATGTATCAGTGTTTTTTATTTCTGAAGAAAATAATTTTATTTTTGTGAAATGTACCTGCTTGCTCCTTTCAAAAACACAAAACGAAGATCCGAGACACATCCCGAAAGTGAGTTTCCCTGTTCGATTTTTTGACACACACCTGCCGCACTTTTTCTTGAACAGCAGGGGATTGGTGACAATTTCACGCAACAATGATTGCGATATCTGCGGAAAATGGCTGCTGAGCTCCGTAATCGTGAAGCGACGGTTCTCTAGAGTGCGCTGCCGCACCAGCTCAATCAGGTAATCATTGATGAGGAACGGTCGCCCGCTGCGCTCTTCATCATGGATACTTTGACGACTTTCGAGAAAAATCCTTCATCAGCAACGCACCACCTGTTTGCACATGATGTTCTGCCTGTAGACCTGACAGAGCCGAAGGTGAATTTCGATGGGTGCTATATTTTGTGCTTGAAGGAACCTCATCAATGACCGAGCCTCAAAGGGGCGGGAGAACGGATAACGGACGCCATTTCGGGGCTGCTGCCGTAGTACTGGCAACATACAGGACCTGTTCGGCAGACAGTTGATTGTCGCGTCATAGATCTGTTGCTCATGCGCGATTTTCCCGGCCAAATACGTCTACTTTAAAGGAAACAACATCGGAAAAAGTGAATAAATAAAACATGATTTTGCGACGTTGCTGCGTATTTGGTAATTTTATAACATCGGTAAACTCACTTTGTGGACGCGCCTCGTACATTTTTGCCATGGAATTTTCAGCTGCAGCATATGCCTGTAGTCAGTTTCAGAATACCACGTTAACTAACAAGAAAGGTAAGTGAAAGTGTGGTAATGAAGTTAGGTAAACCATACGTGCCACGGTTTTTTCTCTTTGAAAACTGGTAGCTTAAAATAAACCAAGAATTTTTACCATGTTGCAGCCCTGTCAGCAACTGCGATAAATTCATACTTCAAAGATCCGCCTCAGCTGCGAAAAGTTAATGGTCTTTACCCAGGTTTCAGCTAGAGTAATCTAGCCTTCTTCAGAAGCATAAAATAAACTAATACATGCCAGAATAAGGCACGGTCAAACAAAGAGCTAAAGTACCGTGGCACCATGTCAAGCTGCGTTGATTAGCTGAAGAACAGCCCCGGCCCCACTTCATGGGAATGGGTCGGTTAGCCACGGACGCTGCGTTGGCACTCCAGCAGTATCTGCGGCTAACCGACCCCTTCCCATGAAGTGGGGCCGGGGCTGTTCCTCAGCTAAGTAACGCAGCTTGACATGGTACCACGGTACTTTAGCTTTTTATGTTTGTCCGTGCCTTATTCTGGCATGTTCAGTGGAAACTCGATTAACCGTCATCTTAGGGACCGTGGTCGTGACGGTTGAGCGAACAGACGGATAACAGAAACACTGTATTCCTCCAAAACATAGCCTCAATCAATTATTTTATGTATAGACACATATCACTCTCACAGTACTATAATAATATTTCGGAGCGAAAACAAATTAAAGACGATTGTAATAGCAAATAAAACTATTTATTACATTTTTGTACTTTGAAACCTGGAGCAGCTTTTTCAGAGAGTGATGCTGATGTCTTTTGTGGTAAAGGCTTCCAATAAAGCCCAGTTTCATCACAATTGTAAACTTGCTCCCTAACAGGATTCATTTCAGCCTTTTTTTCTTTAAATTGTTCCCGGAACTCAGCAATTACAGAGCTATCCGCGCTGAGTTTTTCTCCACTGATATGAAGTTGGCGAATGATATGACGAAATTTAACTTGTCGAGCCATCCGATACTTGCTTTAAAAGACGAGTCACCATCAAGTTTGTTGTTCATTTCAACAGCCTTGGCCATTGTTATAGGCCCTGAAAGTGGAATCCCCTGACTTCTTGCTTGTATAAGCCATCGGTACATTGCAGTGTCCAATTCATCATATTTTGCAGGTTTCATTGTCTTTCTCGTTCGCACATCTCCATCCATGCTCTGCATTGTTGACACACGCTGTTCTATTTTATCAGCATCACGTTTTATATCGTTAACTGTTGTTCTTCCAATACCATAAATCAGCGCTACACTTGTCGTAGTTTCGCCCTTTCTTAAGCGTTTTATAATTTCAAGTTTCTGATTAAGTCCTAAAACAACACGTTTACGTTTTTCAGACATTTTATCAAGTCACTGTATCACACACACCTGCACTAAATACGGTAGTGTAAAATATTAGTCAATAAAGCTTTTCAAGTGGAAAACACGTAACACGGCACAGCCCGCTAGATACACTGCGACAATTACAGTCTTCTCGCCACAACTGGAAACCGATCCAGTGGTGATTGTTGACTCACACGTGAGACAAAGACAAGAAAAGGGGGAGATGAGTTAGCACGTCAACTGAAGGTTATATTTTATGTGCCATTCTACGGCAGCCGGGTACATTCACTTCCCACTAAAATAGAGTAAAAAAAAACAAAGCGAACGCGTCACTGCACCTTAGAGCATTCCGTTATTATAGTATTATTATGCTGTCACAGCAGTGACGGTTAACAGAAACTGACGGTTTAAAGAGTGACGGTTAATCGAGTTTTTACTATATTAGTTTATTTTATGCTTCTGAAGAAGGCTAGATTACTCTAGCTAAAACCTGGGTAAAGACCATTAACTTTTCGCAACTGGAGTATTATATTAAACCACATGAACTACCG
The DNA here is from genome assembly GCF_023864345.2 of Schistocerca serialis cubense. Lineage (NCBI taxonomy): Eukaryota > Metazoa > Arthropoda > Insecta > Orthoptera > Acrididae > Schistocerca > Schistocerca serialis. The sequence goes on from NC_064646.1 coordinate 405,994,129, forward strand.
CCCAAGGTGTCTCGGTGGAGTGGGCGCTCAGTACGCTGCAACGGGAACGGTGAGTGAGTGTACACGTGTGCGCGTGCGCTGTGCAGAGCCTGCTGACGCACGTGTCGCGCGCGACGAAGAACACGCTGAACAAGCTGGGCGTGTTCACGGTGTCGTCGTTCCACGCGTTCATCTGCGCGCGCAGCCCGTCGCTGCTGAACAACCTGCTGGCGGGCCGCGGAGCCACCAAGCGCCGGCCGCCCATGCTGTCGCGATCCAACTCGGGATCCTCGCGCCGCTCGCTGCAGCTCTCGTCTCGCGACGACCAGGACAAGAGCGTCAAGGTCGCGCTGCCCGACAACCAGGTCAGAGGTTGTCCCGCCTTCTTTTCACTCTCCTACAGGCGAGCACGCCGCCTAGCATAGCATAGTCTAGCCTAGCCTAAAGCACCGCTTCTTTGTCTCTCTCCTCGCACACTGGCTGACATGTTACTCCCTGCCAGGGGCAGATCATACATAACCATTAACATCTCTTAAATTTGCGTAAATAGAAACATGCGGTCTCATAGACTTTGTAAAATGTTTTTATCACTTACCTCCACATCACCTGACAAAAATTAAGTGAATAGTCACCTATTTCATTTTACACTGAAGAGCCAAAGAAAGTGATACAACTAATATCGAGTAGGGCTCCGCGAGCACGCAGAAGTGCCGCAACACGACATGGGGAAGGACACGATTAATATTCTGGAGGGAACTGACACCACGAATCCCACAGGGCCGTCCATAAACCCGTAAGAGTACATCTGCATCTACACGGATACTGTAGGCGCCCCGGTGGTCCCGGTCACCTACGGTGGACTGGATGGCCGAGCGGTGCCCTCCCCAGTTGTCAGGATGCTAGGAAATGACTGTCGACGCGTCAGAAATGCCAAAGAAACATTATTAATTCGTAACACCTTTATTCCTGCCGAGTACAATGTGGCTCGGTGATGTGAACGATCTTCCCCGAGTCCTCGCTCGTAACGATGACACCAGATCCGGGCCGCAGGGTCTTGCTAGCGCAGCGCCGCGTGCTGTGACGTAGCGGAGGAATGTCCTTACTTCGGCCGCGCGTGGTTGGTGGCGCTCGGCTGGCCGGCCGGCTCGGCGGCGGACGGCAAGCCGCTGTGCGTAGGTGGCTCCGGGTTGGAGTCCCGGCGCTGTCGGCACGAGAGGCGTTCTCGTAGTGCGGAGTGTACTCTATCCCACCCCGTCTTCTTCCCTGCTCCTCCTGGTGGCTCGGCCGCGGTGTACGGGCGGAACGGGCTGCAGTACCCCAGCGTCGTCGGCTCACCCGGTTGTGACGGCGGATGCACGGGGCCTAGGCCCCGCACGACCTCGACGACGGCTCACTGATGTGGTCGGCATTGGCGGCGAGCGAGTCTGCCGCGATGTCTGCTAATCCTGGGTTGATGATTGACAGCGGCAGCAGAGAGGACCAGAGCTGGTACTGTCCCCTCACGTCTGCTGCTGGATGGGCCGCCCTTACTGCAACATCTCCTTAATAAAGATTAACATGTCGACCACCGAGCTGAGCGCTACGCAGCGACCCAGTACACATCTAACTGCAAGTCTAACTGCGAGTGCCTTGTTGCTATCAAAGCTGGCGTATTTAAAGGAAGCACGAGCGACGTCCTGACGTCATGCTCGTTTGTAATGAACGCATTCGTTCCACTTATACTGCTGATTCATCTGTCGTACTCGCCCCTTAGGTGTTCTTGCGACAGAGTTACGCGAAGTTGTGAAATGCAGTACAGCTGACGCTGTACCTCTGTCTTGCACTCTACGAAAGTCTCCGTCTAACACAAATCCGCGTGCTAAGCAATTCTCTCCCGCCTGTTGTGTGTAACCAGGCCATTGCCCCTGCCTGACGACACATTCCACACATGTGCAATCCTCTTAGCTCTTGGCTAACCTACTGCCTCTGGCTCTCAGCATAGGCAACGAAACTTTGACAATATTCCACGTTTCCAACTCTTTACTATTCCGTGACACTACAATTCTCTGCAAATCACATTTAAATGCCTGCCAGAGGGTTCATCGAACCACCTTCACAATTCTCTATTATTCCAATTCGTATAGCGCGCAGGAAGAACGAACACCTATATCTTTCCGTACGAGCTCTGATTTCCATTATTTTGTCTTGGACATCGTTCCTCCCCATGTAGGTCAGTATCGACAAGATATTTTCGCATGCGGAGGAGAAAATTGGTGATTGAAGTTTCGTGAGAAGATTCCGTCGCAACGAAAAACGCCTTTCTTCCAATGATGTCCATCCCAAATCCTGTATCGCTTCTGTCACACTCTCTCCCATATTTCGCGATAGTACAAAACGTGCTGCCTTTCTTTGAACTTTTTCGATGTATTCCTTCAGTCCTATCTGGTAGGGATTCCTACCCGCGCAGCAGTACTCGCACTCTAAAAGAGGACGGACAAGCCTAGTGTACCCAGTCTCCTTAGTAGATCTGTTACATTTTCTAAGTGTCCTGCCAATAAAACGCAGTCTTTGGTTAGCCTTTCCCACAACATTTTTATGTGTTCCTTCCAATTTAAGTTGTTCGTAATTGTAATACCTAGGTATTTAGTTGAATTTACCGGTTTTAGAGTAGACTGATTTATTGTGTAACCGAAGTTTAACGAGTTCCTTTTAGCACTCATGTGGATAACCTCACACTTTTCCTTGTTTAAGGTCAACTGCCACTTTTCGCACCATTCCGATATATCTTCTAAATCGTTTTGCAGTTTGTTTTGGTCTTCTGATGACTTTATTAGTCGATAAACGGCTGCTCAGATAGTCTCCCAAAACGTTTATATAGATAAGGAACAGCAAATGGCCTATAACACTACCTTGGGGAACACTAGAAATCACTTCTGTTTTACTTCATGACTTTCCGTCAATTACTACGAACTGTGACCTCTCTGACAGTAAATCACAAATCCAGTCACATAACTGAGACGATATTCCATAAGCACGCAATTTCACTACGAGCCGCTTGTGTGGTACAGTGTCAAAAGCCTTCCGGAAATCCAGAAATACGGAATCCCTTGTCAATAGCACTCAGAACTTCATGTGAATAAAGAGCTAGTTGTGTTTCACAAGAAATATGTTTTCTAAACCCATGTTGACTGTGTGTCAATAGACCGTTTACTTCGAGGTAATTCATAATGATCGAACTCAATATATGTTCTAAAATCCTGCTGCATATCGACGTTAACGATATGGACCTGCAGTTTTGTGGATTAGTCCTACTACCTTTCCTGAATATTGGTGTGACCTGTGCAACTTTCCAGTCTTTGGGTACGTATCTTTCGTCGAGCGAACGGTTGTATACGATTGTTATGTATGGAGCATCAGCATACTTCGAAAGGAACCTAATTGGTATAGTCTGGACCAGAAGACTTGCTTTTATTAAGTGGTTTAAGTTGCTTCACTACTCCAAGGATATTTATTTCTACATTACTCATGTTGGCACATGTTCTCGATCCTAATTCTGGAATAGTTACTTTGTCTTCTTTGTGAAGCATTTCGGAAGGCTGTGTGAAGTACTGGGGGTTGGAGATCTCTTCCGAATAGCACGTTTCAAGGCATCCCAGATATGCTCAATAATGCTCATGTCTGGGGAGTTTCGAGGCGAGCGTAAGTGATTAACCTCAGTAGTGTGTTCCTGGAGCCACTTTGTAGCAGTTCTAGACATGGGGAGTGTCACGTTGTCCTTCTGGAATTGCCCAAGTCCAATGGAATGCACAATGGACATGAATGGATGCAAGTGATCAGACAGGATGCTTAGGTACGTGTCACCTATCAGAATCGTATCTAGACGTATCAGGGGTCCCATATCACACCAACTGCACGCGCCCCACACCATTGCAGAGTCTCCACGAGCTTCATCAGTCTCCTGCTGACGTGCAGTGACTATGGATTCATGAGATTGTCTCCACACCCGTACACGTCCACCCGCTTGATACAATTTGAAACGAGACTCGTACGACAAGGCAACATGTTTTCAGCCATCAATAGTCCAATGTCGGTGTCGACGGGCCCAGGCCAAGCGTAAAACTTTGTGTCGTGCAGTCATTAAGGGTACACAAGTGCGCCTTCGGGCTCGAAAGCCCATATCGATGATGTTTCGTTGAATAGTTCACACGCTGACACTTGTTGATGGCCCAGCATTAAGATATGCAGTAATTTGCAGAAGGATTGCACTTCTGTCACATTGAACGATTCTTTTCAGTCGACGTTGGTCCCATTCTTGCATGATCTTTTTTCGGCAGCAGCAATGTCAGAGAGTTAATGTTTTACCGGTTTCCTGATATTCACGGTACACTCGTGAAGTGGTCGTTGGAGAAAATCCCCACTTCATCACTACCTCGGAGGTGCTGTATCCCATCGCTCGTGCGCCGACTATAACACCACGTTCAATCTCACTTAAATCTTGATAACCTGCCGTTGTAACAGCAGTAACCGATCTAACAACTGCGCCAGACACTTTTTGTCTTGCAGAGGCGTTGGCGACCACAGCGGCGTATTCTGCCCGCTTCCATGTCTCTGTATTTGAATACGCATGCCTATACCAGTTTCCTTGGTGCTTCATTGTACGAACGCTATTCGGAAAGTGAGGAACGATCCGTCGCGAAATGGAAACCACTGTGAAAATACGACGAGGCTTTTCACAGACGTTTTGGGCAGTGTCTCTAGTATGACCGTCGATCGCATCAACACGCTCTTTTCAGTTGCGAGCGCACTGTGCGCGAGTAAAGATGCCTAGAACAACGATGTCTCCCGACAAGTATGAGGACCCGCTGAGAGACTTCGTCTTAATCAATGCAGCCCACCTAACACAACTGCCACGCACTTCCTTCTTCATGGCAATTCCCAGACGCACTCTGCAGGGGCAGTGAAGACGCTCCTGCAGCCTTTTCGGTGGGAAGTGTTCGATCACCCACAACACAGCCCAAATTGCCTCGTCCTGAGTATCATCTCTGTTCACATGAAACACTGGATACGAAGACAACACTTGGGCGCAGGCTACGCACTATAGACCAGCGTATAGAATTATCGGAAAGCACACGCGGCTGCCTTCTATGACGATGGTGTTGGAAATTTGGTATAACGCTCCGACAAATTTTTAAGTCGAAGCGGTGACTATGTAGAGAAGTACCTGGAAGGTGTAGCTATATGTGCAAAGAAAACAGTTTTGATTTCCACTGTAGATTCTATTTCACGACCGATCGTTCCTTACTTTCCGAACAACCCTCGCATAACTGAATACAATACTATTCAGGGCTTATTAAGACATCGTTTATTACATTATGCAAAATAAGCGCAAAACGTGGTATGTATAGTCATTTATTGAGAGAAATGACTCAGTACCGCACCTTCGCTTGTTGTCAAATGTGCGATCATACGGGGTATCAAGTGAAATTTGTGATTGGATTGATGACTTTTTGGTAGGGAGGACACAGAATCTTATCTTGAATGGAGAGTTAGATGTAGAAGTAATTTCGGGTGTGCCCCAGGGAAGTATGTTGGGACCCTTACTGTTCATATTGTATATCAGTGACCTTGCAGACAATATTAATAGTTAAGTCAGGCTTTTTGCAGATGATGCAGTTATCTATAATGAAGTACTATCTGAAAGAAGCTCCATAAATATACAGTCAGATCTTGATAAAATTTCAATGTTGTGCAGAGCTTAGCAACTTGCACTAAATGTTCAGAAATGTAAAATTTTCCACTTCACAAAGCGAAAAAACGTAGTATGCTATGACTATAATGAAGGGACTGAACTGACACACTCTTGAGGACAGACGTAAACTATCCCGAGAATGTCTATTAACGAAGTTTCAAGAACCAGTTTAGAATAGTTACTCTAGAGATAGGATATCTACAACCCTCTACGTATCGCTCACATAGAGACCGTGAGGATAAGATTAGAATAATTACTGCACGCACAGAAGTATCCACACGATCATTCTTCCCGGTCAGCATATGTGAATGCAACAGGAAGAATCGCTAATAACTAGCACAATGGGGCGTACACACTGTCATGCATCTCACGACGGTTTGCAGAGCATAGATATAAATGTAAATGTAGAAATATTATGACACCAGTCACTAAATTCACGAGTATAAAGGAGACACCTCAGGAAATGTAAAAGGAAGTAACAATCAAATGCACTGAAAGTATTAATTCGGAGAACTTTTGTACAATCGACGCACATTTTCCTACTATATTGACTGGCACGTACTTGGGTGCACTTACACACCATTTTTCGTGTCTTTGATTCTCGATGTGTTATACATGTCTTCCTCTTTTCCATACTATCAGTTGGTACTCCTCTGACGTGTCGTCATCAAATAATTTCTCCTGTTCTTGATTATTAAGCATTTTCGCCAAAATTCGATTTTTGCTTTTAGTGTAACCATTTGTCCCTCCAAAATTTGTGCTGGGGTGCTTTTCATGCTCTAAGAGGCTCAAAGTTCCCAATTGAAATTATCTTTGCCATAAAAGAACTGTGTTGCCGTGAATAATCATCTGTGGTACACGTCACTACAGGCTCTTCTTGCAATAAAGCATTTTCCTCACTAGTATCGCTCTGTGTTCCATGGTAAACATGAGCTACTACAAACCAGAATTAGCGTTATAATAGCCAAAAATGTAGTCGTCGTTCCAATTTTCCTCTTCACCTATATCACGTAATTACTATTGCAACCAAGCTTCAAAATTTGGATCAACGCAGACATATTATTCCTCTTAGAAAGCCGCTCCATGTTATAACTGAAAAATAACATAAATTCACATTTGTAGTAACATGCTACAAAATGAGAAAATTTGAAAAGGCAACTGAAAGCAAAATATGTTGTAATTAGACACATATGGTCTATTCGACTCATTACACATAATGAGGAACACGCTGTCAGGCTGTCAGACAGGCAAGCAGTTTCGTACTCATTTATAAATAATATACTTTTATCGTTAGACTGACGAAGTCAAACTGATTGTTGAATGCTGCTTTACATGCGGCAAGTATTAGGACGAAAGTACTGAAAAAGAGAGAACATGGTTTTTCACATTGCTACTACATTAGATGTTTAATATGAACGATAGGTCTGAGAGACCGATGTATCGGGTTAAATGTTAAAGCCCCTTTTACAAGAGCAACTTTCTTGTCTCACAAGAGGAGCGCGCCTACTCATCATCGCCCACTTCGTTTAAATTTCGCCACAAATACAGTAGAGTTTAGATTTTCCGAGTCTCGGAACTACGAGTTTCCCTTAAATCACAGACTCGATCCGTTTCCCCCACCCGCTCATAGCACAACTCCTGTCGAGCCACTCATTCCTCAGTGTCGGTATTAATGGCCCCGCGCATACGCTTACATAAGCAAACCTATTGTTGAAAGTGGTGTTTTTGGTTTGTCATTGTCGTTACAAAATGGTTAAAATGGCTCTGAGCACTAAGGGACTTCACATCTGAGATCATCAGTCCCCTAGGACTTAGAACTACTTAAACCTAACTAACCTAAGTACATCTCACACATCCATGCCCAAGACAGGATTCGAACCTGCGACCGTAGCAGTCGCGCGGTTCCGGACTGAAGCGCCTAGAACCGCACGGCCACCAGCATTGTCGTTACAGTTCTGTGTTGCATTTCATTTTCTTTGTCGACTCCTTTTGTTGGTAAACCTAAAAATTAGTACTGTAACAAACGAAACAAAATTTGCGACTTTAAATGTTAAGTTAGGAGCACTAAAACGACTTGAGAAACGAGAAAAATAAAATTATAAAAACTTGTTCTCGAATGTGGCGTCGACAAAGTTACTGTCGGAAACTGGCAAAGACGCCGGAACAGTTTTCTTGAAAGAAATGCTACGAAGAATCCCTTAACCGAAAAACTATAAACACATCTGAGTTAGGCAAAACAAGTGAGGCGGCGTGCATGTGGTTTTATTCTTCTCAAAATCGTTATATTGCTTTTTCCTACAGCAGTTTGTATAGTTCGAGCTTCAACGCTTCGTGATGGTCTAGGTGCCGTTGAACTGGAACTGAAAAAATGAAATGATCGAATGGCATTGTTGGCCGGGAAGCTCCATGCAGGGAAGTTCGGTCGTCGTATTGCAAGTCCTTTTTAGTTAACGCCACTTCAGCGACTTGCGAGTCAATGATGACGAATGATGATGAATAACACACAACACCGTTGAGACTCTACTGTAACAGAGTGATCGCAAAGTTTTCTGAATAAAATTACCAGTTTACGCAATAGCCACCTTTAGAATCTACGATAAAAATAGAGGAAAGCGCATCACTAGCTACTACAGTAAGACATTAAAAACAAATGTCAGTAATTATAACAGTCTGCTGCAGTGCAACAACCCATACGATGTAAAACAACACAGCTCAAAACTGCCATAAATGGTTCAACCAGTTATATATAGGATACAAAGCGATGCTAGAGGTCCTTGATACCAGCGTAACGTATAAATAATTATGCAAAGTAATTAAAAGGAAGTTAATTTAAAAGGAAAGATTTTTAAAATATGTTCAGTTGTATATAAGAAAGCAAGATTTTAAAGAAATGTTTAACCATATGAAAAAGTATTCGTCTGCTGACAGTTTAAAACCGGTCAGAATTTAACAGAATATTCAAAAAGTAAAAACTAATCTAAAATTGAATAAATTGTGATGGTTCTAAAATTAGCCTTTATAAAGGAGAAAGACGGAATAAAATTCAAGAAAGAGCGTACTGCTTCTCACACTCTACTTTATGATTTGATTCAAACAGTGAGTGCTAAAAATAAAAATGAAAAAGAAAGGACATAAAGTAACGAAAAGAACAAATTGCAAGAGTACTTCATTAAAATGAATAACAGATAGCACAATTTATAGTCGGAAGGTAGAAAAGTGCTGTATCGTCGCAATATACACAGGTTTAGACTGATTTAGTTTTTATTCTGTGAACGTTCAGTAAAATTCTGACCAGCTTTAAACTGTCAGAAGACGAACACGTTTTCCATACGATAAAACCTTTCTTTTTTAATGTTCTTCTATACAACTGAAAATATTTTAAGGATCTGTACTTTTCAACGAGCTTTCTTTTAAGTTCTTTGCATAGTTATTTGTTCGTTAGGCATACATCAGCTTTCATCCTTTCATACTTGGTTGAAGCGTGCTTAGAAGTTTTGACTAGTGTTATTTTTGCGTCTTCAGATTTGCTGCGTAGCAGAATGAGAGGTATTGTTTTCGTTATAATTACTGTCATTTGTTTTTAATCTCTTCATACAATAGGTAGCAATGTTTCTTCTTTTACTTTTGTTGTAGATTCTGAAGATGGTCATTGCATTGCTAAAACCGGTAATTTTATTCAAAGAACTTGGGGATCAAGACAATTAAAAATTTCTATGCAGGAACTGAAAGCGCACACGAGAACTTCGTAAAGAAAATTAGATACTTTTATTACGATTATTATTATTACTGATGATATGCCAATATTAGGGTTATTTTCATCGTAAAATCAGTGCAACAGTAATTTTCTCGTCATCTTGCACACGTTATAAACGCCGCATTTTAAAAGTTCAGTGTTTGTTTTACAGTTTATATGGACAGACAAATTTCGTTTCATAAAAGATTCTCTCTCATAGCACAATTTGGTAGCAAACCACGCGCAGCGCATTATTTCGCCAAATATTGGCGAGAGTAGTTGGTGACGTAAAATGACGTAGTCTTCTCGGGATGCGACTTTTTTTTCTCTCTGGAAGGGAAAAGAGCAGCTTATGCTTTCGGATCAAGTTCTGCACCTGAAGCGGAACGCTTTTCGGGGAAATCACTTTAATACTGCATGCTCTCCATCTTGAAAATTCGCGTCGTATAATTGTGAAGTTTTCTGTCTTCCCCACGAATGAGTTAACGGAAGAAATTTGTTCTCCTGCATGTAGGGCTTCATTAAGGTTGTTGTATGTTTTCCCTATTTTGATGAAGAAATGACGAGACGCCTTTATTTTGCCACGCGCTCGTCTACGGTTCTTCGTATTCTCTGTTCAAATAAAACACTACTCTCTTGTAGGTAGAGTGATGGAGATTACTTTCTGGGAAGGGCTATAGCATACTGCACTGCATACGAATGGCTTTTTGTGTTCATATCCAGTTGGTTCCCAAGGACCACTTTTGCCCCTCGCTGGTTCAGGGTTCGGTTATAAGTCGATTGTTACCGGCAACATGGAAAGTAATATACGAGTGTCAATGTTTTATTATAAGCGACGTTAAAAAGAGTATTTAGATTGACCTCAGAGAATGAGAATTCTCGAATAACTTTTTTGATCGAACACTTTAATTACAGCCCCTTCTTGGAAAGTTGTTTGCAGAGTCCTCGTGGATGCTTAAGTACAATCCTTTTTTGTCTATTTATTTGCAGTCCCAAATTTTCCTTTTCAAACCTGTTATGAAAATATTAATAAGTGCAATACATTGAGCATTATTTCGGTTCATTTACAAGGTAAATAACGTAAAAATTGAAAATAACGAAAATTTCCAAATAGTGACTCGACTCCACAACCAGCCGGTTACCTTTCTGTACTCTTTTATTGCACCAACCGCGGCCTGGGAACCACTGTAACATAAATCGTCCAGTCCTCGGCCAACCGGCGCTAAAAATCCTGCTCTTTACGGATGCTTAGCCAGCTGGAGCTCTCCCTTTTGTCACTTTTATTTCTAGGCAAGCTCTGCATATAACATAAATACGGAAGAAATCGGTGATGACGAATAGGCGCAGTCTCCTTGTCACACGAATCGTGGCTAGTTAAGTCCACTGACTCTCTCCTGTCGCGAGTGGTCGATTTTGCTCATGCATTACCATCGAAACTGCTTGCCGTCTGTTAACGTAGTTTGGCACGCGAATGGCGAGAGTAAGATTATGAGGGACCGCCTTCTTCATACAAACCTCAACCTGAACTAGCAGTAACAATGGAGTTTATTAATGACCAAAGCAAAATGCATAGTTAAAATTTCTTGGGAAAGGCTGTATGGAAAATTCTTCACACTGTGGAGAATTGAAACAATACCAAAAGTATCGTCCAAACGTTTCAAAACTTCCACCTTTATCTGTTCAAGACAATATATATATTAAAATATGTAGAATAAAATTTGGAAGGTAGTTTCAGTACTTTAATATTTATTTGTTCAAGACAAAATATACATTCAAACACATCGAGTAATATTTAGAAGGCAGTGCCCTTTTACTGTATTGTTTGCGTCCTGTTTTCTTTCAAAGGGCCAAGTAGCATCAAAAAAATTTTTTGTAGTTCAGTACAACTGGCTTTTTCACTGATGAAACAGTTTTTATTAAAAAACATTTATCTGTTCACAGTCTTACTTATACACCGTGTAAACTTTTTCTTTGTATAAATAATGTAAAACCTAATTACCCATTTTCTGTCATTTATTTAATATCTGTTGTGGGAAGACACTAGTAGGAAAGTATCACATCCGCATGCAAACTTTGCAGCCCATCACGAAAATAAAGTAGACTGGAAAATAAAGATTACGGAGACACAAAAGCATCCATTTCTTGTGATAGGCGAGAGCGTCGCGTGAGTAGAGCGTTAACGAACGACACCACTTCTGCACGTGCGCAGTTTGTAGCATACTCAGCATTTTAGCTCCTTGTACCTCTGGGGACATGGTCTCTACCGATTGTTGCTCTTATGGGTTTCAAGAAGTCTCAACTTTAGCTGAGACTAAGGGAGCCGTACCAACCTGCTCTTCTGCACATGCGCAGTTTGCAGCATACTCAGGATTTTAGAATTCCAGTTGACGTTAGTCAAGAATGCCTTTGAGGCGATAAAGACGTCATTGTCAACAACTCACTGAGTTTGAACGAGATCGTGTAACCGGGCTACGAGCTGGATGTTCCTTCAGCGATACTGCAAAAGACTCGGAGGAATGTAACCACTGCACATGATTACTGGCAGCGGTGGCCAGGAGAACGTGTGGTAGGAAAAAGACCGGACTCTGGAACTCCACGTGGCACTACCGAGAGGGAAAACCATCGTGTTCGGCGTATGACTTTGCCTCATCGTACTGCATCTGCAGCGGCAATTTGAGCAGCAGTTGGCACCACTGTAACACAACGAACTGTTACAATTCAGTTACCTGAAGGACACCTCCGAGCAGACGCCCTCCAACGTGAATCCCACTGACTCCAAACCATGGCCATTTGCGACTTCAGTAGTGTCAAACGACGGCCCGTGGTAGAAGTCTGTTGTGTTTGCTGATTGAAGTTGGTTCTGCCGTGTGTTGGTCAAAATGAGGCCAGTTGAAGGACTGAAACCGACCTGCCTGCGTCCTAGACGCACTGGACCTAAAACTGGAGTTATGGTCCGCAGTGCTATTTCGTATGACAGCAGGAGCACTCTCGCGGCTATGCCACACACCCTGACTCCAAATCTGTACGCCAGTCTGACGGTTCCACCTGTTGTGCTGCCACTCTTGTCATCCACAAACAGCATTAACCGTCCCTGTATTGACCGACCAAGTGCAATAGCCAGGGAACTCCATCCCACAAACTGTGCAACACAATGCAGACACGTTTGCATGTTTGCATTCAACGATCTGGCGGTTACATCGGTGAATAATATACCAGCATTTCACATTTGCAATGGTTTATCTCGCGCTTACATTAAGCTGTGATCTTACAATGTTAATCACTTACGTATGTATTCCCCAGATTTCATGACTCTACGTTAATTATCTTTTGGTGATATCATTTTTTTCCTATCAGTATACAATACAATAAACTTCTCATGAATCGTAAACACTACTCACTACGCTAAAGTGACAACAATTCTACTATGTTGCCACTTGCTAAATGCTTTAATGGTAGCTATGTTACTAACTGAAATTTAATTATAGCAAATTGTACCAAGGACAATGTGTTTTTCGTAAGAGCCTCAGTGTGCCGCTACTTTCAAATGACACACTCCCATAATACGCAAGTTACAATAATTCTTTTGCCACGAATATGATGTCTCTCATTATTTTATTGCAACGAATCACACAGTTTTTGAGTGATCCTCAATTTGCTGGTGCTCAGAAACGACATATATATTTATAGACAACAACTGAATGCCAATATGGCGCCTCACAGCTCGATGCTGAAGGGAGATGGCGTACATGTGACGTACGTGGCGTTGTGCCATCTGATTGGTCAACGCTCAGCCGCACGCTCAGAATATCTGGCATGCTAGACATTGCTCTGCACGTTCGGAAAGACTCCCGAACGTGCTATTCCACGGCATGACGTCAGAAACTCGCCACACTCAGCGCTCGGATGCACGGTTCGTGTGCCGCCGGCTTTACACCGGTTAATAATATACCAGCATTTCACATCTGCAATGGTTTATCTCGCGCTTACGTTGACCTGTGATCTTACAATGTTAATCACTTACGTAGGCTATGTTACTTAAACAAATGTATTCCCCAGATTTCATGACTCTACGTTAATTATCTTTTGGTGATATCATTTTTTCCATCAGTGTACAATACAGTATATCTTTGGATAACATGTTACGGAGTTTAAATTATTAGGAAACATTTTGAATATCTTCCACGTGAACTTGAATACCGATAGTCAACTTATGTGGAACTGTTAATGCTGAGTGTTGTTCTGCAAACAAGTAGTAGCTAGTCATAAGACTGAGCCTTGAAATGTTGGTTAGCTCCAGAGGGGCTGAAGGAACTGGAGGGGGGGGGGGGGGGGAGGACTTGTGCGCAGTACAACTCTTACGGGCTTCTAAAAGTCACAACCATAGCTCTCTCTAAGGGAATCGTACAGACGCTCCGCTGCTTACAAGGTAGGGAAATCAGCAGTGTGACTGACCCTTCGCTCTCGAATCGCTATCTCTGTATTTCTTGTTTATATTTGAGACGACATTAATCGAATCTAATTTGATAGTGTTAAAGATACATATTAGTTTCTGGCATTAGCAGTTCTAACCACTGTAGTAAAGGTACTCTTAAGTTTGTAAATTTCTCGATAAAGTGCATTAGATTACTGTGACACAAAATCCATGGTATAACGAGAGATTCGTAAATGATTAGATGAAATAGAGATGCAGTGAGTGTGCCGTTACTTTCAGTTTCAAACAAGGTCTTTACCTGCTAAAGGCACATGTTTCATAAAGTGCATTATCAGGTCAATAAATCCACAACTTTCAGGACAGATGCACAATTACGTTCGGCCTCCAGTGGGAATCAAAATGGAGGGTGGAGGACGTGGACGCGGAATGTGGGTAGGTGACGCAAAGTGCGAATGTTAGATGGCCAGAGAGCTTACCAAGACAGTCCGAACCGAGCGGGGTGGCGCAGTGGTTAACACACTGGACTCGCATTCGGAAGGACGACGGCTCAATCCCGCGACAGGCCATCCTGGTTTAGGTTTTCCGTGATTTCCCTAAATCGCTTCAGGCAAATCCTGGGATGGTTCCTTTGAAAGTGCGCGGTCGACTTCTATCCTCATCCTTCCCAAATCCGATAAGACCGGTGACCTCGCTGTTTGGTCTCTTCCCCCGACTCAGCCCAACCCAAGATAGCCCCCACATTTTCAGTAAACAGTGTGTACGGGTAGCAAAGTGGTTAGCGTGACTTCCCAGTCAGCGGGAGATCGCAGATCCGAGTACCGGTCTGGCACACATTTTCACTCGTTGCCGTTGATTTCGCACAGTGTCCCGATGCACCTAATATGATTAGCTCCTTTACTTTCCTTGCCCCCCCCCCCCCCACCCCCCCCGATTCAGCTTTCATAATATGTATCACAGCTGAAGGTCTACCTTTGTGTCTATTAAATTTCGGACATGTCCGAAAGACCAGACACCGTGCATTCATAGATTTGCCTTCACTGATGAATCCTGCTTCAAAATGAACCCCGATGATCTGAGAAGACGTGTCTGGAGACGCCACTGACAGCTGTGGGATGCCAACCTAACTGTCTCCCACCATAAGGTTCAGTAACCTGGAGAACTGAATGGTCTAGAGTGCCATAGGGTGCCATTTCTTTTCATAGCAGGAACCCTTTGGCTGTCATCCGCGGCAGCCTTACAGCACAGAGGTACGTCGACGATGTTCTACTCCCCGTTTTGTTGCTCTTCATAGCTAACCGTCCTGGTCTTAAATTTCAGCAAGATAACGCCCACCAGCACGCGACGTGAATTTCTACTACTCAGTTTGTATATTTTACTAATTTTTTTCATAGTTCCACACAACTTCTTCCTGTTTTATCGATTGATCTGTGTTCAGTTTTTCAAGGCCTATCCACTGTGCCAACTTATAACTAAATCTGGGGGGGGGGGGGGGGTACGATGGGGAGGTTCCCTTGTTAGTATGGCAGCCGTGATAAACAGACGAGCCGTACCAGAGCTACATGCCTTTCCCCCTCCCCCTCCCCCCCCCCTCCTCAACAGTCTTATCACTGGTTTGATGCGGCCCACCACGAATTTCCCTCCTGTACCAATCTCTTCATCTCAGATATCTCGGAGTAGCACTTACAGCCTACGTCCTCAATTATTTGCTGGATGTAGTCCAAACTCTGTCTTCCTCTACAGTTCGTGCGCTCTACAGCTCTCTCTAGTATCACGGAAGTTGTTCCCTGATGTCTTAACAGATGACCTACCATCTTCTCTTCTTATTGCCAGTGTTTGTTTTTCATATATTCATTTCCTCTCCGTTTTGCGCAGAACCTCCTCATTCCTTACCTTATTAGTCCAACTACTTTTCAACATTCGTCTATAGCACCACACCTCAAATGCTTCGATACTATTCTGTTCCGGTTTTCCCACAGTCTTCTCAGAAATTTCTTCATGTTTGCTTGCATTTACTATAATAGGATAGACGTTTGTCAAACCTCTTGTCCTGACGGCGGGACTTTGGTTTTCGGCGCTGTTGTCCCGAGACTGTTTGATCGTCCCATATATGTTATGTTGTTGAAGTGCTTAGAAGCTTCTTTCAAATCCCACAGAGAAAAGTACGACTATATAGTTCCAGTAGAAAAAAACAAAGTCGGTGTCGTAATTCGGCCACTATAAAGATAAAAATTATTCGCGAACATCAAAAAATTCGCCTTATTGTCCGCTATAACTTGGTAAAAATCCCACCTCAATATATTTATTCATTCTGGTTATATCTAGGGCGACCTGTCCTAGCTACCTCACCCTCTATAGTGCGTCCCTCCTAAGATTCATCAGGCACATTTTCTCTGATGTTTCGGCGAATACTTGCAGTTTCGTTTGTGCAATGTCTATTTCGACTCATCGCAAAGAAATATTGCTCATCAAGTGTTTCATATGACGTCCAGCGGACGGAAAGCGTCGATTTGTTTCCCGTTACAAACAAAATGTTTTTCGTATTTTTTTTAACGGAGTTTTACGAGCCCATTTGATAGAGGAATCTCAAATTAGTCTAGTGCGATATTAGTTTTGTCGATGCAGACAAACAGGAGCACAAAAGCACGATGAACAACCAGTACTCTAGCAGCAATTGAGCAGTGCTGTTGCAATCCGATAGCGGTTAGTGCAGGCCAGAGCGGCATGCCAGTTGCTGCTGGAGCGCCAGTTCACATCGTGTTTTTGTTGTTAATCCATATCGATAAAACGAATGTAGCACTAGACTAATTTGGAGTCGCTCTATCAAATGGGCATGTAACACTCCGTTAAAACAATTTTGTTTGTAACAGGAAACAAATCGACGCTTTCCGTCGATGCTAGGCATCGCTTGAAACATGGGACGAGTAGCATTTCTTTGGGCTGACTCAAGCTACACATTGCAAAAACGAATTTGCAAGTATCCGCCGAAAAAACCGGAGAACCGCACCTAACGACACATATAAAACCTGTTTTTACATTCCCAGTTTTTACATTTTCTCGCTATGTACGTTATTTTCTGTTGATTCCATCCCATAATAAGCTGTATTGGCTCAAGACATTGTATCCCTGCCGGTAAAAACTGTTTGAGCACGTAAAATTTTTTTGATGTTTTCTTTCCATAAAATCCACTCACTGCTCAGGCAATGAACACAATTTGTTTCGAATTAACAGTTTGGGACAAAGAAGTAGGACGTTACATTCAACTAAGACTTTTATCCATTGTGGATTTGGAACACTGCGACTGTAGTGTGAAAAGGTTTTCAGAAATTACTTGTGTGTAAATCCTGTATTCGTATCTGTGGCTAAGTGTGTTCAGCGATGTTTACGAAAAACAAGATATATGTTTCCAACAGTGCCTCATAAAAGTAATATACATCTAGTGAAAGTTTTAACTTGTGAAATTGTGAAAAACAAGACACAATGGTTTCAAAAATACGTCCTAAAAGAGATATATATATACCTGCAGAAAGATTTATCTCCACATATACTCAACCACCCACACAATGGGTACAAAAAAGCACTAAATGTATATACCATCTGATGATGAGTTGCTAGGCAGCTCGAAACCGGTCATGGTTAAATAAAATACATCTACATAAAAGGCGACTGGTTGCAGTAATTTCTGAAAACCGTTACATTCAACTCTCTAAACTTGGTCAAATTCTTTCATTGCAGTGAAAGCGTCGTTGAAAGCACCTAAAAGCAGTGTTCTACAATTACGTTGTGTAGCAACTGCGAATGAGTAACTGATTGGTCCCATTTTCGAGCATGCGTGGACCGAGTGGGCGTATAACGCTTCAGACAAGATACAGTAGCTGCAAGTGCTTCAGAACTTAGCCTAGCAGCGAACGTTACACGCCCATACTTCAGTACGGCTGCTGAGTTCCTCCAGGGATACCAAATGATGGGAAATAATTTTTATCTTTCCTTTGGTACGTCTCGAAACCGGCACATTCAGAACATCGGGACGTGTGACAGCCCTTGTGGCTGCTAAGGGGTTTAGATCACCCACTTCCAAGTCATTATAATTTCAACCTGTCGCATCTAAGCTATCATTATCTCGATGATTATCAGTTACCGTCGTACCATATCAATCAACGCTTGGGTAGGTAAAGCTATGCATTGATGTGCATCTATACTACTATATAAAGCCAAGTCGTGTATATACGTAGGATGGAACTTAAATAGTGGCAACACTGTTGTGGAGACACTATGCAATGGAACCTACTATTGTCGCTAGGAGCACACGTTATTGACATACCTACATTACCTCCGCGCAAATGGACTCACCCGTTCCACGTCACCGGCGTGCGCACAATCGACGTTTTCGAAACAGGAATAACGGAGTTGGATCAAGAATGAATGTGTCGTATGTCGCACAGCACGACATTGTCATCGAGGTCTTCAAGAGGCATGCGAGGAATCGGCATTGCCTCCAGAACAGTTCACAAGTAATAAAATCCCAAATATTCTAGTTTATGAACGTAAAATTAATTTTGCATTTTTCTTCATGTGGATACTGTATTGTGTACTACTCTAAAGAATTTAAGGACGATATAGAAAAGTAACATAACATATTAACTACTCGATGGAAACGAATGAAAACGGCGAGAGGATGTTGTCAGAAGTCTCCCAATCACGCACTGAAAGGTGCAGGTCACATGCTGTGAAGTCTACCTGACTATAGAGTCTAACGGTACTGGTGCCACAACACGTGCCAGTTGAACGAACGGAAAAAAGGCACTGTGTGCCAATCAGCGAGCAGTAACCGTGCACTGTGGTGGTATTCTTCGTTTGGATGACTTCACATGAGGAAAGATAAGCGGGACACTGAAAGAAGGACTCAATGTGACGAGCGTAAGCCCAGCAGTTTGGTACTGCTCATAGCATTGTACCATGAGCGTGGGAAGCGTTCCTAATCACAGGTTCTGGCGCCCGAAGGGGAAGAAGTGGACGACCAAGGGCAGCTGTAGCACCAGGTGACCGCTACATTGTGCAACAAGCAAGCGGGGTCCCCCATCACACAATGGTTGCAATTGCAACCGCATTTAACATGACCGCAAGGCGCACAATCTCACGCTCCACGGGTAGTACGGCGATTGCATAGGGGAGGTGTCTTTGCCCGACCGCCAGCACGTTGTGTTCCGATAGCACCCGCTTATCGTCGGCTCCGTTTGCAACAGTTCGAAGAACATAGGGACTGGACCAACGAGGAGTAGGGTAGCGTTCTCTTTTGGATGAAATCGGATTCAGACTGAGTACTGATTCTGGACGTGCCTTCATATGATGAGAGATGGGAACACGCACCCAGGAACGTTGTCGAACATGATCGTTTTGGTACTCCAGTTGTTATGGTGTGGGGAGGCATAATGTTACATCGGCGTATTAACCTCTAAATCTTTAAACACGGCACATTCACCAGTCAATGTAATTGTGATACTACACTTCTTCCCTGCGTGCGTTTTTCGGAGATGCGTTTTTTTATTTTTATGTATGACAAAAAGAGGAAAAAAACAAGACCGCATCGAACAGCGCAGGTGGAAGAGCCCTTGAACAAGAAGATATTCCCCGTATCGAATGGCCTATCCGTTCCCCAACTTATGTCCAACAGAGTATGTGTGGTATAGCATTGGGTAGACGTACTATAGCACGTCCATATGCACCAACGACCAACCAGTTGTCAACTATACTGGTTGAGGAATGGGACGCCCAACCACAAGAATTCCTTCTAGACTCCGTTGTCAGCATGGGAACACGTTGCCTGTGCCTTGCTGCACGTGTTGATCACACTCCATATTCAGAACCATGTCCCGCCTTTTGTAATGTCCTGCTAGCCGGTACGGTGTCAGGTTCGAATCCCGCCTTGGGCATGGATGTGTGTGATGTCCTTAGGTTAGTTAGGTTTAAGTAATTCTAAGTTCTAGGGGACTGATGACCTCTGATGTTAAGTCCCATAGTGCTCAGAACCATTTGTAATGTCCAGGAGAGCATCGTACACCGCGGAGACTTCAGTGTCATTATTGTCTTTGAGTAAATACATCATTCCTGTACGTCTGATTGCTTATTTTTTTCGGTTCGCTTCTGTACTATACTGTAGCAGCTCTTTCTATGTATGATCGAAGTTTCATCAACGTTTTGCACACCTCTGTATTTTAATTTTCAGGGATGTTACCATGTTTAAGATTTTACTTCACTCCTTTGCACATTTGCGTTTAAATCCATTTATGACACGACTATTCATTCTTTTGATGTAAACAAGAACGAAAAGTGCACGTGCCTCTAGGAAATTCGCAGCAAAGTTGATCAAGAATGTATTCGTATGACGAAAATACAGTGATTTGATCGTTCAGCAGCATTTTGTAACTGTCTCGTTGTTGACAGTACTAGAAATGGGTACTGAAACGAAATTATCGATAATTTATATCGATATAATACCAAAGGTAATGTCGATTTGTGAAATATCGGCAATCATGTGTAGATTTTCTTAGATTCCTTTTTCTTTTTTTCTTTTCTTTTTTTTAAAAAAAATAATAAAGGTAAATATCGAAGGGCACGCTCCAGCTGTTTCAGCAAATGTTGAATATTTTCTAACCACAAGCACATGTTATACGATGAAATGAAATGATCGTATGGCATTTATTGGCCGGGATATCCAGTAATTTTCGTACAGCATGAGATTTCTTAAAGGAAAAGATAGCAATTTTAATTTAATTGCCGGTTGCTGTGGTCGAGCGGTTCTAGGCGCTTCACTCCGGAACCGCGCTGCTGCTACTGTCGCAGGTTCGAATCCTACCTCGGGCATGGATGCGTGTGATGTCCTTAGGTTAGGCAGGCTTAGGTAGTTCTAAGTCTAGGGGACTGATGGCCTCAGATGTTAAGTCCCATAGTGCTTAGAGCCATTTTTAATTTAATGAACCTTTTTGTAATTTCGGTTCAGACATCCTATAAAATCTTTCATTATTCTAATTCATTTTATAACCCACTTTGCGTAGATATTGTATAATGTTTACGTCAATTTATGGATATTTTCAGGTCATTTTTGTGATAATTTTCAACGTATTTTAGCCCATTAAGATATGGGCACTGAGGTTACAAGCCCTCTTTCATATTAGTAAACTAAATGAATTCTCACTAGTGGCAACTGCCCCAAACCACCTACTCCCTCCCAACCTTCGTGCTCGTGCCCCTCTTAAGACTTAAATCTTATTCATATGTTATACAGATTCTTTGGGATATACTAAATATTTTATGTCACACATGAAATTTATTTTGGATGGCATGACGTATCACGAAACTGGCCCCTCCTGTACATCAGAAATGGCAATTTTGGAGTCTTGCTACTCCCCCCCCCCCCCTACCCATCCACCCCTCGCCCAACACCACCATCACCGCCCCCTGTAAAAAATTCTACTGACACTCATGTCCATGTATGTACTATTACTATTGTAATTCACTGAAGTCCTCAGCATCTGAACGGCAATACACAATTGATCAAACAGTTTTCTTGGCAAAGCATTTATTTTACCATTGAGAGAAGCATAAACTTCTATAATTAGTGTGTTGTTCCACCACAAGACCAAAATATCTCAATTTGAAATGCATTTCTGGAAATTGACATCAATATGCTTACAACTTTATCCAGATAAACTCTTTTAAAAAAATTCTGGGGCACTCCATTTAATTACTAGGGAGTAGGTCTTTCCATTCTGTACTCAATCTCTCTGTCACTTGAGTCTAGGATTACAGAAAACAAAGAGGGGCTTTTCAAATCAGTGCTCATTCACCCCAATGTTCTGAAAAATCTGTACAGAACTTTTCACCAAAACTATTTTGAGACACTGAAAATCTTGCAGTGGGAACCAGAACCTGATACCCTTTAAGTAGGGACAATGACTGTGACATGAAAGTTAGTGACCCTACCAAATCTAAATTTTTCCCCCTTCAGTTGAGACACTTCTGTTAAATTATGATAGTCCCACTAAAGACGTGCACTTCAAAATATTGTTTAGCATCATCAGGGACAAGGCTCAGGGCCACGGCTCAGGGCCACGATTAGTAATGAGCATCTATTGAGGTTGTGTTTATTACATTCTCACAGGAAAATAATGAATATATATATTTGAAAGGCAGCCATGCATAAGTTTTCTTCTTTTTTTATTTGACTTTTTGTGAAAAGTGGACCAACTAGATTTATTTAATGTATTTCATCTCAATAAATGAGTCAAATAGAACAAAAATTTGGTTTTGTTACTGTAAATCACACATTATAAAATATGGTTGTACTTACATACTTAATTACATTATCAAGCAGTGTTCTGTACTTTTTTTTATGAATTTCAATATTTCAGCCTTGAATGATGAGCTATGTATCTTTCTTAGCATCTCTGCTGCCCCATCCTCTCACCCTGCCACTGCAGCATAACATCAGTGCATCATGTAGTTATTTCATCTTATCCCTTACCCCCTCCCTTCCCCAGACCACCCCTTCTCACTCAAAAATCAGACAAACAGTTTATCTCTCTCTCTCTCTCTCTCTCTCTCTCTCTCTCTCTCTCTCTCACACACACACACACACACACACACACACACACACACACACACACAGAGAGAGAGAGAGAGAGAGAGAGAGAGAGAGAGAGAGAGAGAGAGAGCTTTAACAAGTACACAGAACAAACCAAGAACTAAAGTGGAGACCCTGTCTTCTGAATGCTTCTACTTTGATATTTTGGGAGAGAGTAAGGTATACTATTATCATATGCAAAACGCAAAACAGATGACAGATCTTTGCTGGTTTACTGTTTACACAGATTGTCCAGACAATGTGTAATTTCACTTAAAAGCATTATGGAATTTTTTCCTCATGTTACCAGACAAGTTGTTTTGCCCCTGTGGGATATCATCTCAGCCAGTGTGCAATGAATTTTCTATTATTAGCTCATACGTGTAAATGCTTTGCTCAATAGCTGATGCTTTGGCTTCCTTGTGACAGTGATGACAAGAGGATTTTAAATTCTATCCATTATGCTCCAGGTTTTCACTTTACCATTTTAAATTGACATGTATTTAGGAAGGATGTGAAAGATTTGTTTCATTTACACTTGGTGACACTTAACATTTGACAAAGAAACGAGACATAAAATCATTGTGTGTGTTTTTTTTAATTGTAGAATTTTATAAAATATTAATTATCAGGATCTAACTTTTACTTCAGTTTACATACACAGATGAAGAATTTGAAGCCCATTAACAGTTTGGATTACAGTGCCAAGCTACCAAAATGTAAGACTTTGCATTAATTTTCAATCATCAAAATGAACTGTGTAAAATTTTTTAATATGGAAGTGTATGTGAAAATTCTCCTGCATATAAAAGATTCTTAATTATATAGACAATTAAGAATGCAATGTGAGCACTCTCAGAAGATTTAAGTGTCGAGTGTTCTGTGTCCTGATTGCTGCTAACGTTATTGATCAAACAATGCTGTCAGAACTAGCATTTCAATAGGCAATGCTGAATGTTCAGCCTAACTTCAGGGTGTCACATTTGAATTCGAATGAGCAATGAAGCAGTTGCTTGTCTGCTATTGGTATTAATTCTCAGAAAAGATGTGTGTGTAAATGCCTAGCACAAAACAGGAAGTACTGGTATGATGGCTGTACTGCACAAAGAAGACAGAGCTTCTTCCCTCCATAACACTCCTCTTCTCGTGCCAGTTGGTGTATGTGTTAGGACTTGCTTTCTTTGCTGGCCAGACTTCTCACACATCTAATGTTTTCCAAGAAATTGTCCATTTCTGAGATGAAAATAACTTATGACATGAGAGTCAATATTTAATTGTGGGTTGTTTTGTGAATAAGTTAAAATATTACTTGCGAATAAAATCTGGAATAGACACATTTTATGTTGCACAACTCTGAAATTATAAGGATAGATGAAACATATTTTTTAGGAGTTTCATTCTCATGTAGCAAATTTATTACTAAAAAAATTAGAAATAATCATTTAAACTAAAAGCTTCTAGCATGAAAGCTTATATTGCACATATTAATTAAGAAATCAGGAGTAGTGGTGACACTGTGGGCTTACGGTTAAAACCCATAACACTGAAGAAAGAAATAAAAAGCATATTAAGGGTACAGATAAATGTTTCACCATAATGGCAGTTCTTTTTTACATTAGTAAGTGCTTGCAGAGGCGAAAACAACACGCTGAATGATGAAACAGAAACACATATACACACACATTTTGACTGATTGGGTCTTTCATGACTCGGAAGGTCATGTGTTGGTGGGAGGCTCAGTGGCTGGACGTGAGGGATAATAAGTTGCAAGCGGTGAAGGATTCTGTTCGACTGTGGCTCACCTCCTTCCGACAACGACGAGCTGAGGAAGTAGCCCTTACACGGCTTAGAATAGGACATTGTCCGTTGACACATGGTTTTCTGTTACGTCGTGAGGAGCCACCAACGTGTCAGACATGTGGGACACAGCTGTTGATACGACATATTTTAACTGAGTGTGTTTTATATGCGGGTTTGAGGGAAGATTTCAGTTTCCCACCAGACCTCCCTTCTCTTTTAACTAATAATGAGGTGAGTGTTGCTAGAGTTTTACGTTTTTGTGTGATGTCTGGACTTCTTCCCAAAATATTGGGATTGAGGTCTTAATGTGCTGTACAGTGGTTTGGTCACCCATTATTTGTAAGTGGTCACTCAGCCACCGTTAATTATTGTCACCTGTTTGTACTGCTATTTTATTTTTAGTTTTATCTACCTGTTTTTATGTGCTGTGTCCAATCTTGCAATTTGAACATTACCAATTCTCACAAAGATCGGCTCTGAATTGATCTTTTGGGAACGGGTGCTGATAACCTCGTTGTTGTGTGCCCTAAAACACTAATAATAATCATCATCATCTTGACTGATTGGTGCTTGTTGTGGCCTTTAGTCCAAAGACTGGTTTGGAGCAGCTCTCTGTGCTTGTCTATCCTGTGCAAGCTTCTTCATCTCTGGATAACTACTGCAGTCTATATCCATTTGAACCTGCATACTGCAGCCAAGCCTTGGTCTTCCTCTATACTGTTGACCCCCCACACTTCTCTTAGTTACCAAACTGACAATTCCTTCATGCAGCAGGACATGTCCTATCAACTGATCCATTCTTTTAGTCACATTGTGCCATAAATTTCTTTTCTCCCCAATTTGATTCAGTTTCTCCTCTTTAGCAATCCTACCTACCTTTCTAATCAACAACAATTTTGTGTAACACCACATTTCAGAAGCTACCATTTTTTTCTGATCTGAACTACTTATCACCCTTATTTCACACCTGTATTAATCTGCACTCCAAACAAATACCTTCAGAGAAGACTTCAAAACACTTAAATTTATATTCTGTGTTAACAATTTTCTCTCTTTCAGAAACAGTTTACATGCTATTACTTACCTGCATTGCTTTGGTCATTGTCAGTTATTTTACACCCAGATATAAAAACTCATCTATTGCTCCTAGTGTCTCATGTCCTACTCTAATGTCCTCAACATCACCTGATTTCATTAGACCGCACTCCATGAAACCTGTTTTAAGTTTGTCAATGTTCATTCTGTTGCCAGTTTTCAGGGCATTGTCTGTTCAGCAGCTCTTTAAAATTCCTTTCCATCTCTACAGAATTACGATATCATTAGTTAACCTCAAAGTTTTTAAATATTTCCCCTGAACTTTAATTCTCTTCCCAAATTTCTCCATGGTTTCCTTTACTCATTGCCCAATGTATAGATTTAATAACATTGGACTGCAATTCCCTTCTCAACTAGCTCCCTTTTGCATTCTTTTTTTTCTTATAAGTGCAGTCTAGTTCCTGTACAAGATGTAGATAATCATTTGCTCTGTGTATTCTGTCCCTGTTATCTTCAGAATTACAAAGCATTTCAGTCAACACAGTCAAAAACTTTGTCAAAATGTGCAAATCCTATAAATGTAGGTTTGCTTTACTTCACTCCATCTTATAAGATGAGGTGTAGCATCAGTATTGCTACACAAGTTACTGTCAGAAATTTGCAGTTGTGACTTATTAAACTCATTGTTTGGTAATTCTCACCTCTGTCAGTATTTGCCTTCTTTGTAAATAGGATTTTTACATTTTTCTTCAAGCCTAATAGTATTTTCCTTGTGTCATGTATATTAAATACCAGATAGAGTTGTTTTGTCATGGTTGTTTCTCCCAAGCAATTCAATAACTCCGAGTGAATGTCATTTATACCAAGTGCCTTTTTTCGTCTTCTTTCAGTGCTCTGTCAGATTTATCTCACAGTATCATGTTTCTCACCTGATCTTCATTTACTTCCTCTTCTTTTTCCAGTATATTGCTGTAGTTTCATTTGTATACTCTTTCTATATGTTCCTTCCACCTTTCATTCTTCTCTTCGTTGCTTAGAACTGGCTTATTATCTGAGCTGTTAGTACTCATACTCTTGCTTCTCTTTCCTCTGAAAGTGTAGCTAATTCTCCTTTTGTCAACATCCATCTTTCCCATGTTCACACTTATTTGTGTATGTTTGCATTCCTGCTCTAGCTGTTCCTACTTTGCCATTTTACACTTTCAGTCAGCCTTATGTTTTAGACATCTGTATTCCTTTTCACCTGCTTCATCTGCTTGGTAGATAGTGATGCCTCCCACATCTTGAATCTTGTGTAGCCTATGACACAGAAAGCTGCTGATACCCATACCTGGGCTTGCGGAAATATACATTTTAGAGCAAAAATTACTACATGAAATGGTAGCTGTTCTTTCTCATTACATGTGTAGACACACTGCAACAAAACTGCTATGCATACACAATTAAAGTTATATCTTGAAATTTTTGTGTGTTATTGCATGCAGGGGAAAACAAACACACAGCAATTTCTGAGGGTATTTTGTCCCATCGCTACAACTACAAGAGAATGTGTGTTTTTTTCCTCACAAAATTTGTTTCAGTTCACTGAATAAGCATCATCAGTGGTCTGGAATTAAAGATATTTACAATTCAATTTGTTTTCTAGATCAAAAAACTGTTGTTAACGAACTATATTTTAATATAACAAACAAATCAAATTGTAAACATCTTTAGTTACAGACCACTGATGATGCTTTATTTCAATAAAGCACAACACATCTGGTGAGAAAAACACAAATTTTCTTGTAGTTGTAATAACGGAACAAAAATACCCTCAGAAACTGTAAAGCAACTGCGGACAATATGGCCATACAAATGATGAAATTAAAGACATTGCTGTTTGTGTGTTATACATGCACATTTTTTCGTGACTGCTTTTGTAGATGTGAAGGAGATAGTAGAGAAAGCAAGCAAAGTGAGCTAAAGGGAATGTGAGGAGTTAGCTTATCCTCCTTTGTTCACAGTTGCCAGTAAGATAAACTGCTGTACTTAAATCATTTGTGTAATTATATCTGCTTCACTAATTTTTGTACTACAATCCTTGAAATACAGAACAACAAATAAAGAATGACATTCAACAATAGCATTGTCAGTTTCTGCACTAGACCTCTGCTTGTAAACACATATGTTAATAAATTCAGTTTGTGAAATGTTTTCCACATTTCTGATGATTCCATACTCTGGAACCAAGAGGCAGAGGAAAACTGTGCAGATAGCCCTGAGTGTTCAACATTGTTCTACACCAGATATTTGCTTGCAGAGATCAGTAAACACACTATTTGTCAAAATCTTAATATTTGTGCTGGTTTGGTACTGTGGTCTCAAAAGGTAAACAAGATGCATGCATGTTTATACCAATTACTTCTTAATGACAGGTATATCAACTGAGGTATTACTTTACAGCTATTGCTCATGAGAAAAAAAATATTTTAGTGCATTTGTATTTTTTGGTTGGTAGTGAAGAGTGAAACAGTGAATGCAACCACTTTAAACATTTCTCATTACCATCACTGAAATAACTGCCTAGTTTACACCATAACATTTAGAGCTGTTTTTGCATACTTATTTAGTAAGAAAAATTGAAATTTGGTTGCAAATAAAGTTATTATAATCTTCCCATAATGTGTTATTGTCTTGATTATCTATTTACCAGATGTGCTTACTATTATTTTTGCCATATGTTACTTTATATTTTGTTATTAGTTTCCAATATCTGTGACAGTAATCTTCAGCTGAGAAAATATTTTTCATTTTTGTTATATCAGCATCCCTTTTTCACTTGGCTTTTCATTTACATCAGGTTTTGTCATTATTGCATTTGAAATCATATTTATTGTGGGATTGTGGAAATAGCAAGAACAGAATATAGCACCAGTTTGTTTGAGCCTAGATTTTTCTTCTTTAGTTTGACTATGGGGGGGGGGGGGGGGGGGGGAAAAAAAAAAAAAAAAAAAAAAAAAAAAAAAAAAAAACCACAGACTGACGTATTTAAGAGTTTAGAGTAGAATAGAGAGAAATACTCAAAGTACTCGGAGTTATTTATTATGGTACTCAGATTAACTTTTCCCACCATTCCGTTTATCTTTCTTCCAAATGGAGAAACCACAACAAAACAGTTTGCAAACTTTTGTTTCCATTCCTTGACTGTCTTATTTTAAAATGGTGTAAATTTTTACTTTTGACTCTGTCTTCTGATTTTACAACTGTGAAATAATATTACCACCTATAAATTTTTCATTTTGATAGTAATATAATGTTTTTACAGTTTACACATCTTATGTCCATGTTTACATGTCAATTTTTGATTGACTTAAATAACCAGGTCAATAAAGTTAATTGAGACCATGTTAATACTTACTGAAATTATTTTCAAGCAACACTTATAATATTTCTAAACTACATTTATTGTTGTTAGAGGTCTTTAGATTTCTGTCACAGTTAAATAGCCAGAACATGCACTTTGTAAACTCAAGTAGGCAGCAATGGCATGAAATATTAACACTTCACAGTACTCTGATGATAACAATTTTACAATAACTCACTGATGTTTATCACATAGTTCTTTCGTTTCATGCTCATGTCATGTAAGTACAAACCTGAGCAATTTTTTCATTAGTCCTGAATCTAGTAAATTAATGTAATTTAACACTATTTTTCTCATATTGCTTGATTATTTTGCTGATTCTAGACAGATACAACACGACAGTATCCAGTCAGCTCTAAATATTTAGAGAGAACCTTACAAAATCTAAGCAGTGAAATGCTATTGTTAATTGGAGTGTCGTTATTTTCATATTTCACTATATCCATTGCTTTACTTTGACACTGAGATGTATAAACATGACATATTTTTCAGATTTATTTGTCTGATAAGTTAGAATACTGTTCTGTTAACGTCCCTTTTCAGGGAAAGCAGGAGTCAGAAAAACTGTATTTACATGAACATGAAAATTACTCCCATTCTTCAAATTTGCAATGTACAAGTAGGCCCCAGCTGTCGATCCACCTACCCTGGCAGAATCTGTATCACTTAAGTGTACATGCAACACAGAGAATAATAAAACATAAATTTCAGTCTTCACAGACAGTAGTGTTCCTGAGGCTCACTCGACCCACGTGCTATATCATCCAATAGCCAGTAAAAAAATGTTGTTTGCAGAATAATTTGCCTGTCAGATATTTCCATGCTTATGTACATATCTAATTTTTTAAAACACGTTCAACTAGCATGTGTTGTGTATGCATGTATAATTTAAATAAACAGGTCACTGAGCTTGAGAATATGCATTTCTGATTTGTGCTCTTTTAGTACTGGCCCTTACTGAAGAAATATCTGCATCTATTTCAACATCTACATCTATACTCTAGCAGATGATGCTATCATTAATTGTTCCATGAACTAAGCATGCCATAACAGTTCTGTTTATTTTTAATGCTAGCTTACACAAGTGAAAATATCTTTGTTTTTTTTGCTGTCACAACGATGCAACTATGATTACCTTCCTGCAGACTGCTAAGTTTTTGCATGAATCTGTCACTTCAGATACTCGACTCTGTTGAGGCCAATGACTTTTGTGTGTTTTACTTCAACAAGATGTTCAGCAAATAACAGGAGTCCACTACTCTAGAGACTGTTCAACATTAGCTGTTTATCCTCAGAGATTTCCCTGGTGCTCATAGAAATGTGACGGTCAACAGCCATGTTTTTCATAAATTCATACAAGGGCTCAAAGGAGCAGCCATTTTTATAATAAATGAGGTATCAGTTACTTAATAGTGGGTTGGGGTGGTGTTTAGGTTTGGTAGTTGGTGTAATCCTGTTCTATGATAGGTAATTTAAAATAAAACAAAAATGTTTCTCATTCTCATACATGGCATTGAGAATATGAATCTGTGGACCATATGTCTGTAGCACTGATTGATGGGTGCCATCCTTAATGTATATGGATAATACATTTGTTTTTGCCCACTTTCTGAGAATGTTTATGATCTTTGAAAGCCTTTTCAAAACATATGTACACCACCACACCAACCAATATAATACAGTAGTTAAGACACTGGAGACACATTTGGGAAGATGAGAAGATCAGACTTCAATTTCTTGCCTGGCCGTCTATATTTATAGATTTTGAGGTTTCCCTTAAATCACTTATGTATGGCAGGTGCCAAAATAGTTCCTTTGAAAAGGAGATGACCAACTACATTCCACATCCTTCCCTGATATGAGCTTGTGACTTGACTCCAATGATCTTGTCATGAATGGTGTCATTATATCATCATATGAATTGTCAAAAGGTACAAACAAGCACACCATCATATACAAAAGTTGGAGTTTAATGTAGTGTTATCAGTGTGTATGTTTACTGTGGCTGACAGTTTTCACACCATCTCATCCTTTGAGCAGACCAAGATAGAGAGAAAATTTCATGACTGTGCTGAGAAACCTGTATGAAGTGAAGTGTAAGCTACTTGAAGTTCACAGAAATTTGGCAATAAGAGCAGGGCAGAAGGAAACTCTCATTCCATCTGACATTTTGGGAATAATGGGAAAAAAAATCAGGGTTTGTGGATGTGCAAAGATAGATAGTTACTAAATTTGTGCTGTAGATTCCTGCCTAGTGCTTCCCTTTAAAGAATTAACCATCAATGAAGGCATAGAGAAAATTATACTTGACAGATAACTGGCTAAGGAAATGTTCAAAAACAGCTAGACCACTTGACAAGAAAAGTTTATACAGGGTGAGTCACCAACTATTGCCACTAAGAATGTCTCCAAAAGTATGATAGGAGCTGAAAAGTTTCTGAGCCAAATCTGCATGAGACAACGGGGGCCATAATATGACATTGGTTTTTTGTTGCTAAGTGGGATCGCTTCAAAGATCTGAAGGTCAGCTTTTTTTTTTTCTTTTTTTTTTCTTTTTTTTTTTTTAATGGGATGTTATAGTTTGGTACTTGTTTTCTGATAGCAGCTATTGAGATGAATCCAATGATGTGTACCAGTAAGGTCTTTGAAGGTCAATGAAGGTCACAAAGGTGGCATGAATGTCCATTTACAGAAGGTGTTTGAAGTGATAACCATTGCTATCAGTACAGAGCTGCAATCTTCTTATCATGGATTGAGAGGTATTCCTTATCACATTTGCACTTATCAAAGCACATGCTCTGACAATTCTCTCTCGTATTTTGTGCAAATAGTAAATATTTGCCAAATACAGCATACCCATCTGACATACCATTGACATGTAAACACCATTCGATGGTTTCACTACAACACTAACAGAAACGGTAATACTAATGTCATCAAATCAAGCGAATGTGAATGATGTATTCCTTCAAAGAATAAGTCAATATGCTTCTCATTTATGGAGAATGCCAACGAAATTCAATGAGAGCTAGAGGCTTATATGCTGAAAGTTATCTCCTCCACATACTCAGCCTACATGTCATACATTTAAATATGTGTATGATAAACTGAGAACAACTGGATCTTTAATGCATTGGAAACATATCCAGCAAAGGAAAGTTACTAGCGAGGAAATGGAAATTGGTACTCTTGCTCTGTGGTTCGAGATCCTTGTGTTAGTTAACATCAAATTGCAAGGGAATCTGATATGAGCCTGAATAGTGTTGTTCGTGTTCTGCATTGCCATAAATATCATCCTTACCATATCAATCTCCACCAACAATTAACTGGTACAGATTGTATGTGTCGCATTGAATTCTGCTAATGGGCTCAACTTCAGATTCAGAGAGATAAAACATTTATTAAATTGATTTTATTTACTGACAAAGCTACAGTCATGATCCATGGAAATGTTAATTTGCGTAACATGTATTATTGGGCAACTGAAAACCCATGTTGGATGCGGCAAGTTGCACACCAAAAACCATGGTCGGTGAATGTATGGTGTGGGATTCTGGAGGACAGAATTATAGGCCCCTATTTTGTAAAAGGAAATCTTAGTGGTAGGAACCACACCACATTCCTGCAAGAAACATTAGGTCTGTTATTGGAAGAAATACCTTTAGGCACAAGGAACAGAATGTTGCATCAACACGATAGGATTCTGGCACATTTTTCACTGATGGCTAGAAATGAGTTGCAGAGACAGTTCTCAAATCATTGGATTGGATATGGAGGAGATGTGTCGTGGCCAGATTGTTTGCCAGACTTGACGCCTCTGGTTTTTTTCTTGTGGGGATTCATAAAAGACATTCCAACTACACCTGAAGATATGCAAGAGAGAATTGCAGAGCATGTGCTTGGATAAGTGCCACACAATCCGTGATAGCAATGGTCATCACTTTGAACACCTTCTATAAATGGACATTCATGCCATCTTTGTGACCTTCAGTGACCTTCAAAGTCCTTACTGTTACACATTATTGGATTTGTCTCAATAGCTGCTATCAGAAAACAAGTACCAAACTACAGCATCCATAAAAAAAAAAAAAAAAAAAAAAAAAAAAAAAAAAAAAAAAAAAAAAAAAAAAAACAAGCTGACCTTCATATCTCTTAAGCGAACCCACCTAGCAACAAAAAACTAACATCATATTATGGCCCCTGTTGTCTCATGCAAATTTGACTCAGAAACTTTTCAGCTCCTATCATACTTTTGGAGATATTCTTGGTGACAATAGTTAGTGACTCACCCTGTATAAATACAGCATCCAAAGTGGTAGCGATTTAGATAAAATTTATCACTATGTTTTCTTCACAACAAGCAGTGTACTAAGATTTTTATAAGTGTGGCAGGATGGATACATAAACAAATCAGCAGTTGAGAAGTAAGCAGAACAAAATGCAGAGCACTTAACGTGATCTGTACTGTGGAAGTGAGAAGACTTGATGTTGTTGTTGTGGTTACAGTCCTGAGACTGGTTTGATGTAGCTCTCCATCCTACTGTATCCTGTGGAAGCTTCTTCATCTCCCAGTGCCTACCTCAACCAACATCCTTCTGAATCTGCTAAGTGTATTCATCTCTTGGTCTCCCTCTACGATTTTTAACCTCTGTGCTGCCCTCCAATCCTAAATTGGTGATCCCTTGATGCCTCAGAACATGTCCTACCAACCGATCCATGTTTCACTTCCACACATGGCTACACTCCATACAAATACTTTCAGAAATGACTTCCTGACACTTAAATCTATACTCGATGTTAACAAATTTCTCTTCTTCAGAAATGCTTTCCTTGTCATTGCCAGTCTACATTTTATATCCTCTCTACTTCAACCATCACCAGTTATTTTGCTGCCCAAATAGCAAAACTACTTTACTATTCAAGTGTTCATTTCCTAATTTAATTCCCTCAGCATCACCCGACTTAATTCAACTACATTCCATTATCCTCGTTTTGCTTTTGTTGATGTTCATCTTATATCCTCCTTTCCGTTCAACTGCTCTTCCAAGCCCAGAATTGCAATGTCATCGGCAGACCTCAAAGTTTTTATTTCTTCTCCATGGATTTTAATACCAACTCTGAATTTTTTTTTTTTTTTTTTCCTTTACTGCTTGCTCAATATACAGATTGAATAACTTTTGGGAGAGGCTACAAACCTGTCTCACTCCCTTCCCAACCACTGCTGCCCTTTCATGTCCCTCGACTCTTATAACTGCCATCTGGTTTCTGTACAAATTGTAAATAGCCTTTTGCTCTCTATATTTTAACCCTGCCACCTTCAGAATTTGAAAGGGAATATTCCAGTCAACATTGTCAAAAGCTTTCTCTAAGTCTACAAATGCTAGAAATGTAGGTTTGCCTTTCCTTAATCTATTTTCTAAGATAAGTCGTAGGGTCAGTATTGCCTCACACGTTCCAATATTTCTATGTAATCCAAACTGATCTTCCCCGAGGTCGACTTCTACCAGTTTTTCCATTTGTCTGTAAAGAATTCGTGTTAGTATTTTGCAGCTGTGACTTATTAAACTGATAGTTCAGTAATTTTCACATCTGTCAACACCTGCTTTCTTTGGGATTGGAATTATTATATTCTTCTTGAAGTCTGAGTGCATTTTGCCTGTCTCATACATCTTGCTCATCAGATGGTAGAGTTTTGTCAGGACTGGCTCTCCCAAGGCTGTCAGTAATTCTAATTGAATGTTGTCTACTCCCGGGGCCTTGTTTCGACTCAGGTCTTTCAGTGCTCTGTCAAACTCTTCACGCAGTATCATATCTCCCATTTCGTCTTCATCTACATTCTCTTCCATTTCCATAATATTGTCCTCAAGAACATCGCCCTTGTATAGACCCTTTATGTACTCTTTCCACCTTTCTGCTTTCCCTTCTTTGCTTAGAACTGGGTTTCCATCTGAGCTTTTGATATTCATACAAGTGGTTCTCTTTTCTCTGAAGGTCTCTTTAATTTTCCTGTAGGCTGTATCTATCTTACCACTAGTGAGATAATCCTCTACATCCTTACATTTGTCCTCTAGCCATGCCTGCTTAGCCATTTTGCACTTCCTGTCGAGCTCATTTTTGAGACATTTGTATTCCTTTTTGCCTGCTTCATTTACTGCATTTTTATATTTTCTCCTTTCATCAATTAAATTCAATATTTCTCCTGTTACCCAAGGATTTCTACAAGCCCTCGTCATTTTACCTACTTGATCGTCTGCTGCCTTCACTATTTCATCCCTCAGAGCTACCCATTCTTCTTCTACTGTATTTCTTTACCACATTCCTGTCAATTGTTCCCTTATGCTCTCCCTGAAACTCTGTACAACCTCTGGTTTAGTCAGTTTATCCAGGTCGCATCTCCTTAAATTCCCACCTTTTTGCAGTTTCTTCAGTTTTAATCAACAGTTTATAATCAATAGATTGTGGTCAGAGTCCACATCTGCCCCTGGAAATGTCTTGCAATTTAAAACATGGTTCCTAAATCTCTGGCTTGCTATTATACAATCTATCTGATCCTTCTCTTATCTCCAGGCTTCTTCCATGTATACAACCTTCTTTCGTGATTCTTGAACCAAGTTTTAGCTATGATTAAGTTATGCTCTGTACAAAATCCTACCAGGCTGTATCGTCTTTCATTTCTTACCTCCAATCCATATTCATTTACTACATTTCCTTCTCTCCCTTTTCCTACTATAGAAGTCCAGTCACCCATCACTATTAAATTTTAATCTCCCTTCACCATCTGAATAATGTCTTTTATCTCATCATACATTTCATCAATTTCTTCGTCATCTGCAGAGCTAATTGGCATATAAACTTGTACTACTGTAGTAGGCATGGGCTTCAAGTCTATCTTGGCCACAATAATGTGTTCACTATGCTGTTCGTAGTAGCTTATGATTGCCACCATAAAATTCACTATCAATCTTTTCCAGGAGCTGTTCTGGACCATCACGTCATTGAAAATACTGCCCACTATAGGCCTAGAATATTTTTTAACAATATTTTGTCTTAAAATCCATCTGACTACTCTGTCTGTTTCTTTTTTATTTAGTTTAATTTTAAATTATTTATTTGTTTGACAACTTTCCCTGTCAGTTATCTTCACCATATTAGGTTTCTTTCCTTTATAAAGCTCTTTTGTTTCTCGCATATGTTCCAGTCTAGTTATTATTATTTAGCTTTCTGTTCCCTACACATTTCCTGCTGTCTTATTTTCTTATTTTTACTCAGGCAGTACTATATCTTGTCTGTCAGATAAGTCTGTCCTCTCACTTTGTATACAGCTGCAGAAAATTAACTTCTCCTGTCATTCTAGTGTTAGGAGAAAGCAACAATAGTTACACTTTTGGTTCATAAAAAATTCAGAAATGTTGAGAGGTAGAAGTTAGTAGAAATTCGTGCTCCTATATTAGATTGATATATGAAGCAAGCAACAACTCCCACTCTTTAAATATGTCTGCTTGTGTCTGTGTATGTGTGGATGGATGTGTGTGTGTGTGCGAGTGTATACCCGTCCGTTTTTCCCCCTAAGGTAGGTCTTTCCGCTCCCGGGATTGGAATGACTCCTTACCCTCTCCCTTAAAACACACTTCCTTTCGTCTTTCCCTCTCCTTCCCTCTTTCCTGATGAGGCAACAGTTTGTTGTGAAAACTTGAATTTTGTGTGTATGTTTGTGTTTGTTTGTGTGTCTATCGACGTGCCAGCACTTTCGTTTGGTAAGTCACATCATCTTTGTTTTTAGATATATTTTTCCCATGTGGAATGTTTCCCTCTATTAAACAAAGATGATGTGACTTACCATACGAAAGCACTGGCAGGTCGATAGAAACACAAACAGACACATACATACACACAAAATTCTAGCTTTCGCAACCAACGGTTGCTTCGTCAGGAAAGAGGTTAGGAGAGGGAAAGACGAAAGGATTTGGGTTTTAAGGAAGAGGGTAAGGAGTCATTCCAATCCCGGGAGCGGAAAGACATACCTTTGGGGGAAAAAAGGACGGGTGTACACTCGCGCGCGCACACACACACACACACACACACACACACACACACACACACACACACACACACACACACACACACACATATCCGCCCACACACATACAGACACAAGCAGACATATTTAAAGACAAAGAGTTTGGGCAGAGATGTCAGTCGAGGCGGAAGTGCAGAGGCAAAGATGATGTTGAATGACAGGTGAGGTGTGAGTGGCGGCAACTTGAAATTAGCGGAGATTGAGGCCTGGTGGGTAACAGGAAGAGAGGATATATTGAAGAGCAAGTTCCCATCTCTGGAGTTCGGATAGGTTGGTGTTGGTGGGAAGTATCCAGATAACCCGGACGGTGTAACACTGTGCCAAGATGTGCTGGCCGTGCACCAAGGCATGTTTAGCCACAGGGTGATCCTCATTACCAACAAACACTGTCTGCCTGTGTCCATTCGTGTGAATGGACAGTTTGTTGCTGGTCATTCCCACATAGAATGCATCACAGTGTAGGCAGGTCAGTTGGTAAATCACGTGGGTGCTTTCACATGTGGCTCTGCCTTTGATCGTGTACACCTTCCGGGTTACAGGACTGGAGTAGGTGGTGGTGGGAGGGTGCATGGGACAGGTTTTACACCGGAGGTGGTTACAAGGATAGGAGCCAGAGGGTAGGGAAGGTGGTTTGGGGATTTCATAGGGATGAACTAACAGGTTACGAAGGTTAGGTGGATGGCAGAAAGACACTCTTGGTGGAGTGGGGAGGATTTCATGAAGGATGGATCTCATTTCAGGGCAGGAGAGCCACATTCAGAGTCTGGTACAGTCCCGGAAAGTATTCTGTCACAAGTGGGGTACTTTTGTGGTTCTTCTGTGGGGGATTCTGGGTTTGAGGGGATGAGGAAGTGGCTCTGGTTATTTGCTTCTGTACCAGTTCGGAAGGGTAGTTGCGGGATGCGAAAGCTGTTGTCAGGTTGTTGGTGTAATGGTTCAGGGATTCCAGACTGGAGCAGATTCGTTTGCCACGAAGACCTAGGCTGTAGGGAAGGGACCGTTTGATGTGAAATGGGTGGCAGCTGTCATAATGGAGGTACTGTTGCTTGTTGGTGGGTTTGATGTGGACGGACGTGTGAAGCTGGCCATTGGACAGGTGGAGGTCAACGTCAAGGAAAGTGGCATGGGATTTGGAGTAGGACCAGGTGAATCTGATGGAACCAAAGGAGTTGAGGTTGGAGAGGAAATTCTGGAGTTCTTCTTCACTGTGAGTCCAGATCATGAAGATGTCATCAATAAATCTGTACCAAACTTTGGGCTGGCAGGCCTGGGTAACCAAGAAGGCTTCCTCTAAGCGACCCATGAATAGGTTGGCGTACGAGGGGGCCATCCTGGTACCCATGGCTGTTCCCTTTAATTGTTGGTATGTCTGGCCTTCAAAAGGGAAGAAGTTGTGGGTCAGGATGAAGCTGGCTAAGGTGATGAGGAAAGAGGTTTTAGGTAGGGTGGCAGGTGATCGGCGTGAAAGGAAATGCTCCATCGCAGCGAGGCCCTGGAATATTTGTGTATAAGGAAGTGGCATCAATGGTTACAAGGATGGTTTCCGGGGGTAACACATGATGAAGGATATATATATAAAAATAATAGAGGGAAACATTCCATGTGGGAAAAATATATCAACAACCTGACAACAGCTTTCGCATCCCGCAACTACCCTTCCGACCTGGTACAGAAGCAAATAACCAGAGCCACTTCCTCATCCCCTCAAACCCAGAACCCCCACAGAAGAACCACAAAAGTGCCCCACTTGTGACAGGATACTTTCCGGGACTGGACCAGACTCTGAATGTGGCTCTCCTGCCCTGAAAAGAGATCCATCCTTCATGAAATCCTCCCCACTCCACCAAGAGTGTCTTTCTGCCATCCACCTAACCTTCGTAACCTAGATAACACATGAGAAAAAGGTTTTAAATATATACCAAGATATACTATATGCACTGCAACATTAACACATCTGAAAGGAGAAACACAAAACCTCATGAATTAAAAAAAATCCATTAATGAGGTAAGATGTAAACACTACAGTCAAATTAGCACACTGAACATTCGTCAGTCATTCCAGGGCTACTCCAGAGACACTGTGGGTGTCTTTAATTCCTCCTCCTTTGAAACTGTAAATTGCACAATTTGAAATATGGTCCTTGGTTTGAAGTTGACCACTCTTATAGAAAGGATCATTTTCTAGATCCCACTTTGTCATTTAGCTTTTACAGTGACCTGCTTCAGTCCTTATTTTGTTTAAGCTTGTCCAGTGTCTTCTTGGGAGGTCAAAACCAGAAACTCTTTTGATCACATGAGCAATAAGGATTCCGTTTTGTGGTGTGTTTCTTCATTGACAGTCCATTTCATCCTCAAAAACTTCTAATCTTTGTATGGTTTTTCAAAGAGATGTCCTCAACTTCAGTTGAACCCTTGTGTGTAAATGATGATGAATGGGGAGGTGGCTATAGTTTGATATCTTACTTTTTTTTATTACAGCTTTGTGTTCTATATTTGGTGGTTGTATATTGACTAGCAGTGGTAGCCAGGTTGTGGGGGTCAGTTTTGGTTGGGCCAGTTATGATCCTCCTCAGTTCAGTGAGCTGCCCATCATCTTTTCTGTGTGGGTGCTCATTGCCCATACTGGGATGCAGTATTCAGCAGTGCTACTATAGACCAGTGCCAGTGCTGGTGTGTGCAATGTGTTTGCATTGCTTCCCCTTGAGCTGCCTGCTATTTTTGCTAGTATAGTTGGCCGAACATGTACTGGCCTCCCAGCCCTGGTGAAGACAAAGAAAGTGTAGGGATGGGCTATTATGACCCAGCCTGAAGGAAGATATAAATACAATTCTTGTTAATTTCATTCTTATGCACGCTATCTCAGTCTTACACCTTTGTCTTTCATTAATAAACTGAATTTATCCATAGCTTTTGCCCTTCTCCTTTTTCTGTAACTATGATGCCATGGCCTGCATTAATTGTTCCTTTCTGTGTTATATCACACTATTGAGTTCAGTACCTGACCCTGCTTGCCCTAATTAAGATACATGTTGAGTGAGTAATGATAAGGAGAAATAATACGAGGGCTATCCACAAAGTACATTATGTTTTGGAATTAAAAATAAATAAAGTATTGGAAATTTTTTTTATTATATGCAGATGAAAGCCACACTTAATTACTACTTTTCTACATAGTTGCCATTTAAATTAAGGCACTTATCGTAGTGATGGACGAGCTTGGAAATTCCTTCGTCATAAAATTCAGCCGCCTGCGCCTTCAACCACGTGGTTAATCAGTAACCCGGTAGAAATACGATTTTTGTGGATTTCCTGGAAAGAGGCACTACAATAAACTCTCAAAGGTATTGCCAAACTCTGCACAACCTCAGAAGAGCAATACAAAACAAGCGCAGGGGAAAATTGGGCTCAAAGATCTTGCTGATTCACGACAACGTCTGGGCCCACACGGCAAATGCTACTCGTGAAGTTCTCGAATCTTTTAAGTGGGAGTTGTTTCCTCATCCGCCGTACAGTCCCAACCTGGCACCGAGTGACTTCCACTTATTCTCAGCAATGAAGAAGTGGTTGGCTATGCAGCGTTTTGATGACAACGCACAGCTTCATGAAGAGGTAACCACGTGGTTGAAGGCGCAGGCGGCCGAATTTTATGACGAAGGAATTTCCAAGCTCGTCCATCCCTACGATAAGTGCCTTAATTTAAATGGCAACTATGTAGAAAAGTAGTATTGAAGTGTGGCTTTCATCTGTATATAATAAAAAAAATTCCAATACTTAATTTATTTTTAATTCCAAAACATAATGTACTTTGTGGATCGCCCTCGTATATAATTTTCCTATGCTTGCTCACTCAGTGTTCTGTGTGTTGTACAATTATTTAATTTGAAATCCATGTGATTCATCTCCTATGTTTATCCCCTTTCACAGAAGATAAATGGCAGTTTGACTGTGCTAAAACTGTATGTGTTTCATAGTAATATTTACTGTGTTAGCAGAAGTTATAAAGCGTACTTAACCTGCTAAAGACTTTTCATATAAAAAGTATTTTACTACTGCTTTCACTTAATGCCACAAAAGTGTGTCTGGTATCTGTGGTACAGATGAAACAGTTACTAAACGTCCTCTTGTGTAATATTGTGACTGAAGCAGGAACTTTTTCTTCAATAAATACTTAATTGTAACATTTGAAATGCAGTAGTCATGTAATAAGCTTAATTGTTGAATTATTCCTCATTTTCAACAAACCAGTGTTTACTGTATGATAAATGAAATATCTATTGAATGTTTTAAGTTAATCTATTCACTCCTTCTCTTTTGACAGACTGCTCATATCTACCTGAGGGATGCAATGTCTGTCGAGGAATTTCTGGCAAGTGCATGCGGTCGGAAGAATTTAAACCCGATGGAACATTTTGTACGGGTCAAGAAAAGACGAGACATGGAAGACCACAATTATTTCGTTCCTCATCGGACGGATCTTATAGAGACATATGTATGTTAAGTACAAGTTCATAACACATGTTTTTAGAACATGCAAGATGTTTTTAAAGTTAAACATAGTGTCCTTGTGAAGAAATATTGAAGTTTTCTTTGGTTATAGTTTAAATAGATATTATATGGTGCTATATGTTACTAGTGTTGTAACTGATTACCAGAATAAGGCATGTGAGTAATATTATCATTGGCATTGCCAATAGTGAATTGGCTTTTGATCTGCTCTCATGCAAATAAAAGTAATCATTTTGGTTACTGTTAACAAGATAAAATAATTGACAGCTAAAAAGTTCATGCTTTTAAATAGTTTGACATCTTTTCAACGTCAGGATACATATTTTATGGATATTGACAATATTACGAAAAGGATAGATTGCCATTTGCCATTTGCCATGTAGTGGAAATCTTGGGTTGCAGACAGGCACAACAAAATGACTGTCAAACAGCTAAGCTTTTGGCCAAAAAAGGCCTTCATCCGAACCAGACAACATTCACATGCTCACTCACATAAAAGCAACTCACACACACGTGAAGGCCTTTTTGGCTGAAACCTTACTTATTTGACAGTCTTTTTGTTGTGCCTGTCTGCGACTAACATTTCCGCTACATGGTGAGAAGCAAAGTAGTACTTCATAAGATTGTCATTATTCAATCCTGAATCTTCCATTATTTGTAAATTTATGGTTACATAGATTAGGGAAAGGCTACCACTCACCTTTTGTGGACTGATGAGTGGAGCATACAATCACACAGCAACAAACACTATTCACACTGTCTTTCAAGCTCTTGTTCCTTTTCTGGTAATCTGAGTGTGACGAAATTTCAAATAAGCAAATTGTAACATTGACACATCTCCTGTACATCAGACAAATGTTCTGAAATTGTGTGTATTATGAGATGAATAAAACACATTTCACATAACTAGAAAAAGAGCAAGACTTTGAAAACTAGAGCGAACAGTGTTACCTGTTGTGTGTTACTACGCTCCACACATCAGTTTGCTGTGAGTGGTTTGCCTTTCTCTCATTCTATGCATTGTTTCATCCAAGAATTTCCATTATTGTTGTATGATGAGTAACTTTCCAAAACACACAACCTCACAGAAAGTTAAATTTTTCTGACAAATGAAAAACCTGTACAGCAAAAATAATTTTATTATTTTTTTTGAAATTTATACAAAATACATCTGTAGGGCTACTGATAAAAATGTGTAATTTTTTGATTTGCTGTCAAGATGTGAGGAGTGTTCTGATTAAATGTGGTTTGTTGCGTTTTAAGTGGATGATATGCTTTTTCATGTTAACTGTTTTGGACATATTGCATTTTGATGAGTTTTCAATAACATTTTTTGAAAATTCACTTTTTTAAATTAGGTAAAGCACTTTAACACCAGAAGCAGAAATAAAAACATTAATATGCTCCATTTCCTGTTCTTCAGAGAGAGCACTTTGAATCTATTTGATACTTTTATGAAAGTGTATCCACATCTGCCTAATGGCAGAAAGCAGTTTGAAGTGTGTTTTGGATTTCACATCAGTTACCCATTTGCCTATCATGAATTTCTTCTGATGAATCATTTTCAGATCATTGACCCCATTTACAGGTTTCAAATTTTTGCATAGTTTAATGTAATCAGATATTTCCAAATCTTTCACCAAAATCTTTCTTCACCCACTTGTGCATTACCTTCTTGGTATGTGTTTGGACTCAATATTTCTGAAGTTTTATGAAGTTTCTTTACTACTCCATCAAAACTTCAGTCAACAGATAAAAAGGAGGGCATTCAAACTGGAAACCCAGGAGGTACATCAGTTAAGGCACTAAAGATTTTCTTCTAATTAAAAACGCAAAAATCAATGAAAAAGTCACCCCAACTCTCCATTGTACTGAATTACAGCAAGCTGTTTCTCACACACTGACATAGTTACTTTACACACCACCATGTTACAGGCTACAATTTGGAGCCCTCTAGTGGCAGAGGGCTGCAAATACAGAGACATGAAGTATAAAGATGTAGAATGTTAATAATGTTTGCTTTATTTTCAAAAGACTTTAAGAGTTTTC
The DNA here is from genome assembly GCF_023864345.2 of Schistocerca serialis cubense. NCBI lineage: Eukaryota > Metazoa > Arthropoda > Insecta > Orthoptera > Acrididae > Schistocerca > Schistocerca serialis. Next base: position 406,037,488 of record NC_064646.1, read on the forward strand.
ACATAATAAATTCAGAGGCATCACTTTTCAACACACTCTTGTAATTTATGGTTAATATTTTATGGAATTAGTTCTTTTAGGAGTATTATTTTATTTTGAAAGCATGGTGTTCGGTTTATGCTATAGTAACACAAAGTCACACTTTCGTTATTTTCTTTAAGAAGTGCACAGTTATTAAATATTTGTTACTCATCTGATTACTGTTAAAAATGCATAATCGTGCATGAAACTGAGATGTGATAACAGTGTCTCTCTCTCTCTCTCACTTGTTATAAATCATAAGACACTGTAGCTTATTGAATAGACACTAATAATTTTAATTGCTTTAAATTGATACATTAGGTCATGGAGAATTCTAATTTCACTATTGCACTGCTATAACACTTAACTGAATAGTTGTCTGCAATTTGAAATAAAAATCAATGCTCATAGATTGAACACTGCTGGCGAAATCTTTATGTTGAAGGAGCTTTCTGGGAATCAACTGTCATTTTATGATTTGTTCGTGATTCATTACATCGTTCCTTCATTAAATTTTTATAAGTAATTGGTGGTCAAAATCTGTTATTTATTCCAATTTAAAAGGTTTATCACTGTGGGTTTCTAGAATATTAGAAACAGCATCAAATTAATGAGAATAAATACTAAACAAAATTATTTTTGCAGTTATCAGTTTGTTTTTAAGCTGCATAAATTACTCAAAACTCTTGAGCTTATTTTTTCATGATATATTCTTTCTGGATCTTTGAGAGTCACTCACTATTATTCAGATGAAATTCGATAAAATTTAAACTGCAAATATGATATTACCATTTAGGCTTGATTTTTTTACCAAGAGAGTTCATCACACTACTGAACATGCACAAAGAGAAACCAATGCCTGTGTTATAGGTCATTTACACACACACACACACACACACACACACACACACACACACACACACACACACGTGGCTGGCATCAGAACCTTGACGATACATCTGCTGTTCTGTTGACTTCTTCTTGTTGTCCCCTTGGTCTGTCTGAGTTAGCTTTGTCAGCACCTCATCACAATGAATGAGATATTGACTCAAAGAGATTGTAAAGAAGCTAGAAATTTCTGTCGCGGGTCCTGGGTATATGATTTTACAGCAAAAATCATTAACCCAACACAGTTTACTGCATAATAATAGTTGTTTATTGTTAAATAACATCTATTTTTTACCATTCTCTAGTCTGTGTTTTCCAAATAGTCCTTAACTCTGTAGTATTGATTATTTAAGAAATGTACTTTAACTATTAGCTTGAATATTAGGATTTTAATTTTCTTTTAATCTCCTTGGACAATTATTGTACAGTTTTATTCCTTTGTAGAAAATACAATCCTGCTCCCAATCCTGCATCCTGTGGGTCATTCCCTTGTGGTCGTCTTAGGTGTGAGACCTGTCCCACACAGCCACCCACTACCTCCCACTGTGTTACAGTCATAAGCATTTCATACCCTATAAAAGACAGCGCCAGTTGTAAAAGCAGCCATGTTACATATTGTCAATTTTGCAATTACTGTGCAGTATTCCATGTTTCCATGACAAGCAACCAATAGACTGCACACATGAATGACCAATGCCAAGCTATTGTAAACCACAAACTAGACAATCCAGTTGCCTAACATGCTGTGCACCACAACACAAATGACTGCAACAGCTGCTTCACTACATGAGTGATATGGATACATCATTCCAGCTCCTTTGAGCTGGAAATTGTCTCTCCCACATATCCTACACTCTCGCAATCACTCTAGCCTAAACCTCCGCTAATCTATTTCCCTTTGTCTCACCTTAAATTTTTCCTTCTTTCTTCTGTTCACATCACTCCTACCCCATCCAGATCATGTACTGCCTTATCCCACCACTCTTCCTCCCTCCTGCGCCCTCATAAGGATATACTCTCTCTCTCTCTCTCTCTCTCTCTCTCTCTCTCTCTCTCTCTCTCTCTCTTCCTCTTCCTCCCCTTCTTTCCCCATTATACACCCCTCTCCATTTCTCGCTTCCTTCCCCTCTCTCTCTCTCTCTCTCTCTCTCTCTCTCTCTCTCTCTCTCTCTTCATCTCCACCTACCTATCTGCCCTTCTCTATCACCGTCCCCCCTTTCTTCTCTGTACCTCTCATATCCTCTATCCTCTGAATTCCTTTTATCTTGTTGTGCAGCCACTGAGTCGTCTCTCAAAAGGCTTCCCTCACACCATTCCTGCTACTCCCTCATTGCCTCATTTGTCCTTCTCAACCTCCTCCCCACCTCCATCTGCCCAGGCAACTGCTCTCAATAATTGATAATGAACAGTTTTACAGTTGCCACATTTGTGTGTCTGTGTTTCTTTCTTTCTTTTGTGTGTGTGTGTGTGTGTGTGTGTGTGTGTGTGTGTGTGTGTGTGTGTGTTAAGGTTCTACTAATATTTTGATTTTATGAGTTGGAAATTGTGAAACTAATGAAAAAAGTATACATTTATTTCTTTTATAACTCAATTTACAGCTCCACACACACGAGATAGTGGAGGTTTGTGCAAAGATACTGTATCAGGTAGAGCTTCAGCGTACCACTCTCGAACAGATGTGGGGATTCTCAGTGGAAGCAGAACTGATCGAGAACGCCGATCGCCAAGACGAACTGTGCTGTTATGTGAGCAGAGTGGAGGACAAGAGTGTTGCTATGCAGAATGGTAACTATAAGCCACTCGTTCTTTAAGCAAAATAGTATATTCCTCAGCTTGCTAGGAAGTGTTCAAGGATGTAACATAGTTAGTCTATGGAATACATAGTGTTTTCAGAAAATATGCAGACAAAATTAATTATATGGAAATGTCAGACATTAATCTTAATTATACTGGTGACACTTTCTTTGTAGTTGGAATAATTAGATGCAGCTATAAAAGATCAACAACCCCTTGTAGACCTTGTAGAAATAGTAGTTGAAATATAGTGTTCAGTTTAGCATGATATTTGTTTTGCACATACAGAATAGTTGATCTTTCAGCATACATTTAATGAAATTCGACAGTGTGCTCCGATTCAGAATATTCAGCAGGTATTAGTAATAATAAGAAGTGAGATGATACTCCTTGTTCTCACTATCATGGTGTTTGAATTCATTGTTCTTCCTCCTTTAGATGTTTGGTAGCCAAATGTAAAGGGTTAACCATAACTCCACTGACAAAACTTTAGAACACACAACTTTACAGTGTGCGCAGCCACAGCCACTGAAATTCATGGTAAATTGAACTTGAATAAAACCTCAAACAGCTGTTAATTGATGATTTATTCATCTGACCAGTTTATCTGCATTAAAGCATCATCTTCATGTGATAACATAGATTAGCACACAGAAACACACCCAACATTCGTGGTCACAGAAACCATCCCATGGATAGGGCGAGTAGTCAACAAATAATAACAGGCAAAGCATTGGGGCAAATAGTGCAGGGGATGAGGCACCTGTAGTCGGTTGTTGTGAGGGTAAAGCACTGGAGGCAGTCAGCTGTATACAATCTGATGGGGACCACCTTCTGACCGGAGACGCTGGTGAACAATGGAAGAACACAACTGGCCAATTTAGTACACAGCTTACTGCCTCCGGTGCTTTAGCCTCAAAACAACCAACTACAGGGTTTTATATTATATACGCTGCCTTCTACTATCAGATATGTTCATTTTTGACTAGTTTGTTACTGTGCCTCATCCCCTGCACTATTTGCCTCAGTGCCATGTTGGTTATTAGCTGTTGGCTACTTCCCCTCTTCATGGGGCTGGATTCTGTGACTACAAACATTGGGCATCTGTGTGTGCTAATCTGTGTGACACTGTTATACAATGTTCTACTATTAAAGTGGTTCCCAACCTTTGGAGTTCAAATCCTGTCATGCCTGCCATTTGTTGTGATCTTTCATCATTCACTAGCACCTCTGGTCAGAGTGTGATCTCCACCAGTGTAGTGTGCAGCTCACTGCCTCCAGTGCTTTACCCTGACAACAATCAACTACAGATGTCTCATCCCTTGCAATATTCGCCCCAATGCTCTGTCACTTATTTGTTGACTACATGAAACTCTCAGTAATATGGCCCTCAGTAGTCCGGCCTCTCAGTAATCTGGCACACTTCCAGCTTCTAGGCTTTCAACCTGAAATGACGCCTACAATGATAAAATTTCATCTGCAACAATGTTTTTAGTTAATTATAATGTTCGACATTCCTGTAATTGTGGCTTTCCTTGTGGATCATTATCATGGCTTCTGAAGGAAAACACATTATGCCAGACCTCAAGCAGAAACTCGAAATTAGATATAAACTGATCTGAGGTTCTTCGCAGAAAATCATTGCTGCTGGCAACAGTGTTGGACGAGCAATTATTTATGACCAAACTTCAGCAGAAAAGGGATAATCATAGGCTCACAGGAAAGTTACAATGAAACAGATGAAGAAGAGGACATAGGAGGAGAGAACTTGAGGATATCTCGAACTGCTGGTGCTGAAGCTGGAGATGTCTTCCTGGAGTACATTATGCAACAATCAGAAACGTGGCAGGACCTATGAAATGCTTGTAAAGCCGTTATGTGATAAAGCATACTACCGCTGCATATCATCATCATGTCAACTAAAACTTTTGGACATGTTTCATATTGAATGTTGAGTGATACTAATATACAGGTACACACTCAAGGACTAAGTTTTCTGTGAAAATGAAGGTATCTTTTGCTTTGATAAAATTTTTATTCTAAATTTTAGGCACTCTCAACAATCTGGCACTTCCGCTAATCCAACACCCATATGTGCGAGGAATGGCTGGTTTAGCAAGAGTCTAGTGTACTTCTCCTCTTCATGTGGTTGGATTCTGTGACTATTAACATTGTAGACATCTATCTGTTTGCAGTTTTACTCAAGTTCAATTTACCAAAACTTTAGAAGCTGTTTAGGGATATTTTCTGAGAATTGTGTTGTAAGGGACCTATGGCCTCCTGTGACTTGATGCAGAATAATTGCATTTTGTTTGACTTCTTACCCATATCTACTTATTATCCATAATGCCCTGAAAACATATGCACAGTGATGCAAATGTTAAAAGTATATGCCATGTGTCTTGTTTGGAAACAAACTTGTTCCATTCATGTACGGTACTAGCTGTTGACAACAATTATGCCCAATTTACTCTTTGCATTAGTGGTATGTTAACAGTGGTACCCAGCAGTATGGACAGGTTAGGGATAAAGAAATGGCCAGTGGATTCACTGAATGCAGTAGAAGAGTGGCACAATGCCGGCCGAAGTGGCCGTGCGGTTAAAGGCGCTGCAGTCTGGAACCGCAAGACCGCTACGGTCGCAGGTTCGAATCCTGCCTCGGGCATGGATGTTTGTGATGTCCTTAGGTTAGTTAGGTTTAACTAGTTCTAAGTTCTAGGGGACTAATAACCTCAGCAGTTGAGTCCCATAGTGCTCAGAGCCATTTGAACCAAGTGGCACAATGACACCATGATGACCTGATTGTGCAGCAGCGGAAACCATGCCACAGTACTTTTGGATCTGTAGATTACTCTGTGTTTAGAGCTGTACATTGTAGTTATTGTATATTACAGACTTTTTCATTGTTGTGAAGAAGTTTTGACAAGGTAATTAGGATAACAAAAAGGAAAAGTGTTATAACATTAATACTCTGTAATGAGCCACTGGAGACTATGAGTTCCTTATACTAAAATACTCAGAAAATGCCCCTGAACATTCCCAAAGTCTTGTCAGTGGAGTTCCAATTCAGCCTGATGTGGGAAAACTTCTTCTCTAAAGAAAATTGACTGTTTTAGACTATTTACACAGTGATGAAAGAGGGTAGTCATATTAAAGTCGTAGGGAGCAATTGGACAAGATGAATATTCTTCACAAATTCAGCTACAAGTAGATGCTACAGTAATTTAAGGAAAAGTGCTCAGGACTAACTACTATTAGGGTACGATTGTATGCATACAACAGTTATGTATGTTTTTATTCACAGTAGCACATCATAGGATATCAGGAAAATTAGCAAAGCAGTTTTTGAGTCTTAAACAATTAACGAACAAAACATCTAATTTCCACAACAGCAAATTACTTCGTATTCATTGCTATTTATTGTGGGTACAAGCTTTAGCTTAGCAAAATGTAAGGGATCTAGCAGTAGTATTGTATGTGCATTACTCACAGTTCCCCCTCCATGTAAGAGCTTCAGAAAGTCAAAATTCTGAAAAAATGAATTCTGTAACACATACCAGTTGGAAGTGTGCCTTCATTTGCGCTAATTAAATGGAAACATTTTGTTTTTAGTCATATTGGATATATATAATAATTTGATATCACAAAGATATTGCACATCACAATGACTATGTGCTCACGTGACTGTGAAATATGTTCCACTGAATGAAAACTCAAAAGAATTAGGGAAACATGACTTTAAGTGTCTGCTATACTTCACTGAACAATAACTGAGGACTGGTATGTTACCAAATTATACCTTTAAACAGTGGAAAATCTAGGATGAAATGTAACAACATTATGAAAAGGAAAGTTGCCACTCACCGTATAACAGAGATGCTGAGTCGCAGATAGGCACCAGTCTGGTGCTACAACTCGCAGTGTGGCCTCAGGTGCCTGAGACTGCAATCATGTGTGGATGAGTGGCATGTGCGTGAATGAGTGAGTGTGTGTGTGTGTGTGTGTGTGTGTGTGGGTGGGTGGGTGTGGGTGGGTGGGTGGGTGGGTGGGTGTGGTGTGTGATATTTTTATCGTGCCTATCTGCAACTCATCATCTCCGTTATATGGTAAATGGCAACTTTCCTGTTCATAATATTGTCAAATTACAACTTTGTTTCACAAATTAAGCATACAACAAAACCTCATTGCATCCTCAATTGTTTACATAAAAAGAACTGAAATGTTGATCAGATGTCAAAAACAAAGTGGAAGCAATCATTCATTCTGTCAGCCTGGGAGCTATTCATTGGACTTTGAGAGCTTCAGTAATGTGTGTGCCCTCCATGAATATTTATCAGGGCTTGCCATCTACATTGCATCCTCTATACAAGTCTACGGAGGTCACCCTGTGGTATCCACTCCCGTTCTTCAATGAGAGCTCATGAGAGTTCTTGGAGAGTGTGTAATGAAAGAGGACAACCATGAGCACATCTGTAAAATTTAAAATTTTCCCAGTGAATCAAGTGCTCAAAAAGATTTATGGATTGTAGCCGGTCATTGTAAACTTCATTCCATGATATTTTGGCTGAACAACTGCCAGCCATCTTCAGGTGAACTGAACAAGGACTGACAAGACATTTTCTGCTCCATCTTATATTGTGCACTGATGGTACTGCCGCGCATGCATTGAAGTCGTGGAGACAGAAGGACCACACTGCCCAGTGGCAGCACCCTCACTGGTGGAACTGCAAGATTTAGCTGCTGTCAGTATAGTCACTGGCTGCAGCTATCAAAGTCTTCTGGCATCTTCATCTCGAGCAAATTTCGGAGTTGATGGGATTCCACGCGTTATTCAGTGATCTATTGGTTATGACCTGTAGATTAAAACTGAAGAAACTGCAAAAAGGTGGGAATTTAAGGAGATGGGACCTGGATAAACTAAAAGAACCAGAGGTTGTACAGAGATTCAGGGAGAGCATAAGGGAGCAATTGACAGGAATGGGGGAAATAAATACAGTAGAAGAAGAATGGGTAGCTTTGAGGGATGAAGTAGTGAAGGCAGCAGAGGATCAAGTAGGTAAAAAGACAAGGGCTAGTAGAAATCCTTGGGTAACAGAAGAAATATTGAATTTAATTGATGAAAGGAGAAAATATAAAAATGCAGTAAGTGAAACAGGCAAAAAGGAATACAAACGTCTCAAAAATGAGATCGACAGGAAGTGCAAAATGGCTAAGCAGGGATGGCTAGAGGACAAATGTAAGGATGTAGAGGCCTATCTCACTAGGGGTAAGATAGATACCGCCTACAGGAAAATTAAAGAGACCTTTGGAGATAAGAGAACGACTTGTATGAATATCAAGAGCTCAGATGGAAACCCAGTTCTAAGCAAAGAAGGGAAAGCAGAAAGGTGGAAGGAGTATATAGAGGGTCTATACAAGGGCGATGTACTTGAGGACAATATTATGGAAATGGAAGAGGATGTAGATGAAGATGAAATGGGAGATATGATACTGCGTGAAGAGTTTGACAGAGCACTGAAAGACCTGAGTCGAAACAAGGCCCCTGGAGTAGACAATATTCCATTGGAACTACTGACGGCTGTGGGAGAGCCAGTCCTGACAAAACTCTACCATCTGGTGAGCAAGATGTATGAAACAGGCGAAATACCCTCAGACTTCAAGAAGAATATAATAATTCCAATCCCAAAGAAAGCAGGTGTTGACAGATGTGAAAATTACCGAACTATCAGCTTAATAAGTCACAGCTGCAAAATACTAACACGAATTCTTTACAGACGAATGGAAAAACTAGTAGAAGCCAACCTCGGGGAAGATCAGTTTGGATTCTGTAGAAACACTGGAACACGTGAGGCAATACTGACCTTACGACTTATCTTAGAAGAAAGATTAAGGAAAGGCAAACCTACGTTTCTAGCATTTGTAGACTTAGAGAAAGCTTTTGACAATGTTGACTGGAATACTCTCTTTCAAATTCTAAAGGTGGCAGGGGTAAAATACAGGGAGCGAAAGGCTATTTACAATTTGTACAGAAACCAGATGGCAGTTATAAGAGTCGAGGGACATGAAAGGGAAGCAGTGGTTGGGAAGGGAGTAAGACAGGGTTGTAGCCTCTCCCCGATGTTGTTCAATCTGTATATTGAGCAAGCAGTAAAGGAAACAAAAGAAAAATTCGGAGTAGGTATTAAAATTCATGGAGAAGAAATAAAAACTTTGAGGTTCGCCGATGACATTGTAATTCTGTCAGAGACAGCAAAGGACTTGGAAGAGCAGTTGAATGGAATGGACAGTGTCTTGAAAGGAGGATATAAGATGAACATCAACAAAAGCAAAACAAGGATAATGGAATGTAGTCTAATTAAGTCGGGTGATGCTGAGGGAATTAGATTAGGAAATGAGGCACTTAAAGTAGTAAAGGAGTTTTGCTATTTGGGGAGCAAAATAACTGATGATGGTCGAAGTAGAGAGGATATAAAATGTAGGCTGGCAATGGCAAGGAAAGCGTTTCTGAAGAAGATAAATTTGTTAACATCCAGTATAGATTTAAGTGTCAGGAAGTCATTTCTGAAAGTATTCGTATGGAGTGTAGCCATGTATGGAAGTGAAACATGGACGATAAATAGTTTGGACAAAAAGAGAATAGAAGCTTTCGAAATGTGGTGCTACAGAAGAATGCTGAAGATTAGATGGGTAGATCACATAACTAATGAGGAAGTATTGAATAGGATTGGGGAGAAGAGAAGTTTGTGGCACAACTTGACCAGAAGAAGGGATCGGTTGGTAGGACATGTTCTGAGGCATCAAGGGATCACCAATTTAGTATTGGAGGGCAGCGTGGAGGGTAAAAATCGTAGAGGGAGACCAAGAGATGAATACACTAAGCAGATTCAGAAGGATGTAGGTTGCAGTAGGTACTGGGAGATGAAAAAGCTTGCACAGGATAGAGTAGCATGGAGAGCTGCATCAAACCAGTCTCAGGACTGAAGACCACAACAACAACAACATTCAGTGATTACCAACTGAATAACATGTGGAATCCCATCATCTCCAAAATTTGCTCAAGATGAAGACACCAGAAGACTTCGAAAGCTGCGGCCAGTGACATTACCGATGGCAGCTGACTCTTGCAGTTCCACCAGCGAGGGCGTTGCCACTGGGCGGTGTGGTCCTTCTGTCTCCGCGACTTCAACACATGCGCAGGAGTACCATCAGCACACTATATAACACGGAGTGGAGAATGTCTTCGTCAGTCCTTGTTCAGTTCACCTGTAGATGGTTGGCAGTTGTCCAGCCAAAATATCATGGAATGAAGTTTACGACGACCAGCTGCAATCCTGAAATCTCTTTGAACATGAGCACGTCTGTCAAGCACGTCCCATATATGTTTTGAAAAAAGCTGCTGCCTCTGCATTTATATTGTATAGCTGCTGTTAATCTGCTATTGGTGGCTAGTATTTATGTACATCTACAAATACTGAGTCATACTTACAGTACTGAATCTAGATATTCAGATAATTGCTAGGAATAGTGGCTAATGAGGTATGTTCTTAATTTTCTTTTGAATTCAGAGGGATTATCAGTTTCTTGCTTTAAGTTAGATGGGGGCTTGTTGAATATCTTCTCTCCAGAGTACACAGCTCCATTCTGAACCATAGATGAAGTGGCAAAGTCTACGTGGAAATAGCTTTCATGCCTTTTATTGTAATTGTGTACGTCATAGATTAGCTTAATCTGATCAGCAACAAATACCGTTAAGTAGTGAATGCATTAGAAAGTGAGTACAAGAATCCTAAGATGGTTTCTGCAAGCTGTACAATTATCTACTTTACATGTTAATCTTACTGGTCACTTCTGCTGAATGAACACTTTATCTCCTTGGAGATGTTTGTTGTAAGGGCTTTAGGCTATGGTAAAGATCACCAGAAACTATACAGATGCAGTTAGTATTTTTAAATGTAATAAAGCTCGACAAGCCAAATTGTTCAACTATTTGCTGAGCATTTTGAAATTTGTGAGTACTAATTGCATCTTTATAGCCTCTTATGTTGTCTCCAGTATTAGGAAACAAAATGTATTGCACAAAAACTTTTCATATATCATAGGCTAATACTTATACAAGATGTAAATACCAGCCATGAAAGCCTGCATTGTACAATCAAACATTCATTCTGTAGTGTCCTGCAGTCAGCAGGAAAGAACTAACAGTCAATCTGAACACAGTTTATTACAAATAAAGAAAAAACACCTTCTTGGCATACACTTAAGTTTTAAATGCAGAAGCAAATAAAAAAACCACACCTCTGTGGTAGCAAAACAGATAAGTAAACAAGATGATGGAAGAAAATACTGACCAAAACTACTCTGCAAAATACAACATGTTACTACAGGACTACGGTGAGTGAATACAAGGCTAGGGCCAGCGTAAGTACTGGCCGAAGCTGTTCCTAGCAGTTGGTAAACACTGATGGTCTGACGGTCTAGGCATGCTTATAAAGCCAGGTTGGCAGAGTACTACAGCAGTCATATGAGTTCCGATTGGTGGAACTCTGTCACATGTTGTCCGGCAAAGTAGTTCCATGTTTATTTGGAAAGTCAGTTACTGTTTCTGTCTGCTGACGATGTTTCTACCTGCGCTGCTGAAAGAGGGCTAGCAACCCATCTTGCGTGTCAGTTTTGCGGGCCCTCTAACAATAAGGGGCCGCTACAGCATTTCTCCCCCTGGGAAAATAGATGGACCTCTTGCCTGACGCGAAAGGAGTGCATGGGCGTGCAGGCAGGAGGGTGAGAAGGAACAAGATACCAGGAAAGGTATGGGGGAGCAGACTGGTGGACCATGACGTGTCTCAGCTGGACTTTTAATGGCATGGGGGGGCAGTGTGGTATGTAGCCAAGAAAAGAAGCACGGCCTCCTCCAGCGGGTGATGGGTCAGCAGCTTATTGAGCTGGGTCTTGAATATCCGCACAAATCATTCTGCCTGGCCATTTGATGCAGAATGAAATGGGGCAGTATGGACAAGGGAAATTCTATTGGCAGTACAGAAGTGCTTAAACTTGGTTGAAGTAAACTGTGGACCGTTATCCGTAACACTTGTTTTGGGGAGCTCGTCAACAGCAAAGAGGTGCCAGAGAATTTTGATACTCTCAGCAGAAGTGGTGCTCATCACGTGGGAGGCGTATGGGTATCCCAAACCAGAGTCAATCAGGATGAGCCACTGGGAACCATGAAAGGGCCCTGTGAAATCCAAATGAAGACATTCCCATGGAGCAGCAGCATCTGGCCATGAAAAATACTGGTACGGGGGTGCGTCTGACATGTTTGGCACATGTTGCAGGCTGACATGAGGGAGACAATGTCTTTATTCATACCGCGCCAATAAATGTGTCGGCGGGCCAGCTGTTTGGTGAGGAGGAGGTCCCAGTGGCCAGTGTGAAGAAGGTCAAGGACCCGGATGTGCAATGCAGACACAGAACATCAGAATCGCTATGCAAAAGGATAACTCCAATGCAGAATAAGAGACTTTGCTGATGATCTCAAAAGTGCTGGACCTCTGCATTGTCTGATCCTGAGCAGTGACCCAACAGCCTGCATCGGCATCCAACAGAAGCACGTCCAGAGCTGCGTCCATGTCTGGGTCCACATGGAAACACACCAAGGGGGAAGCATCAAACTCACAATCCACTACGGCAGGCAGCTGGGACAGAAAATCGGTGTTTGCATGCCATTCAGAAGTACAGTAGACAATATCAAAGTCAAACATCACCAGGAAGAATGCCCAATGCTGGAGACGGCGTGCCGTCTGGATGGGCGCTGCAGCACCCAGGTGAAACAAAGAAACCAAAGGTTTGTGACCGGTCTGCAGTGTGAAATGATGACCATACATGAAATTGTAGAACTTCGTCAGGGCAAAAACCAGCGCCAAAGCTTCCTTTTCAATTTGACTATATTTGGCTTGAGCATCGGTCAATTTTTTGGATGCGAAAACCACAGGTCTCTCAACGCCGTCGACCACTTGTGAGAGGACCACATCCAGGCCATAGTCCGAGGCATCGGTGGTGGTGATGAGGACAGAGAACGATCGTAAGCAGTCAGACAAGGAGGGCGGGAGAGAGCTGACTTGAGATGTATGAAAGACAGCTCATACACCGTGTACCGAACCCAATTCGCACCCATGTGCAATAACCCGGTCAGGGGCGCCAAAATCTCGGTGGCGTGGGGTATAAAATGCCAATGATGATGATTTTTGGTTTGTGGGGCACTCAACTGTGCGGTTATCAGTGCCTGTACAAATTCCCAACCTCTGCTCAGTCCACTCTCACCACTTCCATTAATGATGATGAAATGATGAGAACAACACAAACACCCAGTCATCTCGAATCAGGTGAAGATCCCTGACCCCGCCGGTAATCGAACCCGGGCTGCTGTACTTGGGAAGTGAGGATGCAACTGTGAGACCATGATCTGTGGAATTAAATGCTGATAATAGTTGATTTGACTGAGGATGGACTGTAGTTGCTTTACATTGGTGGGAGGAGGCCAGTTTTGAATCACCTCAATATACTTCTCAGAGGCATGTAGGCCACGGGCATCAATCATGAACCTGAGATAGCTGACCTCTCATGCAAAAAAGTCATACTTTTCTTTCTGGCAACGCAGTTTAGCCTCAGAAAACAGCCAGTATAGCTTTTCCATGAGGTCCACTGCTGATGAGCCACTGACGATGACATTGTCCAGATAATTGGCCACCCCGGGTACCTGGCTTGTGAGGCATTCCAAACAACATTGGAAAATGGCAGGGGCACTGGCAATGCGAAACAGGAGGCAGTTGAACAGGAAAAGGCCACACGAGGGTTTGATGACTAGGATCTGCTGTGATTTCTGGTCCAAAGACAGCTGCAAATAAGCATTGTACAAATCAATTTTGGTGAAAACGGTTGAGCCCGCAAGATGTGTGAGGATGTCATCCACCAATGGGACAGGATAGGCATTGATGATGGACTGAGAATTGACCATGACCTTAAAATCGCCACAGATGTGTAAAGCACTGTTCAGCTTCTCGACTATCACGATAGGCATCGCCCAACGACTGTGTGCGACGAGAGAAAGGATGCCTTCATCCTGTAAGCAGCAAAGTTCCACCTGGAGCCTGTCTCAGAGAGCAAAGGGAACTGGGCAGGCCTTAGAAAAATGAGGAACAGCAGAGGGAATAAGCTGAACATGCATAGTGAAACCCTTGCATTTTCTGAGCAATGGGGCGATGAGGGAATTGACACCACTTGTTCTGCGTCCTGCACAGATAAACCCAGGGGACAAAAAATTAGTTGCACCAGGGGATCCAGCCACCAAAAACTGAGCTGTGAAGGAACAACCATTGTAAGAGATTTGTGTGGAAAAAACGCCATCGACAGACATAGAGTAATTACTGAAACTGTGCAAGGTGCAAGTGTATGGGGATAAAGCCGGCGAACTCAAATGTTGGTATGTGGCACCATCCACAATAGAGACAGATGATGTTGTGTCAATTTGGAAGACCACCGGAATATGCATGATCTCCAAGGTAATGAGAAAATGGGCACCTGACTGGGGAATGATGGAGAATACTTGGCTTTCAATGGAATGCAAGGCTTCCAGGTCCTGATGTGATGATTCACGATGAGCCTGTGAGTCTGCAGGAAGCGTGGCATCGACATGATGTTTTTGTGAAGCCTGACACACCACAGTGCTAGGGCCTGTTTGGCTGTAAGCCATGCATCTTACTCACCAGTGGAGGCTCTCTGACCATTGGTGGGTCTGTAAACAGTCTGGACAGGATAGAAGCCGGGTGGAAGACTTCCTGTCACAGAGTGGGCCAATGGATTGACAAGGCTCCCACTTGGTGCTAAGCAACTGGCGAGCCGTGAAAACAGCTGGATCAAGACATGGTGGTTGTAGCCTGTGAGACTGTTCAAACGCATGAATGATCAGCAGACAGATGTCGAGAGATAGGTGCATGAAAAACCAGCATACTGCAAATCAACAAAGAGACATAAGGCTGCTTGCAGGCGATGTCAGTGCACCAGAATTTACAATCGCGGGAGAGACCCTGTAACTTTATAATCTATTCGAGATAAGTCTGACCTGGAGACTTTTGACAAGAAAAGAAAATCTGACTGGTGGAGGTGACATGTATTTGTGCATCAAAGTACTGAAAAAGGCAGCCCTTAATGTAAGTAAATGAGAGGTCTCGAGGGGGACTGCTCAGGGTTCAGTTGTTTAACTAAACGATACACCTGTGGGCCAGCTGTTGCTAAAACAAAGCCTGACTTTGATTTTCGTCGTGGATCCCATGTGCCAGTAAATGTTGTTCCAACTGTTCAACATAATTTGGCCATGGTTCGACAGACCTATAGAAAGCCAGAAACGTTGGTGGAGCCACGTGCAAAGTGTTCAATTTACCTGCGATGGAATCAACGCTGTGGGTTGCTTCTTGCAACGCTGGCGAGTGAGAGCGAATGTCCAAATGCGTGAGCATTGCCTGAATCTCCTGTAGAGTTTCCACCAAGGACTGAGGAAGCTCCTCAGAGGAGGCCATTCTGTTCGAAAATGAAAGTTGTATCCTTGTCACCAATAACTGTAGTGTCCTGCAGTCAGCACGAAAGAAGTAACAGTCAGTTCGGATGCACTTTATTACAATTAAAGAAAAACGCCTTCTTGGCATACACTAAGTTTTAAACGCAGAACAAAAAAAAAAAAAAAAAGAAAAGACAATTCTGTGATAGCAAAACAGATAAGGAAACAAGACAATGGAAGAAAATGCTGACCAAAACTACTCCGCGGCAACGGCCTTGCCACAGTGGATACACCGGTTCCCATGAGATCACCGAAGTTAAGCGCTGTCGGGCATGGCTGGCACTTGGATGGGTGACCATCCAGCTGCCATGCGCTGTTGCCATTTTTTGTGGTGCACTCAGCCTCGTGATGCCAATTGAGGAGCTACTCGACCGAATAGTAGCGGCTCCGGTCACAGAAAACCATCCTAATGACCGGGAGAGTGGTGTGCTGACCACACACCCCTCCTATCCGCATCCTCACCTGAGGATGATACGGCAGTCGGATGGTCCCGGTGGGCCACTTGTGGCCTTAACACGGAGTGCATGCACATGCACAAAACTACTCCACAAAATACAACATGCTACTACAAGACTATGACGAGTGAATACAAGGCTAGGGCTGGCGTAAGTACCGGCCAGAGCTGTTCTTAGCAGTTGGTAAACACTGCCAGTCTGACGGTCTAGGTGTGCTTATAAAGCCAGGTCAGCGGAGTGCTACAGCAGTTCTGACTGGTGGAATACTGTCACATGTTGTCTGGCAAAGTAGTTCTGTGTTTGTTTGGAAAGTCTTTTACTGTTTCTGTCCACTGGTGATGTTTCTCTCCGCCCTGCAGAAAGGTGGTTAGCAATTTGTTTTGCATGTTGGTTCTGCAGCCCTCTAACAATAAGGGGCTGCTACAACACATTCATTCATTCATTCAGTTTCATTCACATATAATTCTCTGTAAATCTCATCATGATGGAGAGCATTCAGCTGTGTGGAGGGAGTCAAGTGATATATGCTCTCAGGGGTGTGGAGGGAGCTAAGTTGTATATTAATAGATCAAAGAAATCTCTTCCACCTATTTCTGTAAAGTATGCCAACAACAAACAATTGAAAATCTGGAATGAAGTAACAAGATAGATTGCAGCTCACCACATATAGTAAATGTTGAACAGCAGACAGACACATTTAAAAGTTAACTAAGTTAAGGGATGAAGACCTTTGTCAGGCTTAAAAAGCGTTCACTCACAACTGAAACATGCATGGCCACTGTCATCTCCAGATGCCAATGCCCCATTGGAGTCGCAGACTCAGTGCCCATAGACAACAATGACCATGTGTGTGTGTGTATGTATGTGTGTGTGTGTGTGTGTGTGTGTGTGTGTGTGTGTCTAGCCCTGACAAAGGGCTTTGTCTGATAGCTTAGTCTACTTTGAAATGTGCCTCTCTGAATATCTCTTTTATGTGGTGAGTAACAATCTATGCTAACTCTTATGACTAACAGTAATCTGCTCCAATTATGATTACAGCAGTTGTTCTTAAGACTGCTTTATATATGTTTTGGGTGTTTGTATACTTATAAAGTAAGGATCTATCTAATATAAAAATTAGTCACATTAGCCAAAATTTGTCTGGCAATAACAAAAACAATAAAAGTTGCCTAAAAGCACAGCATTAACTTAAGATATTGATCAAAATAATAGTCCTTTTTCTGTGGATGTTGATCACATGACACTGTCTCACACAAGTACGTTGAAACATTATTGGTTATAAGTTTATGGTTGGAACAGTTTGTAATTTAGAAAATGATGCAACCAGTAAAACTTGCATGTAATCTAGCATTCCATTAAATCCATTGATGCTGTACAGTTCACACTATACAAACCAGTAAATGTAGTAAATAAATTTCTATATAATAACTTTTTGTACAGGAATAATCAAGGGCGACGAGATCATGGTAATAAATGGTGCTATAGTGAGCGACTTGGACATGATGTATCTCGAGAGTGTTCTCCAAGAAGAACTCGCCCTGTGCATGATGATGAGGTCATCACGGACAGAGCCGCCAGATCTTGTGGGTATTATGCGTGCGACGGACGACATCATCGAGAGCCTCGTCTGCCCACCTCCCCCTTCAGATCCCCCTATCATCAGCGAAGAGATGATATCAGGGCTCATTGTTCCTGCACCCGGGTGGAGTGAGTATTCCTTTTAAACATGATTACATCCAGAAAATCAGTAGATTGTTTCATTTGAGCTGTACCACTTTCTTTCAAGTTTTTCATCTAGAGAAGTAGTAGATTGTTGAATTTGAATGGCAGCACTTTATTTCGAGCTTCTACTCTTTGCCTAGTTCTGGTGCCCACAATGTCAGTTACTGTTCATGGTAGGAACAGTGTCAAAGACTTCAATTAAAATCTCATAAGGCCAAAATTTGCTTGAAAACATGTTATTCATTTAAATTTTAATAAAATATGTATTATAAAGGCCCAAAAAAAAATGGGGAATTACATTGACCAAAAGACAAGAAAGGAATTGAAGCCCTAAAGCTCTAAAACAAATGGTTATGGGGCACTCCATCTGAAGACAAAAAGTAACTTATTAAAATGACTGGATGGGCAAGATAACTACAGAGCTAAATAGCAACACTTCTCACAAATACACTCCTGGAAATGGAAAAAAGAACACATTGAC
Organism: Schistocerca serialis cubense; assembly: GCF_023864345.2. Lineage (NCBI taxonomy): Eukaryota > Metazoa > Arthropoda > Insecta > Orthoptera > Acrididae > Schistocerca > Schistocerca serialis. The sequence goes on from NC_064646.1 coordinate 406,055,453, forward strand.
ACCGGTGTGTCAGACCCACCATACTTGCTCTGGACACTGCGAGAGGGCTGTACAAGCAATGATCACACGCACGGCACAGCAGACACACCAGGAACCGCGGTGTTGGCCGTCGAATGGCGCTAGCTGCGCAGCATTTGTGCACCGCCGCCGTCAGTGTCAGCCAGTTTGCCGTGGCATACGGAGCTCCATCGCAGTCTTTAACACTGGTAGCATGCCGCGACAGCGTGGACGTGAACCGTATGTGCAGTTGACGGACTTTGAGCGAGGGCGTATAGTGGGCATGCGGGAGGCCGGGTGGAGTACCGCCGAAATGCTCAACACGTGGGGCGTGAGGTCTCCACAGTACATCGATGTTGTCGCCAGTGGTCGGCGGAAGGTGCACGTGCCCGTCGACCTGGGACCGGACCGCAGCGATGCACGGATGCACGCCAAGACCGTAGGATCCTACGCAGTGCCGTAGGGGACCGCACCGCCACTTCCCAGCAAATTAGGGACACTGTTGCTCCTGGGGTATCGGCGAGGACCATTCGCAACCGTCTCCATGAAGCTGGGCTACGGTCCCGCACACCGTTAGGCCGTCTTCCGCTCACGCCCCAACATCGTGCAGCCCGCCTCCAGTGGTGTCGCGACAGGCGTGAATGGAGGGACGAATGGAGACGTGTCGTCTTCAGCGATGAGAGTCGCTTCTGCCTTGGTGCCAATGATGGTCGTATGCGTGTTTGGAGGCGTGCAGGTGAGCGCCACAATCAGGACTGCATACGACCGAGGCACACAGGGCCAACACCCGGCATCATGGTGTGGGGAGCGATCTCCTACACTGGCCGTACACCACTGGTGATCGTCGAGGGGACACTGAATAGTGCACGGTACATCCAAACCGTCATCGAACCCATCGTTCTACCATTCCTAGACCGGCAAGGGAACTTGCTGTTCCAACAGGACAATGCACGTCCGCATGTATCCCGTGCCACCCAACGTGCTCTAGAAGGTGTAAGTCAACTACCCTGGCCAGCAAGATCTCCGGATCTGTCCCCCATTGAGCATGTTTGGGACTGGATGAAGCGTCGTCTCACGCGGTCTGCACGTCCAGCACGAACGCTGGTCCAACTGAGTGGCCAGGTGGAAATGGCATGGCAAGCCGTTCCACAGGACTACATCCAGCATCTCTACGATCGTCTCCATGGGAGAATAGCAGCCTGCATTGCTGCGAAAGGTGGATATACACTGTACTAGTGCCGACATTGTGCATGCTCTGTTGCCTGTGTCTATGTGCCTGTGGTTCTGTCAGTGTGATCATGTGATGTATCTGACCCCAGGAATGTGTCAATAAAGTTTCCCCTTCCTGGGACAATGAATTCACGGTGTTCTTATTTCAATTTCCAGGAGTGTATTTATCATCTTCCCACATTCATTAAAGTCCTTTTGGGCTGCGAATGATCTGTGATTTTTCCATATAATTAGTTTCCCACGTACTTTTCTCTTCATCGGATGATATGGAGGCACTGCTGTTTTGAAAGCTTTAAATCCTTATCCTTCATAAATGCTGCCACCTGTCTCTATGGTAACTACATTATTTTACGTCTAATAGTTAAGTTCATTTTGAAATATTTTTTTCTTCTGTGTAAAGAAACTATTCAAGAAATACAGTTTGTGACTGAATATTTTCTGGCTTTTGTTTATGCTCTGATACCTACAAATATTGCTTAAAATACCATATGCAACAGTTGCATCTTGGATGTGTTAATATTGGGCAATGGTTAGGTAAATTATTTTCTGTTAATATCAAAGTGAAGAAAATCTTACACGAAAATGGAATTTGTATGTAATGTTTAGAATGATTATAATGAAAGGTCCAGTTTCAAAATGCTGGTAAAAAAAAGAATTGGTACTCAGAATAATGAACTGAATATTACCAAACAAGGAGCAAACATTATGGAAACAAAGAAAAGTTAATGAAAATTTCCCCACTTGATGGAACTGTAAGCATCATAACTTAAATGGGTCTGGCTGCAAATGACAGATGAATCACACATTGCATCAACTGTACTGTCCAATGTGCCAGACCGCATAAGATTAGCATTCGACAATTGTGGCATGACAGCAAGGCCATACCATATCAGATTGGAAAAATTCATTATTAATTGTCCTGAGACCAAAAACTGCATAAAAGGCAACAATGATATCAGCTTTTAATTGTTCTGAGGCCAAAAACCTCATAAAAAGCAGCAAGGAAATCAATTTTTAACTGTCCTAAAACCAATAACTGCATAAGAAGCAACAATAAAATCTGTTTCAATTGTCATGAGACCAGAGCAAAACATGTTCAGTATGCTGTTCATCATTTTCTGCCATAAGTTTAAATCAAGAAACAGCATGTTACATGACAGATCTAGTGTCTCAAGGGTCACATTAAGAATGTGTTGCACAATGTGTGCCTTCATTGCAGCTGTGTTTGTAATTGGGGCACTGAATACAGCACCTTCCAGATAACCCTACCAGCCAGAAGTCACATAGGATCCTTGGTAATCCTAGTATTTCCAAAATACCTCTGCTGCAGCATTTCACTGACACTGTAATGTGTGGTGGAGTGCCATGTTACAGTATAACTTTGATGTGTAAGCATTGATTGATGCCTGTACATGCTAAATTTATATTGTCATATATGTCATTATAACTATACTGAGTCTACATGACCACCTGTAATGTACAGATGATAGTTGCACTGTTAGCTGAAATCTGGATTTGCAATAACATACAGATGATATTACGATGGATGCCGACCATCCTTCTGTCCTGGATGACATCACAGTCTTAGGATACAATTATTCTCATGGAATAAAACCTGGTGGGTAGTTTCATATGGATAGCAATGCAAGATGTTTTGTAGAATTTTATGCACCATGGTCATAGGCATATCCAAAGTTCGGGCAGTTCTCTGTGCACTGCCTGTTTGCACAGCACTGCTTGACCCCATCCTGCAATGCTGTGGCCACATCTTCTACTGATGTCACATCAGTCGTTTTCTCCTTCTGCCACATTACATTTCAAAAGGACATGTCTTTTTGAATTTTATAATCATTTTCTCCAGACTCTTGGTGGACATTTGATCAACACTGTTTTTCATACTCTTGAGTACCCAAAACTTCTGCAGAGCTGTTGACACACAGTCACCATTCTTGTAGAAGAACTTTGCCAGTAGCATGTAATCTTTCATTAATACATTCATGGTGAGTGTCTCATTGCAAATTCTGCTGAATACGGTGCCACCTAGCGCCAAAATTTTCATTAAATTTTGTTTCCATAATATTTTCATCTTCTTTGATAGTATTCTGTTCAAATATAATTACAGCATTTTGGAATTGGAACCTTAATTATAATCACCCTGCATTTCACCATGGCATCATCTTAAGTCCTCTTAATGTCTGATTGCTGGAAATTGTTATTAAATTTTGGCCCGAACAACATTATGATACAAGAAGCTCAGACAATACTCATCATTTTGCTTGATTACTTGGTTTTGTATCCTTTACATGACAGAACATTGGTGAACCTTAGAAATCCTGTGAAACTTGTTCTTTCTTATACAGTTTACAAACAGCGTATTTTCTGTTTCATTTTCTTGTGTATTCTTCAAATTACATTCACAGTGCTATCTATAAGTCAAAATGGGCTTTTAATATTAATTTTAAATAATATTATTTAACACTTTCCATATTTTCTGCCAATATTGTAGAATTTTGTTATCCTAAATCATTGACTACCAAATGAAACACAAAATGGAGGTTTTAGTATTTCAAAAAAACAAATTTTAATGTTCCAGGCAAGGAGCTTTACTCTCCCGAGGCGGAGAGCTCTCCTGCTCCTTCTAGTGAAGCTGGTGGAAAAACTACTTCCCGGACGAACTCATTCGAAATAGAAAATCTACTGAAGGTATAAAAAACACAGAATTTTTCATAAGAAAATAACATAAGTGCCAGTGTTCATAGTAAATGCGAATGCCAGTAGAGGAGAAATATATGTGCATTAAACACTGAGTGTGTAACTCAAAAAATTTCAACTTGGATACTGCATTATGTGACATACAATTTCAAATTGCCTGTGAAGTACTCGAATGCTACATGCCATTTGGGTGTAATATATAATTTACTAGCATGCATGTAATGGTGGTAAATTACTCAGTCCAGATTTTAATTTAGGTAGTGATTTTTATATGCATTTTGTATTGCATTGTGAGAGGCCACTGCAGCCAGGGGAGAAATTTTCATTTCCTTGAGACAAGTGGCGGGAATTTAGTGAATTATTGCAATAGATACATCCAGTTTGAGCACAGGTGAAGGACATCCCCTTTGTATCATTAGTGTCTGGACTGTACTTTCTACAATAAAAGTATGGTTTGGTCCTTGTGAAATTTTTGAGTTTTCAGAGAACACTCTTAATAAGAGTTTTTGTGCTAAATTAAATCGTAGAAAGTTTTCTGGGATTTAGATGTTAAGTAATAGTATGAGCAGTGCTACAGGGAAGCAGTGCCAAATAAGGACAAAAGAGGGGAAACCATCAGAAATGCACATGATTGGTACAAGAGTTGATCAATCTGTAGCCACAATACTGTTTGCTGAGAGGCATAATGTTCAATAAATTTTCTGTAGTTGCTCAGGACTTACTAAATCAGGGATTTTGTGGAAAGATATGGAGTGTATAAAGTAAGTTTATTTATCCTGTTGGATGTATAGTCAGGTGATCTGTTTTAGTAGTTGCATGTACTGTGTTCTATGGGGACTAGCAGAGCTATATTTCAAGTGCAAGGTGTTGGCATGATACACTGTTATGTTTTCTTTCACAGATCACTACTAGTGAAGTGAAGATTGGAGAGGCTTGACTTTAATATGCAGGCGCTCTCTCTCTCTCTCTCTCTCTCTCTCTCTCTCTCTCTCTCTCTCTCTCTCTCTCTCTCTCTCTCCTCTCCCCCAACCCTCCCCCCTTCTCCTTAAAAAACTTCTGTTAGAATGTTGGTTAATAGCTAACTCAAGGAGGTTTTGCATCAGGTAAGAGACTTTGCTGAAGTTTATTGAAGTGGAAATAAATTGCACTGTTGGGAGCTTAAATATGTCTGCTTCAGTCCACTAGTAGATTAGAAAATGATATATTAAAAGTATTAAAAGTAGTCCATGAATTTTGTTATTTGGGCTGAAAAATAACTGATGCTGGCTGAAGTAGAGAAGACGTTAAAATGACTGGCAAAATCACGAAAAGTGTTTCTCAAGTTAAGACTCTTGATAGCATTGAATATGAAGGTATTTTTCTGGAGTGTAGCCTTGTATGGAAGTGAAACATGGTCAATACACTATTCAGACAAGAACAGACTAGAAGCTTTTGAAATGTGGTGCTATAGAAGAATGCTAAAGATTGGATAGTTAGCTCAAATAACTAATGTGGTACTGAATCAAATAGGGGGGAGGGGGGGGGGGGGGGGGGGAGGATGAAGAGTGTGGTACAATCTGACTGTAAGAATGGATTGTTTATCACCATAGCATGCTCTGTTCTGTGCAGAAGGCCAAGTAAAGATACCTAACCACACCTTTCTTATGGTGCCCAGATTGCGTGCTAATTGACCTCTTTTTAAATGTATTTACCTCAGCATTGCATATCATCCTGCTTTCTGGAGGGCTGAGTTCTGTAAGACCGACCTGCTTGTGTTTTCAAAGAGTATGATCATGTGATGCACTCTCTCCATTATATAGTAAATCAATGGAAAAGTACTTACCTTTTCCAGAGAAAGGTTTCGATTGATGAGCTGATAAGAGAAAATTTAACTTCCAATAGAAGACCATTTACTTTGAAGCATGGTGGTTTCTTAAAACAGTACAAACTACATAAAACTTCCCGCACTTCCAACTGCACCTGGCACAAAAGCAGAGAGTGTCAAATGTTAATCTTGCCATGGGTCTTACACATTACTTCATTACTCACATGATTTCACCTAATGTTAGAGAACTTTACATTGCTTTTTGTGACCCAGCAGTCCTCAACAATTTCAATTACTGTCAGGAAGGCACAAACATGAGGCATTAGCATGTCAGAGACTTTGTGGCATGTGAGGCAAGTTGCATTGCTAACACCAAGTGGTGCCATTATAGCTGCTGCTAGAATGGACTGCCAATGCTTAAAGCTGCTCTCAATGTAATACAGCATGAAGAAAAGCCTGGTAGGTTCTCTGTGGCTCTTTTCATGTTTAACTTAAAATCTATTTCATTTTTTTAAAGACTCACACTGACTTCCGAAAAGTGCATGGTCCCAAAAAAACCAGAAGGTGCTCCTACTCATAATCTTGGTTCAGTGAGGAGTAACTATTTTATTTTTACTAGACCTTTTTCTGCCAGTACCTATAAAACTGTATGAAGTTAATTTCTACACCTTGTCTCATGTCCTGCTCTCCAACTCTAAAAAGAGCCCTTATCAGATCTAAAAAAAGCTTTGCAAATGTCTCTTCTGCCTGTAAAAACTGATGGTCTCTTTCTTCCAGGGAAGCAGTTGTTCCTGTGGGAAATCTACATCTTAACTTGAAGAAATAGTAATTGTATTCCTCTACCAATGTTGTCTAGAAGCTTACCAGTTGCTATGTATACCTTTCCAGAAACAGTACACTGTAAAGTTGGCCATGTTGGCTCTTGATGCTTTCACACTTATCCTCTCCTCTGATGCATAATTCTAAACCACATTAGTTCATGAAATTAATTATGTGCAAACAAAATAAAAGTTTCCTACCAAATTATCTGTTTTGAACTTGACCAAATTGAGATTACTTTAGCTCACAAAATCAGTTAATCAGTAATCACTGTGGAATGAGGTGGAATGGAGCATTGAACTATCTTTGTGCCAGGCTAGGCTATAGGTTGATGGGAGCAAAGAGTCTTCAGTTAGGTAATGGAAAGAAGTGTGAAGGGCAAACATTGTAGAGGGTGACCAAGGCTCAAATACAGTAAGTAGGATCAACTGTATGTAGGATGCAGTAGTTATGCAGAGATAAAGAGCCATGGAGAGGATAGACTCACATGAAGAGCTACAGCAAACCAATCTTTTGAGTGGAGACAACAACAACAACAACAGTTGGTTCTTATAGTGTGTCCAAGTGTAGCGACATGCCTAAAAGGCCCACAATGGTGTAGGAACTGTGAAGGTCTGTGGAAGGATAGTGGCCCTTCCCTAAACACTTTCACAAGTACAGTAGTGCAGGAAAATGGTTCATATCAACCTGTAAATATTCCTAAGCTGATCTGAGCATTATCACTTTGCATAGCAAAACAGCATATTTCACATGTGGACAATGACAGTGGGTGATATTCTAATGGCTTCCTGGCAAGAAGTGAAGGAATGTTATACAGTGAAACAAATAAATAGTTAAGGAATGATAGCAATGGTCATGGTTACTTTCTCGGCCACATATTTATGAAAATAGCTTGTGAAATCCACTCACACCCCTGGAAGTCCATTCAGTCATAAAACATATCATACATGGAGAGGTGCCAACCTCAGATCGGATCTGGACAGATTAATAATGAGAACTGGTGTACCAACCAGCCCAGATGTGGCTTTCATGTGGTTTCCCACATCCCACTAGGTGAATACTCAGCTGGTACCCAAGTCCCACCTCAGTTACATGATACACAAACATTTAGAAAACTTTTGCTCTCTTTTACATGAATAAAACTGCATGCAGACAATTGTGGTACACACATTATGCCCTGGGGGGATGGGTGGCAATGGAGTGGCAATAGGAAGGGCATCTGGCCACCCTTTAAATTAGCCATGCCAAATCCATGCTGACTGTGTGCCAATGTGGGACAAAGGCAAAAGAAAGAGAAGTCATAAATCAACTGATAAATTTCCATGAGCATTGCCGACATTAGAGACAAATTTAATGACTGTCATTATTTATAGCCACAGTAGGTGAACAAGGTCTGTTCAGAAAATTCTAAAACTTTGTCCACAAAATGTTCCAACCCTTGTGTTTTACTTATTGTGCATGGCCTCCTTCAAAATACTCTCCAACACAATAGATACGCTACTCCCAGTGCCCTTTACACTTCCAGAAGCAGTCTTGGTACATCTCTTGCTGAATCACACAAAGTGTCATCTGCCAATTTTTTTGTCTCATCTATCATTGTGAACCTTCATCCTTTCAATGGAGTTTTCAAGTTTGGAAATAAGAAAAGGTCCACAGGGGCCAGATCTGGAGGGTACAGAGGATGAGGCAGCACAGTAATTTCATTTTTCATGCAATAGTTGTGCACGAACAGGGATGAATGTATTGGTGCATTATCGTGATGCAAGAGCTATGAATTGTCTTGCCCCATTTCAGGCTGTTTCCGTATCACATTTCCTTGCTGACATTGCAACATGTTGTGGTGTCACCGCCAGACACCACACTTGCTAGGTAGTAGCCTTTAAATCGGCCACGGTCCATTAGTATACGTTGGACCCGCGTGTCACCACTATCAGTGATTGCAGACCGAGCGCCGCCACACGGCAGGTCTAGAGGGACTTCCTAGCACTCGCCCCATTTGTATGGTTCACTGACAAAATACGCTCTCATTTGCCGAGACGATAGTTTAGCATAGCCTTCAGCTACGTCATTTTGCTATGACCTAGCAAGGCGCCATATTCAGTTACTATTGATATTGTGAATCATGTACCATCAAGAGCGACATTCATCATTAATGGATTAAAGTTAAGTATTCCACCAGCTATGTCCGTTTTTCTAAATTCTAATTTCCTTGTCCTGTTCCAGACCTCATGCCAGCCTGCGTGAGCTAAAACACGTGCCTTTCGGCCTCCTTTAGTAAAACGGAGTTGGCTCCCTTGCCAACCACAACACATCTCGATAGTACCATTGATTAACAGTGTCTCCCTGTGGCACAAATTCGCAATGAACTAATCCTTCAAAGTCAAAGAAAACTATCATCATTGGTGTCTGACCTGTCCTGATGAGCTCTTTTTGGTCTTGGAGAACCTTTCCCAACCCATTGTGAAGAGTTAACCATGGTCTCAACATCATAATCTCATAATGATAGACCCACATCTCATCACCAGTTATGACCCTCTTAAAGAACATCTCATTCTCATTTGCATGATCCAAAAGCTCTTCACAAATTGATTAACAGTGTCTCCCTGTGGCACAAATTCGCAATGAACTAATCCTTCAAAGTCAAAGAAAACTATCATCATTGGTATCTGACCTGTCCTGATGAGCTCTTTTTGGTCTTGGAGAACCTTTCCCAACCCATTGTGAAGAGTTAACCATGGTCTCAACATCATAATCTCATAATGATAGACCCACATCTCATCACCAGTTATGACCCTCTTAAAGAACATCTCATTCTCATTTGCACGATCCAAAAGCTCTTCACAAATTGATTAACAGTGTCTCCCTGTGGCACAAATTTGCAATGAACTAATCCTTCAAAGTCAAAGAAAACTATCATCATTGGTATGTGACCTGTCCTGATGAGCTCTTTTTGGTCTTGGAGAACCTTTCCCCAACCTTTCTGGTCCTGACTCATGAGCCATGAGATGGCAACGTGATGCTACATGATGCGTTCCAAGATGCTGTGTCAGGATTTCATAACATGATCCAACAGAAATGTTACATTCATCTGCAATTTCTCAGTCAGTCTTCAATTGGCATGCAAGATTTCATTGACGTTCCTGACATGAGTGTCATCCGTAGATGTTGAAGGGCATCCTGAATGAGGGTCATCTTTAATTTCTGTTGGGGCAGTTTTTAAGCCACATGAACCATGTGTAACACCAAGTACAGCTTAATCATTCATCACCATAGGCTTCCTGCATCATATGGTGTGTCTCTGTAAAGGTTTTCTTGATTTTTACGCAAAATTCAACGCAGATATGTTGCTCCACTTACTCTGCCACCTCAAAATTTGCAAAACTGTGCGACACAATGTTCTACTCAATACAGCACTGAATGATAACTAACAGACATACAACATTGAAACTTTCAGCAGTTACACATTAAACAAAGCCGTGTGCAGGGATGCCAACTGCATTTCGTGTGAAATTACAAATGATCCAGAATTTTTTGAACAGACCTTTTATGCAAGCTACATCACTCAAAAAATTAAACTGCATGCAGAACCATGAGTTTCTTATAATGAAATTAAAAATAGAGCACCAAAAGAAATATTAACAGATCAATTTCTAATGAGAAACACATTCTTCTTAAAGCTCAAAATTCAATAAAAGGTCTTGAAAATATTCTATTTAAGTATTGTTACATATTGGAACCCAGACATTAATAACATACAGCATTCTTATCAATTTGAAAATATATTTTTTGTTCATTATTTTATGTCTACATTGGACTAAAGTATTTTTACTTTTGCATTTATTTTCAGACTGCAGAGCAAGTGACAGGCTTCTGCCGATCTCCTGTAGAAACTCGTAAGTCTAGTCCTACAGGTAGTGTCACAAGCAGCCAGTCACAAGCTCTGCTTACACCTAGCCGCCAACTTACTGATGCTGAAAAACTTCGCAAAGTTATTCTCGAACTTATTGATACCGAACGCACTTATGTTAAGGTAAGTACATGATTTTCTTGTGAAAGTGAATGTTGATATAAATGTGCAGTAAAAATTAATGTGAAACCTGTTGGACATAAATTGAGTAATATTTTTGAAGGGTAAAGCATATTTTAATGTTTGCCATTTACCATTTAGTAATAAACAAGATAAAGGGAGAAATAAGAAGTGGTGTGTGTGTGTTCATCTTCATCCAGTCATAACCTGAAGACAATTCTTTACTAACTGTTGTGACTCTGCCACAGAATGTTAAATTTGAAATCACATTCAGTGTTCCTGATTTAATGTTCTACAGAATCCCACACCACTGCAGTCAAATTCAGATGTGTTTCTTTCTGAATGCCACAAACAATTCTGTCTTATGTCATATTTTGGTCTAATCCAGTAGTCACAATTGTCTGTTGCTGCTCTCTTAATCACGTTAAGTAGCACTACTAGTATGGTGTATACTGCAAGGAAAGAAGCAAATATTATTAGAAAAAGAACTCTCGAAATAAATAATTTTTCTTTATAGTAACCTCAATACTAATTCAAATTGTGGTAAAAGATTGAAGAAAAGCATTACACTTCCAGATGACATAGCTTTATAATGATAAATACTTTGCAGAAGAAAGACAATGTTATGAAATGTGTGCTAATAGCAGTGTTGGTATAAATCTTACATTACACTGCACTGCACTGTGAACAGCAGTTGGGAGCACATCCTCTGTGTAGCACATCCTCATAGATCATAGATAACTTCCTCATCTTTGAAAATCCTTAAATGATAACTAATGATAACCAGTAATTGTAAGTCATTTATATAAAAAATGAACAGTAATTGTTCTATCGCAATTCTATGGGGCATGCCCAAAATTACTTCCATTTCTGTGGAACACTCAGCAATGGTAATCACAGACCTGGTTAGATATTACATGTGAACATGTTTCTTGTAGTAAAGCTGTGACCAAATAATTCATACTCTGTTGTTACTGTCCCTTCCCACCAGTCCTTTCACCACATTATAGCTGGCTGTAAAAGTTAATTGCCATGCTACCCATGAGTGGGTGAGCTTTAATGTCACTAGCACAAGTTTTGTGATCACAATGACAAGTATTTTCTTAGCATTTATTGTCCTTTGTAGATGTGAAAAGAACATGTTTAATATTTTGTAAATTTTGGGATTTGTTTAACAAAGCCACATTATCTAATATGTGCTTAATTTCTTTATAATTATCCATTCTCTTTGCTGTTGTACTGTGCCATACTTACTTCACTTTTACATTGTGTGCAATGTGTCACATTGTATGGTGCTGTAATAGCTGTCATAGTATTTTAGGTGCCACTTCCTCCTCACTCCAAGAAAATAATATAACTATTTTCTGATAAAACTTTAACTTAGTGACTATCAGGTCTTGGTTTAGAGACACCATGTCAGCACTGTTAATACTGTAGAAACTCATGTTTCGCTTTGACTGCTGACTTTGTCATGTTGCAAGTACATATCACATCTGTAATATCAAAGATGTGTGGGTTCATATTGAGATACATTGCACAAAATGTAATGATTAATTGTGTGGTCCCATACTACTAACAGTAATTTGTTTCAGCACCTGAATAATCTATTGGAGAATTATTTAGAACCACTGAAGAAAGAAACATTTTTATCGAATGCAGAAATTAATGCACTTTTTGGAAACATCCAAGAAATTGTAGCATTCCAAAGACAATTTCTTCAGAACCTGGATGAAGCTCTAGAAATGGAACCTGATTTCAACAAGTTTGAGCATCCTAGCCAATTCAAAGTGCGTATAACACAAGATTTCTCATTTCTAGCATATTACATGCTTCAAATATGATTATACTTCTGTAATCATAAATCTTTGAAAATGGATTGTAATCAGAATGCTTCAAACCACTGGTCTATAGTTTCTAGCTACAAACAGTGTCTTGATCTAATAATAACAGTACTGTGAGTAGTGCTGTAGCAGCCACTACAGTGGATTGTGAATATTATATTATGCTGTCTAAGTTGTTTGTTTTAAAATGTGGAATGAAACAGTTCTGTGCTTATAGTGGGGGCTGTGTTTGCCTCTTCAGAGATTATTCATTGAAATGTGAAGTGAAGGAAGGAAAATAATTATCTGTGTCATAGAATGCTGCTTTGATAACTGATATGGTTTTTATCACAGTGAATACTTTTATTCAAAATGAACATGTCAAAAGGGCACATTCACGAAACATTAAGCATTAGTTATCTCTGAGAATTATTTTACTTTCATACACCTGTAGTTGTAGTACTGTGTATTACTCTTGCGGTTTGTTGCCCCTACAGTTCTCTCCTCCCTTTGACAGTAATGTTCTCCACAAAGATTTTCTCTACTAACATTCCTCTGTCCCTCTGCAAGCCATTAAAAAAAGTTTGATGAATACTATTTGCATTTCAGATATCACTCACTAATACTTATCATACACACGCAACTTTTGAATTTTGCATAGCTGTACCTTGGTGATATTTTATCACCATCAAACGGTATTTTATATATTTTCTTGATCAATTACTTATATTTTTTTACATAGTGAAATGTACTTTTGTATTTTTACATCGTGAAATATACTTTCTTATGCATAGGGCAGAACAGGAGTTTTGAGATTCTCTTTCAACTTTAAATTTCTGTACAGGATACTGATTTTGTTGCTACATGTAAATGTAAAAATAAAACAATTTTGGCAAGAAAGTAAATGACTAAATTTAAATTGTTTCACATGAAGTAATATAAATGAATCAGTGGAAAATTGTGCTACTCATCATAAAGGTGAACACTGAGATGAAAATAGGCACAGTGAAAATACTCTTAAACACTAAGCTTTTGGCCAAATTTTCCTTCAGAAAAGAAGAGAAAACACACATAGATCACACAAGCAGGTGTACCTCATGCACACATGACTGCTATCTCTGGCCACTTCAGTCAAACTGCAATTGGTGCAGTGAATAAAATCAGCAATCTGGAGTGGGGCAGGGAAGGAGAGGGGGTGGGAGGGGGGTAGAAGATCTCCATCTTGCACAGCATGCAGGGACTAAAAGATGTCAGGACAAGGCTGCCAGGGGCAGCATCAGAAGGCTGTGGGTGTGTGGGGTGGGGGGGAGGTTGAGTGGAAGAGAAGCAGGGAGGGGAAAAGACCAATCGGTGCATTGGCAGAGAGTGGTGATGAGATGGTAATTGGGAGGATAATATAGGACAGAGGGACAGAGGGTGCAGAAACTGTTGGGTAGAGGCTGTAGGGACAATAGGTTATCTTAGGTTGAGGGTGGAATAATTTCAGGAGTGGAGAGTGTGTTGTAAGGATAACTCCCACCTGTGCAGTTCAGAAAAGCTGGTTGTGGAAGAGAAGATATGAATGGCTTGGGTTGTGAAGCAGCCGTTAAAATCAGACATATTACATTCAGCTGTATTTTGTGATACAGGGTGTTCTACTTTGCTCTTGGTCACAGTTTGGCATCAGCCATTCACCCTTGTGGACAGCTGGTTGGTAGTCATACAAATGTAATACCAGCTTGCTACAATCATTGCACAACTTTTTAATTTGGTATGACTACCAACTAGCTGTGCGCCAGGATGAATGGCCACAGTCAAATTGTGGTCAAGAGTGAAATGGATCATTCTGTTGTACAAAATGCAACTGAACATAAGATTGTTGATTTTAGTGTGTGCTTCACAACCCTGACCATCCAGTTCTTCCCCTTGTTGAAATCAACAGTGGTATCAGCGTGCACACGCTCTCTAAGTTTATAGGCATACATAGTGTATAGCCTGATTTTTTCCATGACTGTGGAAATAGCCACTAGCTTGCTAGGTGTTGACAAGTGAACATGTATAACTGGTAGTCATCAGATTTTGTGTTGTGGGCAAAATGACAGAAATAGTGGAACAATGTTATTGCATCACATTTTGTTGTAACCTGGTGATGCTCAAGTTGAAACAGTTTGCAAGATTCAACAACTGTTTGGGGATAAAGCAATGGGTACCACATAGATAAAGGAGTGGTACAACAGCTTCAGAGATGGCCACTCATAAGTTAAGAGTGAAGCACATTCAGGTAGGCCCTCAGCATCCACAAATAAGGTTGTTAATGATCATGTAAGGACCCTGGTGATGCAGGGTAGATGAATCCAATCATAGAACTTGCTGACAAGGTTAAAGTTAGTTCTGAATCCATTAATTCCATTTTAACAGAACATTTGTATCTCATGAAGATTCCAGCAAAATTTGCACCAAAGCTGCTAACAACTGAGCAGAAGCACCTTTGTTTGGAGATTGCAGAGGACATGCTGGATACTGTAAACAGTAATGTCAATTTTCTTAACATAGTGATCACTAGTGAAGAGTCCTGGGCAGTGGTGTAGTCCATCATGATCACATCCCAAAAGGTTAACATCAGTAATGAGTAGTACCAAGAGGTCCTGCATTGCCTTTTTAAAGCAGTGAGATGCAAACTGCTGGACTTTTGGCCAGTGGACAGTTGGCATCTGTACCACAATAACACACCTGCTCATCATTCTCAATTAATTCTGGGTTTTTTGATCAAAACAACACAGCTGTGGTTTGTCAGCCTCCTTATTCCATTTGTCAACCTGCTCTCTCTCCTAGCCTAGCACCAAGTGACTTCTAGCTTTTCCCTTAACTATAAAAAGACTGAAAAAGACCACATTTCATAACAGGGAAGGCATTTGACAGAGCAGATGTGCACCACACCCAAAGAGGATTTCCAGTGATACTTCCAGCAGTAGCAGCAGCATTGGGAGAGATGTGCAGAAACTGAATGGGGCTACTTTGATGGTTACTAGAGTCAAACAACTGTATATGAATAAAGATTAATTTTATAAAATCAAAGTCAGATATGTCTTAGCACTAGACTCCAGTCCTGGAGGTCCCAGGTTCAATCCCTGATGGAGATGGGCTTTTTTTTGTTCCAGTCCCTCCAGTGTGGCCACAGATCCACCCAGCCTCACATCAAAATCAAAACCGGGTATCTTTCCCACAGGTGAAATGAGGCCAGGGTGGGAGGCATGCCACTCTATGTGCAATATGGACAGTAGGCTGGTCAGGGGCTCATGCCACAGACTATACCTTTTTTATATGTTTATTAATATTGTGTCTCACAATGATGATCAGCAGTTGGTTAGTTTTCATATACTTCACTTAACAGATTATTAAACTTACTTACAGGTGCCAATAATCAGTAATCACATAGCACAAGATCACTTGAAAATATGGAGATTGACACAGAATTTTACGTTCTTAATTCTGGGTGTTGACTGACTAATTGAGCAACCTGACTAATAAGTAACATAATAATTACTTTCTTTGTCATTGTATGTGTATTTTTTTAAGATTTATGGCCAGCTGACTGATTTAAACAGAAAATTACATGTGCACTGTTACATATAAAACTTTTACATTTTAGATATTAAAATGAAAGGCAGCAAAAATATAGAATATAGATTCACGTTAGGCAAAGGCATTATTTTTTTAGACAGTCAGCTGAATTTCCATTAATTGGTACAAATAAATAATTGTTCCATTTTATGAGGAAGAAATTTGAGAATTCTAATTTTTTGATTGAAACGTCTTATAATCTAATGTATTATTCAAGGAGAAATGTACATTTTAAGAAACTGAAAATGTAGGACATGACAATAACACTGAAATTTTGAAAGGATTACGTTTAAGATTCTAAAAACTCACAATTTTGAATAAAGATAAGTTTTGAATTACACAGTTTTCATAAGATAATACGATCGTTAGAAAGGTGGGAATGACAGCTTGCAAATAAGGTATGTCGGTCCTCAAACAAACAATTATTAGTGGGGTTGAATTTTGACACTGGACTTGGTTTTCACACACAGTAAATTTTGAATGACTTGTCTACACTACTTATTATAACAACATAATGTACTTAATAATAAAATTTTGAAAAATAGTTTAACTACTCCACCTAGTTACATTTCAACCACTCTCTACTGCCACCAAATATACTACAACATAATGTATATAATAGCCTTCAAAGTCAGCTGTCTTGGAATACTGAGGAAACTTCTTTATTTTGATTGATTAGATTGAAATGTACCTTTGTTTCAATTGCCTTCTTACGAACCTTTGCCCATCAGCTGTTGAATGTTTCCTCCTCCCTGGATCTTCTCTCCAGTTCTGAAATGATGGTACTTGGAGCATTAAACTGCTTGCTCTCCTCACTACACATAATTTTGTACAAAAGTATTCACTGAAGCATTTTACTTCTCTATAACTCATATACTGTAAACCGAATGCACACACACACACACACACACACACACACACACACACACACACACACACACTCAGGACCACTGCATTTAAGACATGTGCCCACAGGAATTGTTGCTATTACACTAAGTGCTGTCATACTGATGTGCTCTTGATGTTGCATGTTTTTGTGTATTAACTTCTGTGATAGTCCAGTCTGCACATTGTCTCCATGTCAAATAATCTTTTTGTGGATCTCAAAGATTCATTAATGTATGAATATATTTTTTCTGATAATATCTTTTTTTCTGTTTCAGAATGTTCTTTTCTCTATTGGAAATGCATTCCTATTATACGTAAATCACTTCAAGCTCTACAGCTCCTTCTGTGCAAGTCATTCAAAGGCACAAAAAGTACTACACCCTAGTAAGTAATTCAGTAGACACAATTGTATTAAATGATAAAATATGTAGAGTTTTGAGGTTAGGGAAATGTGTGTGTGTGTGTGTGTGTGTGTGTGTGTGTGTGTGTGTGTGTGTGTGTGTGTGCATGTGTGTGTATTGTTTCATGTGTCAAGAGAAAGTCATTTGAGAAATTTTTAGTTTTATTTTATATCTATACACTAGTCATACAAAGTAACTACCAATGAATTTTTTTCTTTCAGATTTTTGCATGTTGTGCTCATGTTAAATCAAGGAATCGCAAAGTCAAGTTGTGAATGTATTATTCACAAATCAAGAGCAACTCTTTGTTTTTTATTCTCTATCTATTCATTTGTCTCATTAAAAGTAAATCAGTTTTCTGAATCATCATACAGTATGCAAAATAAATAACTTGTGTGCAGACGCGCACGCAAGCGTGCACGCGCGTGCGCCCCCCCCCCCCCCCCCCCCCCACACACACACACACACACACACTCACAGGTAGGAGAACATTCATAGATGCAGAACACAAAACAAGACATGGTTATTTTACAGTATAATTTCTAACAGATAATTAGTTTAAAAATGCTGCTGAATTTTGTTACTGTTATTTCATCCTTTTCTTTCAATCCACATAATAATATTTTTAATATTATTAAATATCCTAGCCTTATTAAACATATAATTTTAACTGCATAAAACTAATGTAAGAAAAAGCTAATATGTGACCTAATCAGTGGCATACACAGGAAAACCTCAAGGAGGGGTTGCTAACAATATCTTGAGCTACCTTTACTTTTGCCATAATAAAAAATAATCAAGTCACAAGCAAAGTATAAGAAAGTTTTATTTAAACTTATTACACACATACACCAGACAATGCCATCTTATGATATAAAAATGTTATAATTGTGGTACTCTTCCTTAAATGATGAAGTCTATGCACCTAGTCTTCCTGGCAAATTGGTTAATTACATTGTCAATAGGACAGTCAATTTCAGGATGAGTGTTCAACAGAGCTAAGGCATTAAGTCAATCCTCCTTCATTGTTGACCTCTGCCATGTGTTTGTACACCACAATGTTGAAAAACTTCTTTCTACTGTACCAATAGGTGAAGGTAGACAAGCAAATATTTTGTACAGTGTGCACAAAGTAGGATAGTCAGATCTAGGACAAACAGGCAATGCATGCATAACAGAATCACGATCGTTAAGGGCATTTATGCTCATTTGCTTGTATTGAAAAACCTCTCCCATTAGTCTCTTTTTAAATGCAAAGAGTGATTCTTATTCAAAAACGGTAGTTCAGTTAAGCACTGATTCAATTTATGTTCCAAATCATTACCTTCATGTTTCAGTAGTTGTGAGGGCAAAAGTATGTTGAATTTTAAATGATAAATATTTTCTTCAGCAAAAAGTTCTCTCATGTCAGTTGTAACATGGTCCAGTGTTGGAACAAAAACAGTTCTTTTCCAATATGTCATACCATCATCATTATGATCACAGTTTTCCCTGTGTCTTTGTCTACCTGTAAGACGAGGAGCACTGATCTCCATATCTAACTCCTCCATAACTGCCTTCACCTCTTAAACAATACGGGCAAATTGACTGTCAACATTAGCTCTCATGCTGTCATACACCTTGAGCATCAAATCTAGATTTGCTTTTGCCATCGCGATGTCCAAGCTAGGGTCCTGTAAGATTTTGCTGAATGGATATGTTATGCCCATAATGTCACTCAGTGTAAACAGAGTGATAATAAACTTGCAATTAGAGAGTGATCGAAGGAGAATATCGGCTTTGGCAGCCATTGTTCTATCCCTCCAACACTGTATTTCTTTAAGAACTTTGCAAACTGTTCTGAGATCAGCTGTGAATTGAATAATAGCATCATGTCGCTCAACCCATCTTGTTTGACATTGTGACTGCAGCAAGTGTTTTAAGTGACTCTTCAATGTTGCAAACCACTTGCTAGATGCTGTAAAGAACGATACTGCTTCTTCAATAGTACCAAGTGAGTTTCCCACACTTTTAATTTTACAACTATGAGAGACAGTGAGGTTGAGCTGATGACTTCAACATGGTGCTATTTGCGCATTGATAGCTTTCTTTTTTGTTGTAGCCACAGCTCCTGACTTAACCGAGCAACCATCACAGCCTACACCCACACAGTTCTTCAGTGACAGAGAAAGGCTATCCATTCTCCTTAGAATTGTAGTACCTAATACTTCACTAGTAATGCTACGCTCTCCATCTTGACTCTCTTGAGGGTCATCATCTATGTTTCCACTAAAGTCATTGACTTTATGTATGTCAACTAAACCCAAAAATCTTTGTGTAATTTGCCATCACCATCAACATATCGTGCAGCTAAACTCAGCTGAATGATGTGCGCTATGTCCGCAGTCTCATCAAAGATTATGCTGTAATAATGAGAGTCTTTGATTTCCTCCAGTATTCTCAACAACATCACTGTTACACAGCATGAAATAAGTTTGTTACATGTTGTTTTACTTATGTAAGTGGCGTTTGCTTTAGTGGTCTCAATTGATGTTTTAGTTGCAAGTCCCCAGCAACATTTCTGAATCTTAGAAGAGCTCTAAAGTTTTCCTCATTGCTCACTACACTTTCACGATCACTCTCATTTTCTAATAGACTCCCATCATCTCTATGCCCCTGCAGAGGAATATTTTGCTTGCCATGAAATATGGTTGCTTTTACTATAGGTACTATCCAGTCTCTGTATTCCCTAATGCTTACCATTCTCTGTCTTGACAATTGATTTATGACCTCAAGGTCACTGTTCTCTTGTATTGCCAACTATAATTTTGAATCCGTTGACACTTCAATGCGGTACTTGAGCTGAAAGTGGGTCTTAAGGTCACCATCTTTACCAGTAAGCTTGGCAAACTTTGTTAGTGGTATTTCTTGGCAATAATGGATTTCTTTCCTCCAACCATTTTATTATTCACAAAAATTGAACAGTTAATGCAAAGAAGTCCCTTTTTAACTTGTGAGAACATCAGTCGTGGATACTGTTCAAAGTGATTATCATGCACTTATCTGCATTCAACCCGTCCCCCTTGTTGTGCTCAGAAGTAGGAAAGATATAACCTTTTTCAGGTTTCCTTGGAGCTGTGAGCATCTTGTATTTTATATCATCACTAATATTTCCTGACACTAATATATCCAAATAATTGGCACTATCCATGGGATTAAAGGAACCAGTCAATGAACTTTGTTGTGGAAGTTTCGACAAAGTGCTGGGCTCTGCATGTACATCTGGTGGTGTTTTTGTGGCTGAATAGTGACTGGACTCTTCAGATGTTTCCACTTTTCTTTTTCTTATTACATAATGATCCATTTTAATATATTTTTGTGAAATAGGTAAATTAGATGCCATTATCCTCGAATAAACACTTTATTCACTGAAAAATGCAACACTAGTACACTTAGCACTGAAACACACACATTACACTCTGCTTATTTCTAATATCACTAAGCACAACACTAACTGAAGTCCTTGGTAACAGCCAATAATCAGAGTTGTTCACTTTTTAACACTTTCAAGTTATCGCGACAATTGTAGCTTTCAAACTGACTATATATGTGGCTCTGTTGTTTCGAGAACATTCACTGCCAGAATGTTCACATCCAGACTTTTATGGAGTGTGAACAAATACCTACTGTGAAAGCAACAAGCCAATATACACCTTACCATGTATAATATAAGGGCGAGGTTACAATGATGACATCATCAGGCAATTTATGTGTATAGAACTTTTATTGTTGATACTGTTCCTTTTTAGTGCATTTGATAGATGGCCTAAATAGTAACAATGCAGTTTTAGGAATCTTCTCAAAAGTCACTGTTACCTGAGGTAGAGGTATACTCATCAATAGTTTCCCATACCTAACTCATATTACAAATTAGGTATGGGAAACTATTGTTATGTTATTAGTAAATATTTTGTTATGAGTCAAAATTTTGTTATGAGTCTCATAACAATATTTTTACTGAGAAATTGCTATGAATTACTATTATTAATACTTTACAATCAACTGATCACTCTCACTCTTGACCAATCTTCCCACTTGCTTTTGCTACAACTAGGACTTTTTACTTATTCATTCTTCTGTCTTAATATTTCTGCTTCTGAATGTAAACTACCTTCCCATTCAACGAGTAGTCCATATTTACAATGCTACATATCGAAGGTTCTCTGTACAAGAAAACAGTAGAATATTCATGACTTTTCTTGAACAAATGCCAGACAGAATAATGTATCGAGATCACTAGAATGCCCGCGACTTTTCTTTTAGGTATGTGCTAGCTGTCTTCGTGCTAGACAGAAACGTACAAAATACAATTATGCGTATACGCATGCTACATAGGAAAGTACAATTACTCGATAACTTGATTCAGTCAAGTCTACTGACGAAAGAAACAAATGATTAGCGTGCGGGCTGACTGGCGGGGCGGCGCAGGTGACAATGTGGGTGGCCCCACAAGGGGGGGGCATGCTCCCCGCACTCCCCCAATATGTAACCGCCACTGGTCTAATTTAGCAATATTTTTGCGTGTAACATTTTCATGACAATTTTCTGATTAAGTCTATAGTAGAGTCTCTGTAGTCTGACATATATGGGACTGGGAAATGTCAGATGAAAGAAATCGTCAGATTGCCGGGTTTTCAGTGAAAAATGCTGTTTTTTTTTATATATATATTTAAACATTTAATTGACTCACAAAACAAAACAAAAATCCTTTTTAAAACTCTTTACATACAAAAACAATACCTTATGTACATATTTATATCAACAAATATATTGATTGATATATTTAAAAACAAAGATGATGTGACGTACCATACGAAAGCGCTGGCAGGTCGATAGAAAAACAAACAAACAAACACATACAAACACACAAAATTCAAGCTTTCGCAACAAACTGTTGCCTCATCAGGAAAGAGGGAAGGAGAGGGAAAGACGAAAGGATGTGGGTTTTAAGGGAGAGGGTAAGGAGTCATTCCAATCCCGGGAGCGGAAAGACTTACCTTAGGGAGAAAAAAATATATTGATTGAAAAACAGAAACAATTTAATTTTTAATGTAGTTATCATTTTTATGTTCATCTTCATCAATTGGCTTCTGTGATATGAAGTCATCAACCATTGTTCGTTTTTAAGATCAAAATGATTTTTAAAGCTTTCTCTTTCAGCCTCCTTAAAACTGTTTCTATGTCATTCTCCTTAGCCCATATGATGCATGCATTGAATACCCTACCAGCATCACAATGTTATATGGTGTGTACTGGCAAAGTTTCCGATTGTTGTTCATTGTCATATGTTGGATAATCTCATTATCACTCATCAGCTGACAATTTCCATTTCTGAATAACCAGTCATTTACATGTCTAAAAGACAGTGTTTCAGATTTATTTGAACAGATATCGTCAATTGTCTCCTGGAGCTGCACGAGTTCCTCATTTTTAATAGGTTCAGCATCTTCCTCAATCCCTTTACCTTCTTTAAATCGTCTTTTGTACTCATTTAGTAAAGGCAGATTTGGCCACAGTTTGCCCCAAGCAGATACCAACACTTTAGTTGAAACACTTTCCTAAGCACAAGCAAGGTTGTAAACAACGCTTTAACATTTGTTTCTTTTAATCATTGAATAATACTTTTCTCTCTGCTAATTAACTGTACAGAAAGCTTTTTTCGTAATGAACCGTAACAGCCTGGACAATATTCTTATTCGTAGATTGTAGCAAAGAGGTTACATCTTGGGGGAGGGGGGGGGGGGGGCGGGGAGAAATGTCACCTTGATCATACCATCTTTGGATTTAAGTTCATCTTCATCTGGATGTACAGGGCAGTTATTGAACACCAACAGAGCTGTCTGAGACAAACTTTGCCTCTTGTAGAACTTTTTGACTGGTAGCATGAACTCCTCATGAAACCACTCACTGAACAATTCCCGTGTCATCCAAGCTTTCTTTTCATGTTTATGTTTGACTGTTAGATGTATTGGATTTTTGATAGCCCAAGAATTTTTTTGATTTTCCTATGACAGCTCAAGTTTCTGCGTTCCACTAGCATTAGAGCATTGCATAAATGTGTGCCTATCTTTAGATATTTTTCTGCCAAGAGCACTTGCTTTTGCTTTGTGGACAAATGTTTTGTTGGACAAAAGTCTCCAGAACAATCCGCTTTCATCTGTGTTATGAACCTCTTGAGAACAAAGATTTAATTCTTCTAAAATTTCCTTGAATTTTTGTTTTATACAGCTCTACAACTGCTTTGAAGTCACAAGAGATTTTTCTCCTGTTATGGTTGGCAAGTGGACCCCAAATCTTCTTTTAAAACTTGTGTAGGAATCACACTTTTTCATAATTCCTTTATAAAAAAAAATCTCATTTTCTCTTTGATAAGACCTCTTGAAATTGGAGTGTGTTTACTACATTCCTGAAGAAACCATGTGTAAAATGTGTCTTCTGTTAATAGGAAAGATATGCAACATTCACTAACACTATCACAGTCAAGTTAAAAGAGGATACTAATTCGATTGCACAATGTATATAATAATCACAACTGGTGGCTGACAATGTATTGTTTACTAAGCTATTCACTCGAAGTGTTCATGTCACGTGATCTTGGCTCCTTGTGTTGGATTACTGGATGTGTCGGACTGGTGAAATGTTGGATTATAAGGTTGGGTTGATTTGGGGAAAGAGACCAAACAGCGAGGTCATTGGTCTCATTGGATTAGGGAAGGATGGAGAAGGAAATTGGCCATGCCCTATCAAAGGAACCATTCCGCCATTTGCCTGAAGCGATTTAGGGAAATCATGGAAAACCTGAATCAGGATGGCCAGACATGGGATTGAACCGTCGTCCTCCCGAATGCGTGTCCAATGTGCTATCCACAGCGCCACCTCGCTCAGTCGGATTATAGAGACTCTACTGTATTTTTATATCAGTTTCAGTTACAACATGTTTTAATTGCAGATACATTTTTCCACTCATAATGATTAAATCCGAAAATTAAGAAAATCTTTCATGTTATTTTCTCACCTTTAGCCTACTGTATTAGTGTATTATTGCATTATGGACAAGGAGATGGGCAGATTACTTTGTACAAAGGCTTTCTGTACTTCCATTGTGGCTGTTTACTCTTCTTTAAAACTACACTCCTGGAAATGGAAAAAAGAACACATTGACACCGGTGTGTCAGACCCACCATACCTGCTCCGGACACTGCGAGAGGGCTGTACAAGCAATGATCACACGCACGGCACAGCGGACACACCAGGAACCACGGTGTTGGCCGTCGAATGGCGCTAGCTGCGCAGCATTTGTGCACTGCCGCCGTCAGTGTCAGCCAGTTTGCCGTGGCATACGGAGCTCCATCGCAGTCTTTAACACTGGTAGCATGCCGCGACAGCGTGGACGTGAACCGTATGTGCAGTTGACGGACTTTGAGCGAGGGCGTATAGTGGGCATGCGGGAGGCCGGGTGGACGTACCGCCGAATTGCTCAACACGTGGGGCATGAGGTCTCCACAGTACATCGATGTTGTCGGCAGTGGTCGGCGGAAGGTGCACGTGCCCGTCGACCTGGGACCGGACCGCAGCGACGCACGGATGCACGCCAAGACCGTAGGATCCTACGCAGTGCCGTAGGGGACCGCACCGCCACTTCCCAGCAAATTAGGGACACTGTTGCTCCTGGGGTATCGGCTAGGACCATTCGCAACCATCTCCATGAAGCTGGGCTACGGTCCCGCACACCGTTAGGCCATCTTCCGCTCACGCCCCAACATCGTGCAGCCTGCCTCCAGTGGTGTTGCGACAGGTGTGAATGGAGGGACGAATGGAGACGTGTCGTCTTCAGCGATGAGAGTCGCTTCTACCTTGGTGCCAATGATGGTCGTATGCGTGTTTGGCGCCGTTCAGGTGAGCGCCACAATCAGGACTGCATACGACCGAGGCACACAGGGCCAACACCCGGCATCATGGTGTGGGGAGCGATCTCCTACACTGGCCGTACACCACTGGTGATCGTCGAGGGGACACTGAATAGTGCACGGTACATCCAAACCGTCATCGAACCCATCGTTCTACCATTCCTAGACCGGCAAGGGAACTTGCTGTTCCAACAGGACAATGCATGTCCGCATGTATCCCATGCCA
Source organism: Schistocerca serialis cubense (assembly GCF_023864345.2). Classification (NCBI taxonomy): domain Eukaryota; kingdom Metazoa; phylum Arthropoda; class Insecta; order Orthoptera; family Acrididae; genus Schistocerca; species Schistocerca serialis. The sequence goes on from NC_064646.1 coordinate 406,080,923, forward strand.
CCCAATGTGCTCTAGAAGGTGTAAGTCAACTACCCTGGCCAGCAAGATCTCCGGATCTGTCCCCCATTGAGCATGTTTGGGACTGGATGAAGCGTCGTCTCACGTGGTCTGCACATCCAGCACGAACGCTGGTCCAACTGAGGCACCAGGTGGAAGTGGCATGGCAAGCCGTTTCACAGGACTACATCCAGCATCTCTACGATCGTCTCCATGGGAGAATAGCACCCTGCATTGCTGCGAAAGGTGGATATACACTGTACTAGTGCCGACATTGTGCATGCTCTGTTGCCTGTGTCTATGTGCCTGTGGTTCTGTCAGTGTGATCATGTGATGTATCTGACCCCAGGAATGTGTCAATAAAGTTTCCCCTTCCTGGGACAATGAATTCACGGTGTTCTTATTTCAATTTCCAGGAGTGCATTTTTGTGTCCTGTACTGTAATATGAGTGTCATTAATTTAACAAAGTTTTTTTGGGATATGGACATCATCAACAAGTGTGTACACTGAGTAATTTGCAGAGGACCATGCGGATCATCTGTTACTAACTTCAGAGATTGCAGTACTTATGCTTTATAAAAACATTTTCATTTATTGCCCTATTTCCCCAGAAAATACTTTTATTCCTACACTAGGGAATATAAATCTCCATAGTGTGATAATAATTTTATTTACTTTATTTAAAAAAGGGATGGTTTTATAGAAGAATTATGCTAAATTAAATTTCTTGTTAATTTCACAAGAAATTTCTTCTTAACTTCACAAGAAATTTAATTTAGCATACTTATTCTATAAATCCATCCCTTGTTTAAATAAAGGAAATAAAATTATTATCACACTATGAAGTTAACTAATACAACATAGGATTATACAGCCAACTGGTTGCAGATTACTGTTTGGTACATTGACCTATGTTTCGACTCTTAGTAAGGATGTCTTCATCATAATGAAATCTTCATAAATCCTATAAAATAATACATAGAAAATTTAGCATGAGAAGAAACACATTAACCATGATGACAATTATCATGAATTACAAAGGTTACTTACATAAAATTAGGTTGCAAAAAAGCAGTGGTCTGAATTTAGAGCAGCTATGCTCAAGACAAAAATAAAATAAACTGTTCCAGTCTTTGCCACGTGTGCCTTGCTAGGAACGTTAGACTGATCAGCCCAGTGGCTGACATTGCTGCCATGAAAACAATACATGTTGCACTGCAGACAGTGACATGCACATTTGAAACATTATAACAGAAATAATAGAAAAAAAGACTGTTGATTTTAAAAACAAATATAAAGGAAGAGAGCTTAATGTATTTTCGAAAATACACAGTAGTCGAGCAGATTAAGTATAAATAAGACCTATCTACTAGGCTTTACAGAAATCTCCCTGCAGTCTGAACCTGACACTGTCAGATTTTTTCCTGTTTCCAAAACTGAAGGAACAGCTTGATGGTAAACCTTCACAAATGACGAAAACCTGAAGGATGCAGTTGTGACCTGGTTGAGTAGCCTGGCAGCCACGAGGTATGAAGAGGGCATACACAAACTGGTCCCAGGGTACAAGTTCTGTAATGTCAAAGGTGACTATATGGAAAAATGACAAAATGTGTGCCAGGATGTTTATATTCAGTTTCTGTGTTATTATTTAAGAACATCTTGGTATGGCAAAATGTTCTTTACTTTTTGGATGGCTCTTGTAGATCTGATGAAGTATAGAAGAAGTGGGTAATGAGGAATTCTTTGACTTTGTTTTTTAATATCTGGAGATTTTCAGTTTTCTGCTTGGTTACTACTGGGAACTTTTTATACACATTAGCACAAGAAAATAAGGCACCATTCTGAATTGTATATAAGAACACATAGATATCTTGTTGTTCTGGTTGTTGCTGGGGTCTCAAGTACAAATAGAATACTGGTTTCATGCAGCTCTCCAAGGTAGTGTATCCTGTGCAGGCTTCTTCATCTCTGCACAACTATTGCAACCTTCATCTATTTGAACCAGTTTACTGTAGTCAACCCTTAGGCTACCTCTTCAGTTTGTGCCTCCCACATTTCCTTATAATAGATTACAATACTTAAAGTGCAACAAGATGTCTAGCTGCAGAATTATTTGTGAATATAGTAATTTTTGAGTGAGCAGATTTAAACAAAATAATAGATGCAAGAGGCTGCACATCTTTATATTGAAGAAAAAAGTGTTGCATGCAGGTATGAATCTTATACTTGCTTCTCTAATACAAGTGATAAACAGATCAGGTGAAGCAGATGACAGTGTAAACTACACATCAAGTTCATTGAAAAATAATCTTCCCACAAACTCACTTTTTTAATGTTGCATATGTATACTATTCCACTTCTGGCCCAAGCCACTCGTCAAATGTTGTTTTCACAGTATACTGCTGTGTAGTACTAAATTGATATTGGATTCGGGCTGCAGTCAAAACACCAATTTTAAGATTCCCTGCTTTCAGTGAATCACTTCTTGAAAATATGGGGAAGTGTTCTTAAACTGTCTTCTTTTCCTCTTTTCAGCGTGTAAAATTTTAAAAAAAGAAAATGTTTCTCTTTACAATATCTCTCTTTATATCTGACCATTTGATTATTGTATTCAGTTCATTTCATTATACTGAACTTTACTGTATGGTGTTTACTATGACTGGCACCTTAATATACCTTTCCCCTTTCTTGTAATTACTTTCCAGTTATGTAAGAATAAACTTACCTTTCAAAAAGAAACAGTTACTCTCATTTGCTGTCATTACTTGCAGCCAGTATGCGGCAGCTGTGTTTCTTTCCTGTGTGTCACACACTGACGCATTATGAAGATATGAGTTACATACATCAGTGAAGTTTATTGGCTTTTGTTTGTTTCATGATTGAAGATTTATGCACGGAAATGCTTTGGGTCTTGAAGTAGCAATTACACTCAAAACTAGTGTCTTAAATTTGTGACAGATTTGAAAGTGACATTCATCATGTTTCTAAATGAAGTATAGACTTAAGATGTGCAACATGTACTGTTTATACAAATCTTATTTGCCTTAGATGAGGGTAACCAAGCACTGCAAGAGTTCCTAGCTGCACGTAATCCAAGACAGCAGCATTCTTCCACTCTGGAATCATATCTCATCAAACCAATCCAACGAATTCTTAAATATCCACTTCTACTGCAGCAGCTGCGAAACTTAACAGATCCTTCTTCAGATGAGCATCAGCATCTTGTTGGTAAGTACATTGTTTCACTTGCATAATGTATTATATACTAAATAAATCTGTAATTCACAGAAATGTGGCATTGTGTTGCCAGGGCTAAGCATGATTTTGTATTATGACTTTCTAAAGAAAGCTCAGTCTGAATGAGGTATTTTATTGACATGACAAGCATCTGAACATTTTGGATGTAAAAAAGTGGCCTCCTTCAGTCCAACCAATTATATCCATAAATTAACTCATCTGCTTTTCAGTTTAGAAAACTAGTCAGTTTTACTGCAGCTGAAATGCGTACTAAAAATTTGGAATCTCATCCAGAATTTTTATAAACTGAAATCTATTCATCATCACATGTATTACTGAGGAATGCTCAATCTTTTTAGGCTTGAGATCTACCACATGCGATTTAGTCAATTGAGAGACCTAATGATTCAAAAATTCATAAAAATTTAAGCACAAAACAAGACTGTAGCCAAAATTAACTATTTTAATTTCACAAAATACATAAAAGGTTATTTTCTTGCCATCAGAAGCTGTAGCCTACTACTCAGTTTTTAAGATCTTACACATGTGAAAAAAAATTAAAATATACACCATTATAAATGTTGAAAAAGGGTTAGTGAGATATCTGGCTTTGCATATTGTTGATAAGTATATTAAGCTGCCGAATAATTTGTCAGAGCCAACCTCACCCTGTCTGAAAGATGAGTAATAATAATAGTAATAATTTTATTGTCTTTAAGCCATTACAGCAATAGACAAAGTCATACATATAATACAATACAGTACAGTACATGCTATAGAAGGACAGAGTTGTTAAGAACTTTACAGTTTAATATCACAGGTCATGAAATCCTTTACATTGTAGAATGGGTTTACAACTAACCAGTCATAAAGTGTTTGTTTGTATTGTTGCTCTGGTAAGTTTTGTATACCTTGTGGAAGTTTGTTAAATAATTTGTGGCCCATAAGTTCATAACTGTTAACTGATTTTGACAGTCTGTGGTAGGGCGTATAGATAGAGCTGTTTGTCCTAGTGCTGTAACAATGTATATTTGCCCTGCGTTTTACTTTAGGTAAGTTCTTTTTTGTGTAGATTAAAACATAATAAATATATAGGTTTATTACTGTCATGATTTTCTGTTGAGTAAACAAAGGTTTACAATGAGCCTTGTATGGTGAGCCTGTAATTATCCTAATAGCTTTCTTTTGGAGCAATAGTATATCATGCACACAAGTGGAGTTTCCCCATAAAATAATGCCATAGGATATGATGCTTTGGAAAAATGAGTAGTAAGATACTCTAACATAATTTTTAGGTACACAGTGCATTAATCGCCTTAACGAATAGATTACCCTAGACAATTTACCACTAATATACTTAATATGTGGATTCCAAGAAAGTTTATCATCCAGATATACCCCCAAAAATTTAACACAACTAGGATCATCTGATGGAAACTTGTCTTTTAAACTAAATACCATCTGCTTGGTTTTGCTTTCATTAAGCAAGAACCCATTTGCTTTAAACCAGAGTGAAGCTTGCTCAATTGTCTCTGTAACACATGTTTTAAGGCTATTAAGATCATTACTGCTGTTCAGAAACATTGTATCATCAGCATAGAGTACTGTTCTGGATTTGATAAATGATGGCAGGTCATTTATCATTATTAGGAAAAGGAAAGGGCCCAGCACGGATCCCTGCGGAACACCTACCTCAACTTGTTCTATACTGGATATTTCTTTCCCAACACAGACGGCTTGCTTACAGTTTTGTAAATATGATCTTAATAGCTTAAGGCTGTTACCTTTAACACCATAAAAGTCCATTTTTTCGAGTAGTAGTGTATGTTCTACACAGTCAAAGGCTTTGCTTAGGTAACAAAAAGTCACTTGGGCAAAGCATTTATCTTCAAATACTTGATGGATGTATTTAACAACATTGTCTATGGCATCAATGGTTGACAGGTTTTTCCTAAAGCCATACTGTCATCCACTTATTAATCCTATGTTATCAAAGTAAACAGATAATTGTTGGTAAATTATGCATTCTAGAACTTTTGAGGAAACTGGGACTATGGATATTGGCCTGTAACTTGAGACAGAATTTTTATCTCCTTTTTTATGTACTGGAACTACCCTAGACAGTTTAAGCTCATCAGGGAAAAAACCCTCCAGTATATACTTGTTTATACAATATGTTAGGGGGTACACTATACAGTATATTACTTTCTTAAGCATGTTACAAGACAGGTCAGTCAGTTAATTTCTACACTTTGATTTCACTATGTTCATCATTGAAAATGCTACCTCACATAGATAAGTTGATCCAAAAAATGTTAAAATGTACATCACTTTAACAATGTTATGGTAGGATTTTATACTCACTCTTTTTGTATTGTGACACATCATTTTGAAATCAAATTATTTCCTCTTCAAGTTCAGTTTCACTACAAGAGAAATGATTACGCATTTTATTTGAAATATTTTTCACATCCACTTTCTGGAAAGTTGAGCTGTTATATCGCTTTGAAAATCTGAAAATCAGTTTTCAAATTCTATCTTCAGTGCAATCATGCTGGCTGTACACGTCTCTGCAGCTTCTTGATCCAGTAGTGTTCGTTGATCCCACAGTTCTGACTGTATTTGAGGAAACTGTTTCCCATTTAGTTTCTGAAACTGGACTACCCAAAAATCAAGTTTTTGCATAAAACACTTTATAGAAATGTAATCATTATGATGATTTGTTTTTTTATTTGAAGTTCTTTGTTTCATTCATTTAGTTTTACTGACATAGCAGCTGCAAATGGCAGATCCAGCAACCAGCTCAAATCATACAGTTATGAATAATCTTCCTCTCTTTCAGACACAAATTTTATCGCTGGTAGATTTCCTCTAAATCTGTTTAGAAGCATACCTCTTCTCAGCCATCAACCTTCATTGTGCAATAGCAGGTCTCTGTACTGGCTATTCAATTCTTCTAATTTCAATCTAAACTTTGTTCTCTATAGTGATTGTGAGCAAATTGAATTCACAGTTTTTGTGACATTGCTCCTAACATGTACAATTCTCAAAATATCTCCACAAATCACTTGCTGATGCACAGTATAACGATATTTAAAGAAAAGCAGGAAAGATTCGTTGTTTGCATGCCAGGTAATAAATCATTTGTGTTTCCTTACCATGCAAGGCACTCCATCAGTAGTACCAGATGCAAGTTTTTGAATCGGAAAATCATATTCCAAACTGAAATATGTGAATGCATTGTAAATATCTTCTCTCATATAGTGTCTTTCAAGGTCAAAGTTATATGTCAGTCTTCTCTTACACTGAAATCTGAAAATACCAACCATAAATTGAGGTGGATTGTTTCCATCTACTGACACATCTAACTGCATTGAGAAACAAAAGCAGGATTGCAAATCTATGATCAGTTGACATTTTATAATTTCTGCCATTAATTCCACTTCTCTTGTTATAGTAGGTCCTGACAGAGGCATGTCTCTGATGGTTGATATTATCCCTCACATGTTTTTGAATGGGGAAAACAGGGACTCACTAGCTAGTAGAAAGAAGTCCTCTACATCAGTGCATCAGCAAAGGGTTTTTCATGTTTCATGAGTACTTCTGATACATGAAATGATGCAATGTTTGATGAAAGACTTTTTTGTACAGGCTTGACAAAAAATGACTGCCGTGACTGTAAATTACTTTTAAGATTAGAAAGTTTCTTGCCCCTCAACCCACTACCAACAGCTGCTTCCAATTCAAAGTCTTTGTGGACTGCTCTGAAATGGCATTCTTTGTGGACTGCTGTAAAATGGCATTCAGTAGTGTTCTTTTTAGGTATGGGTAAATTAGCATTACATACCAAACATATACATGTATCTTCATGCATTGTAACAAAAAATTGTTCTTCCCACTCATTGCACTGTATGGAGCAGAGACATGGACCATGAGAAAGAAGGAGAAAAAATACTTAGAGAGCTTTGAAACGTGGTGCTGGAGGAGAATGGAAAAGATCAAGTGGACAGATCGCATAAAAAATGATGATGTACTGCGAAGAGTAGCAGAGGAGAGAAGTATTCTGCGTACAATTCTTCAGAGAGAGGCCAACTGGATTGGACATGTACTTAGACATGAGGGACTCATACGTGATGTCATCGAAGGGAAAATCAGAGGAAACGCAGGATGAGGAAGAAGAAGAATTCAACATCTGGAGGACATGAAAGATGGAAGGAGATACAACAGACTGAAGGAAGAAGCTGAAGACATGGAACAGTGGAATCAGAAATTCTCCGTACGAAGACATGGACCTGCCATTAGGCAGAATACTACATAATAATAATAATACAATGTTACTGATTGCTGTGTAGTTAATTATCAAACAAATTCAATGTTCATCTCTCAATCTGTTTTGTAAATCCCACAGTATAGGGTTATTCATAAGCTCCAGTAGATTTCAGAAGACAACTGCATGGAACTTGCAAGACATACAGAAAAATCATGCATATCAATGGATGGACCCTCTCTCCAAGTTTTGATTTGTTATTCACATTGTGGAATAGTTGCAAAGTGCATCACTAAAGAGCAGGCATGTCAGAAAATGGTGTATAATGGAGTGGTGCAGTCATTTTGTCTTCTTGAATTTGTTAAACATGAATCAGTTGTGATAAATCGGTGGTGATTTTGTACCAAATGTCAGGTAAAATCTCCACCAAACAAAACAAGGAGGCCATAGGAGCTGCTTGTTTCAGACATTTCCATACACTTTTGTCTTACGGAATCATCTTTTGGGGCAACCAGCCCTTGGCAAAAAAAGTTTTTATTGCTCAGAAGAGAGCTATACGTATCATGAGTGGTGTGCAACCAAGGCATTCATGCAGGAATCTGTTTAGGAACCTACAGGTATTTACAATTATATCTCAGTACATATATCCTTTGTATGTTTCATTAATAAAAACAACTCTCTCTTCAAAACCAATAGTGAATAAAACGGTCACAATACAAGGTCAAAAAGGACATTCATAGTAACCAGTCAAACTATTCCCTTGTACAGGAAGGAGTCAATTATACATGCATCAAAATTTACAGTGCTCTACCCAGTGTCATCAAAAGTCTTGTTCCTGAAACGCCAAAGTTCAAGAGCAAACTGAAGGAATACCTAATACAAAAATCATTCTATTCAGTTTGTGAATTTTTTAGTGCATGGGAGCAAGTTTTTATTATACAATCGAGTTAGCCACGCAATGTAAGCATAAATGTAAATTATTTGTTGCTGTAATGTTATATTTTTGCTCAAATAATTTTATATTGTTAATCTGAATGTGTACACAAAAGTGTTAATTCTGATGTATGTAATATGTTTTTATTCCTTCTAGTGTGCCATGTTGTTACTATGAGTCTTGTCATGAATTAACCATATTGTGTGCTACTGTATTGTTAACATTGTAAAAATACTGACTCATTCCATGTCCTTGCATCTCCATTGCTATCAGGATCTATGGAACTTGCAAGTGTGTGTGTGTGTGTGTGTGTGTGTGTGTGTGTGTGTGTGTGGTTTGTTTATTTGTTTGTTTATGTGTGTGTGTCTGATTGTTTGCATGTGCAAATGCACATGCATGGTGCTAATAAGAGATGGAAATCTGGATTATACTGTCAAATGACACAAAGTAGATAGTTATTCAGGGCTTAGAAATGTGTAACAGAAAGCAGTGTACATTAGCTATTGAGCTCTCTGGTTCTTCTAGTAGAAAGCATAAACATTCACTCACAGAGCCAAACAGACAGACAAATGCACATAATTGCCTCTGCAGCAGCACGTGCTTGGGTGTCTGTGTGGTAGTGTATGTGATTGTTTGTATTTTCTATGAGAAAAAGGGCCAGGGAGCTAAAAGACAAGAGAACATTGTTTTCTGTTACAGGTGTCTATGCATCCCGTATTGATCTGCTATAAGTGAATGGTGCCTTTCCCTTCTTTTATTAGTTGTTCCATCTTAGAATTTCCATTATTGCTATACAACATAGCTAGAGTAGAATATTAGGGAGGGAGGAGCAAAAGAGAGAGAGAGAGAGAGAGAGAGAGAGAGAGAGAGAGAGAGAGAGAGAGAGAGAGAAGTGAAAAACAAAGTATGATGTCAGGACAGAAGAGCATTGGGGGCAAAGGTAGAAAACTGTGGGAGGCAAAGACAAAGACAAAAGAGTAAAAAGGAGTCCTTTACGATTGATCTAGCAGCAATTTAGCCTGTGGGCCTACATAATTCAGAACTAGAGGGTGTGCTGGAGGGAAAACTCTGACCTATGTGGTTCAGATGGAATGATGTTGTTTATGTGGATTGGAGAGTGGTGCTTTGTGTGAGGACGTAGGAGGTTAGAGGATTACCAATGGCACAGTATTCTGAAGCTGCTGCTCAAGTAATTATCATTGTGGTGTGCAGCATGCTTAGCAAGCATGTGTTTGAATTTGTGAGGCCAAACTCAATTTTTGTCAATCAACATTCATATAGGTAGGCAGCTGGTTAGTTGTAAGGTCTTGTAACAGTTAGGTGCAGGATGAGACTATGAGGGTTTATGGATGTAATGGGATATTCAGTAAGTCAGGTGTGTTGGTAGGAGTGTTGATAGATTGTCCTGTGCCTCATTCCAAAACATGAGATAGTGAAAGCCATGGCAAAGATTGTGTTGTGTTTGGCAAGGCATGTGTGTTAAGGATAGTACAATTTAGCAGCAGTGATGATGCCAAGATTGTGGAAAGGTATGAGGTCAGGTATCTTTTTATGGAATAACTGTCTGTAAAGGTTGTTGAAAACTTATAAATATAAGTGAATAACTCCTTTATCACACCAAGCTGCATTGCCTGCAAGTATCAAAATTACATGAGAGTGACATGGAACAGATGACAGCTGTCAAAAAGGACGAACTCTTGTTGGTTAACAATTCTGATATCAACTAAGGCTTCTACAGAAGCATCCAATATGTGGAGGTCAGTGTCCATGAAGGAACAGTAAAACAGATTTGAGAGAGTGTGTAGAAGTACTGGAGGAAAGAGCATTTATCTGTTCATCTGTGAAGGGTTAGGACTGGATGAACTGAAGGCTTTCTTTAGGTGACCAATATACAGAATAACATAAAAAAAGCCATCATCCATTTTCCTATGGCAGATCCATGGATTTGTTGGCAAATTAGGCTTGAAAAAGAAGATGTAAATGAGTCAGAATGTGGTTGGTTAAGCAGATTTGGAATGAGATGATGAGCCATTGGAATAATGGGAAAGGCAGTGTTCCACATCATTTGACAGCACAGAAGTGTTATGCAAGTCAATAGATTTGTTAAGACATTACAATATGTACAAATAATTATGTAGCAGTCTCTTAGGGAGGCATGACTGTTCTTGATTTACTTTCTTTACAAAACATTATCACCTCTCAGTTATTGCAATTAATCTGTGATCAACTTTGTGCATATTTTTATTAAACACACATTCTTTTTATTTCAGAGGCCCTTAAGGGCATGGAGAAGGTAGCTGAACATATAAATGAAATGCAAAGGATACATGAAGAGTATGGAGCAATATTTGATCACTTGTTTAGGCAACATCAAAAATCATGTAAACAGGTAATAAGCATCAGTACCTATAGCACTTGTGTAGTATTTCTGTGAAATTAATAAACTGCTACTTTTGTTCATAGGATGGAGTAAACCATTTACTTGCTTCTTATTAATTTACCTATCCAGTTCTAATAATATAGCTCAAACAAATAAAATGCTATTTTGAATCTTTTGATGTTCCACATCCACAGAAAATCGTTAGCACTTAGTTTTTTATATTTATTCTCCTAAGGAGGAAATAAAATGCAGTAGAGTTACATTGCATGTGATTCCTTCAATTATCTACATATTTGAGAACACTGGTAGTCATTTTACTCAACACTTTATTAGATCACTTCATGTTAAAAGAAACTTGTTAATTCATTTTATTTGGCCTTCAGCATTTAACACTATTTAGCCATGGACAGATGCAATAACTATGATACAAGTCTGTCTTCTATACAGCATTTTAGTAATTACAGACACTCCAGAAAATACACATCACTTGTAATTGACTCTATTGGAAAAATTTAAAAGAAACTTGACACATTCTACTGCACTCAATGCTAGCTGATGTACAGCAAATGACACATGTGGCTCACTTGACACAACAAGGCATGCATTAAGCATAGATGTGTATAAAAAAGAAAAACATACAAAAGATTTTGACCCACAGAGACCACAGATATTCAACCGAATGCTTTGATTAAGCTCAACAGCTTCTTTTGGAAGTAAAACATTCTACAGTGTTGCACAGGTCACCAGGCTCTTACTTTTGTTTCTTGGGCTGTGCTAATGATCTGTTTGATTCCTTCACACTCATTTTAGATTGGCTGTTAATCATTGGTTTTCCCATGATACTTGACGACTCTGGTAGATTTATGTAAATGCAGATGAAATGGTTACCAAATAATTTGTATTCTCCCTTTGTGTCCATTAGGACTTCAATTACCTTCTTAATGTTTTATTTTTGCCTTTTATGGCATTATCTGGTGCCTATGCAGATTGTTTGTCAAGATTTCCAAATGATCCTGCTTTCTGGTCCAGATGACATCCTTTACAGGTTTTTGTATCACACCACTATTTTCCTGTTTAAGTACACAGTTTTCATAAACTCCTTTTTACATAATTTATATTTCTGAATGGTATTGTGTCTCTGATCCTATATTACATATTCGTAATATATGGAAATGTGTGTGCATCATAACAGTCTTTGTTAAATGTCAGATTTCCACTTTATTCTTTGATGTTTACAACTGGGAATATTGTAGCTGACCTATTTCTTTATTGATGTAGTGTTTGTGTTCATAAGTATTTTTACTGTCACAGAATAGAAAATGCATGCTTTTTTTTATGATTTTTCTTGATCTTGCAAACTCTATTCACTAATTTGATGTGACGTTCACATAAAAAGAAATGTATAACACAGGCATAATTTGTGACACTGAGTGACTTAGTCTTTGCACGTCTTATCATTTCTGAGTATAAGCATCTTGGTGGTAAATTGAATGGCATAAGAGTGCAAATAATTACCATATTGCATAAAAGTTGTTCTTGAATGTTCAGACATTTTCCAAAGCTGGTGATACATTCTCATTGGATGAGACAGTTTGTAATATTTCTCTTCCCAATAAGCAACACAATTCTAAGATTTCATCTCAGAAGAGCATTAAAATTGTAAAATTCATTCCCATATCAATAAGTCTAATAAGGTTTATTAAGTGCATTTTAGGTCTGAAATTTCACTATTCTTGCATTTCATATTTAATATTGGGAAGAGATACTTACAAACAAATTTACCTATCTTTCTGTCTTGCTTCTAGCTTATTGCCCAAGATCAGATTTGTTATCTGTTGAGAAGAGAAGAGAAATTTGTTAACATCGAGTATAGATTTAAATGTCAAGAAGTTGTTCCTGAAAGTATTTGTATGGAGTGTAGCCACATATGGAAGTGAAATGTGAATGATAAATAGTTTAGACAAGAAGAGAATGGAAGCTTTTGAAATGTGGTGCTACAGAAGAATGCTGAGGATTAGATGGGTAGACCACATAACTAATGAGAAGGTATTGAATAGAATTGGGAAGAAGAGAAATTTGTGGCACAACTTGACTAGAAGAAGGGATCAGTTAGTAGGACATGTCCTGAGGCATCAAGGGATCACCAATTTAGTATTGGAGGGCAGCTTGGAAGGTAAAAATCATAGAGGGAGACCAAGAGATAAATAGATTGCAGCAGGTACTGAGAGATAAAGAAGCTTGCACAGGATAGAGTAGCATGGAAAGCTGCAGCAAACCAGTCTCTGGACTGAGGACCACAACAACAACAACATCTGTTGATTGAAACATGTTTTTCTGCGCTTTTTGAATTTTTTTTTTACGCCTACAAAACTTAGTATGTTTACACAACAGAAAACTGTAGATAGACCCATCACAGCATGTTTACAGAACAAATACATATTGTGAAATCAGAGTATTGTTGGTGCATTGCTCATATTTGTAATATTGCTTTCCCTTATAGACTGTTCTTGAAAGATGAACTTTTTTAATTACAATAATTTTCTTTTTATGACATTAACTTTGACAAAATTATATATTTTTAGAAATTTCATATTAAAATAGGAATTTAGTATTGGTTACTTAAATTTGTTTCATTTTTACAAAAAAATTCTTTAAAATTTGGAATATTCTTTAAAAAATAATTTTATACAGAAAATGTTGTTTTGGGACAGGAAATCATTTTTTCATATGTCCAAAAGAAGGAGATTTCAAATGGTAATTTTAAAACAATGAATTTTTATGTGTGTAGAAATTTTTGTACACATGATAATTTCATAAATTTTCTTTAAATAAACTGCATTTTTACTATCAGGAGACTGATAACTAAATTCTGAGTAATAAAAATCAATCTGAAAAATCCTAAGTAAAATTTTAACAATTTCTGTAATTTTTAGATCGCCCATTACATATTTTATAGACTGTATAAGAGAAAAAGAAAGTGTTGACTGGATAGACAGCTCCTTCCCAGAAAGAAAATTTTCCTACCCCCAGTTACTTTCGTAGCTTTGCCACTGAATTTAGTTCAGACAGTTAGAATCCAACACTTATGATCCCAATCTTAACAGGATTTCAAAATCTAGCCCAAACAAAAAGAATTTTTTACTTGAGTAGTTTACAAGTAGTTTTATGAGAATGAATCAATCTCTGAATCTAAAAAATTTGCTTCGGGATCTCACATTCACATTTACTGTGCAAGTTATAAGTGCCACTAGTAACACTCAGCAATGTGGTATAGGTTTAATTATTAAGAAGACAGGATAACCTTCTGGAAATCATCATCTTTTTCTCCTCTACCTAAAAGTTGTTAGTCTTGCTTATACTTCCTCCTTTCTCAGTGCTATCATATCTTATACCAACTTTAATTTCATACAGCAACTGTTCTCCTATTCTGGCTGGGTTCTGAAAATTCCTTAATGCATTTTACATGTACAAATTAAATAAGAGTGAAGATAAGCCTCATCCTGGCTTTACTCATTTTAATATCTTAGTCTGTGGTTCAGTCTTCCCTATTACTGCATTATAATTCTTGTAGAGTTACAGGGTTATGATTTTGCCCCTATAGTCAATTACCATGTTCTTCATTTCTTGAACTATTTGTTCCAGTCAGTGTTGTAGAACATCTTTTCTATGTGTATGAAGATGATCAATATCGATGTGTTAAATCTCAAGAATTTTTTTGTGTAATTGCTAATAATGCAAGTATTGACTCTCATATTCAACAGCTCCTTCAAGATCACCATTGATCATTTTGATCTATGAAATGATAGATTATCTTGGTTGCTATTTTTCAGGCATGTGATATGAGGCTGAATGCTCTGCACTGATTGCACTTCTTTGCACAATTGGTCTTTGGAATATATATCATACCTTTCCATTTAAAGCTGTCAGGTATTTCTCCCTTCATATAAATAAATGTTACTTTTACCATTAGCTATACAGTATTTTTCCTACCCCCATGAACCATGGACCTTGCCGTTGGTGGGGAGGCTTGCGTGCCTCAGCGATACAGATAGCCGTACCGTAGGTGCAACCACAACGGAGGGGTATCTGTTGAGAGGCCAGACAAACGTGTGGTTCATGAAGAGGGGCAGCAGCCTTTTCAGTAGTTGCAGGGGCAACAGTCTGGATGATTGACTGATCTGGCCTTGTAACACTAACCAAAACAGCCTTGCTGTGCTGGTACTGTGAACAGCTGAAAGCAAGGGGAAACTACGGCCGTAATTTTTCCCGAGGGCATGCACCTTTACTGTATGGTTAAATGATGATAGCGTCCTCTTGGGTAAAACATTCTGGAGGTAAAATAGTCCCCCATTCGGATCTCCGGGCGGGGACTCGAGAGGATGTCGTTATCAGGAGAAAGAAAACTGGCGTTCTACGGATCGGAGCGTGGAATGTCAGATCCCTTAATCGGGCAGGTAGGTTAGAAAATTTAAAAAGGGAAATGGATAGCTTAAAGTTAGATATAGTGGGAATTAGTGAAGTTTGGTGGCAGGACGAACAAGACTTCAGGTCAGGTGACTACAGGGCTATAAACACAAAATCAAATAGGGGTAATGCAGGAGTAGGTTTAATAATGAATAATAATGAATAGGAAAATAGAAATGCAGGTAAGCTACTACAAACAGCATAGTGAACGCATTATTGTGGTTGAGATAGATACGAAGCCCACGCCTACCACAGTAGTACAAGTTTATATGCCAACTAGCTCTGCAGATGACGAAGAAATTGAAGAAATGTTTTATGAAATAAAAGAAATTATTCAGATAGTGAAGGGAGATGAAAATTTAATAGTCACGGGTGACTGAAATTCGTCAGTAGGAAAAGGGAGAGAAGGAAACGTAGTAGGTCAATATGGACTGGGGGTAAGAAACGAAAGAGGAAGCCGCCTGGTAGAATTTTGCACAGAGCACATCCTAATCATAGCTAACACTTGGTTCAAGAATCATAAAAGAAGATTGTATATGTGGAAGAAGCCGGGAGATACTGACAGGTTTCAGATAGATTATATAATGGTAAGACAGAGATTTAGGAACCAGGTTTTAAATTGTAAGCCATTTCCAGGGGCAGATGTGGACTCTGACCACAATCTATTGGTTATGAACTGTAGATTAAAACTGAAGAAACTGCAAAAAGGTGGGAATTTAAGGAGATGGGACCTGGATAAACTGAATAAACCAGAGGTTGTACAGAGTTTCAGGGGGAGCATAAGGGAACAATTGACAAGAATGGGCGAAAGAAATACGGTAGAAGAAGAATGGGTAGCTTTCAGGGATGAAGTGGTGAAGGCAGCAGAGAATCAAGTAGGTAAAAAGACGAGGTCTAGTAGAAATCCTTGGGTAACAGAAGAAATATTGAATTTAATTGATGAAAGGAGAAAATATAAAAATGCAGTAAATGAAGCAGGCAAAAAGGAATACAAACGTCTCAAAAATGAGATCGACAGGAAGTGCAAAATGGCGAAGCAGGGATGGCTAGAGGACAAATGTAAGGCTGTAGATAGAGGCTTGTCTCACTAGGGGTAAGATAGATACTGCCTACAGGAAAGAGACCTTTGGAGAAAAGAGAGCCACTTGTATGAATATCAAGAGCTGAGATGGAAACCCAGTTCCCAGCAAAGAAGGGAAAGCAGAAAGGTGGAAGGAGTATATAGAGGGTCTATACAAGGGTGATGTACTTGAGGACAATATTATGGAAATGGAAGAGGATGTAGATGAAGATGAAATGGGAGATATGATACTGCGTGAAGAGTTTGACAGAGCACTGAAAGACCTGAGCCGCAACAAAGCTCTGGCAGTAGACAACATTCCATTAGAACTACTGACAGCCTTGAGAGAGCCAGTCCTGACAAAACTCTACCATCTGGTGAGCAACATGTATGAGACAGGCGAAATACCCTCAGACTTCAAGAAGAATATAATAATTCCAATCCCAAAGAAAGCATGTGTTGACAGATGTTAAAATTACCGAACTATCAGTTTAATAAGTCACAGCTGCAAAATACTAACACGAATTCTTTACAAACGAATGGAAAAACTAGTAGAAGCCGACCTCGGGGAGAATCAGTTTGGATTCCATAGAAATATTGGAACACATGCGGCAATACTGACCCTACGACTTATCTTAGAAGCTAGATTAAGGAAAGGCAAACCTACGTTTCTAGCATTTGTAGACTTAGAGAAAGCTTTTGACAATGTTGACTGGAATACTCTCTTTCAAATTCTGAAGGTGGCAGGGATATAATACAGGGAGCGAAAGGCTATTAACAATTTGTACAGATACCGGACGGCAGTTATAAGAGTCGAGGGGCATGATAGGGAAGCAGTGGTTGGAAAGGGAGTGAGACAGGGTTGTAGCCTCTCCCCGATGTTGTTCAATCTGTATATTGAGCAAGCAGTAAAGGAAACAAAAGAAAAATTTGGATTAGGTATTAAAATCCATGGAGAAGAAATAAAAACTTTAAGGTTCGCCGATGACATTGTAATTCTGTCAGAGACAGCAAAGGACTTGGAAGACCAGTTGAATGGAATGGATAGTGTCTTGAAAGGAGGATATAAGATGAACATTAACAAAAGCAAAACAAGGATAATGGAATGTAGTCAAATTAAGTCGGATGATGCTGAGGGAATTAGATTAGGAAATGAGACACTTAAAGTAGTAAAGGAGTTTTGCTATTTGGGGAGCAAAATAACTGATGATGGTCGAAGTGGAGAGGATATAAAATGTAGAGTGGCAATGCAAGGAAAGCATTTCTGAAGAAGAGAAATTTGTTAACATTGAGTATGGATTTAAGTGTCAGGAAGTCGTTTCTGAAAGTATTTGTATGGAGTGTAGCCATGTATGGAAGTGAAACATGGACGATAAATAGTTTGGACAAGAAGAGAATAGAAGCTTTTGAAATGTGGTGCTACAGAAGAATGCTGAAGATTAGATGGGTAGATCACATAACTAATGAAGAAGTATTGAATAGGATTGGGGAGAAGAGAAGTTTGTGGCACAACTTGACTAGAAGAAGGGATTGGTTGGTAGGACATGTTATGAGGCATCAAGGGATCACCAGTTTAGTATTGGAGGGCAGCGTGGAGGGTAAAAATCGTAGAGGGAGACCAAGAGATGAATACACAAAGCCAATTCAGAAGGATGTAGGTTGCAGTACTTACTGGGAGATGAAGAAGCTTGCACAGGATAGAGTAGCATGGAAAGCTTCATTAAACCAGTCTCAGGACTGAAGACCACAACAACAACAACAACAACAACATACAGTATTTGTTTTCTGTCTCCAAAGAAACAAAGTAGTGTGTGTTTTTGAATGAAATTTTTTGTGCCTTTATATCTTCCTTTAGCTTGACACCACAGAATTTCAATTCCATCATGTCTGCATAGCTTACTACACTTGACACCCACACACCTGCACAAATTCATTTCATATGAGTTAAGTGATTGGTGGTATCAGTGACCAGTTCTTCAGGTGAAAAATAAATTATAGTTACCAGTCAGTGTGCTGACTAAAAAGTAATTTCAGCAGAAAGTATTATTCTGGGCACCAAGAAACATCAACAGCCATTTGAATTTATGATAATATATTTCTTACTGCCCTGATTAGTCAGTAACAGTTAATTTGACAGCACTCTGCATTTGTTTCTCCTTTTTTACTATTAAATGCAGTGTCTAGGCATAGGCTGTTTAAATGAATTAAAAATGTCAGTAATGCCATCACTCATGAGTTTTCAGTGTGGCCATGTCATATACAAGGATTAAGTTAGCATTAGCACCATTGTTAGCATCATTGTTTAATCCCTTAAAGCAAAGATATCACTATTACCACATTGTTCATATTCTGGTTTTCCTAAATGTATCAATGTAAATACTGGCTGCGAAATCCTAACGTGTATAAGTTTATCTCAGCCTGCTACAGTCAGATAGCCTTTTATTTGGAATGAAAGAGTACTGATGCTGGGAGTCATCAACTTTCCTTATTTCAGAAAGAACTTTATCTCTGAAAATAGTTTAGATGTTGTTATTTTACTACGTTTGTAAGTGACTGTGTCTTTTATATTTGAGAGTCTTGGATAGGTTCCACACTTAATATTATTTTATTGTAATTACATGGTAAGTAACAAATGTGGTGTCTATGTTTCAGCCAATTGATCTCTCACCTGGCGATCTTCTTTATTATGGAGGTGTTGAATGGTTGAACATATCTGACTTCCTAGGAAAAATAAAGAAAGGCCTTGAACTCCATGCAATGTGCTTTGTATTCAAGTCAGCAGTTGTGTTCCTCTGTAAGGAACGATTGCGACAGAAGAAGAAACTAATGGTTAGAAATCATATTAATGCTTTTTAAGTAGCATTACATTAATTATTTGAGTGTAATATATTAGACAAACCAGTTTTTTGTTGTATATACTTGAACAATTTCTTGTGATTAAACTCATGAACAATCTTTTCCTCTATTAATAGTACAGAACATATATTAAAAAACTTCTAGTTCAGTATTCTAAAAATTTCATTGTACTACAAACATTTTGTTGTCATAGTTAGGTATAGTGTGATTAATTAATTTTGTTTGCTGTACGCAGGGGGTGTCGAGCAAAGGCAGTTCCAGTGAAGTAGAAATAATTCGATACCAAGTTCTTATTCCTGTAACTGAAGTACAAGTTCGTGCAAGTTCAGCAAAGGACATGGATTCACATTTCCTCTGGGAACTTATACATCTTAGGTCACAACTACAAAGGCGATCAGAAAAGGTTTACGTTCTTTCTAACAGGTAACCTTAATATGAATCTTGACAGCTTCATTACCAATAAAAACCTTCCCTAAAGATTTCTAGTTGAATTGTCCCATATTTGTAACATAACTAATTACTTTAAACATAAATAGACTGTATAGCAAGAAGTGTTATCTTGTACCAATGTGACAGCTGTCTTCAAAGAAATTTTACTGCTAGTTAAGTTATTACTATTATATTATAGCTGTACTCTACCAAGATGCAAGAAAAACTGGCCAGTTATGCCAAGTAAAGTACCTTCTTCAAACAAACAGACTGTACTGAAAGTGTTATCTCTCTTTTTGCATTTATTAGGTTGCTGTGTCCAACATGATCTCTTCAGTTACTAGTCACATACTGAGCTGTGCACAGAATAATTTTTCATCTACATACAGTAATACAGAAAAGTTGTGCTTCAAGTTTCCCCAAGCACAGTTTTCTCTGATGGGTTTATCAGAATATCTTGACTGAACCCCTAATTCTTTTAATCTGTGAATTTCTTCATATACTTCTTCACAAAAGAATTGAAGCACCCAGAAGGGGAGGAGGAAACAAAATGAAACTTGACATGTTGAGAGGGTATGTGTTGTTATTTCATTGGTTACAAATTCGAGTCAAATTTACAAATAACTTGGCTGTATGAGCACTGTATTGCACCTATTTTGACCTGAATGGATGCACTGGCTCAGTTGGCAAGGGTGCCGTAAAGCCATTGTATCCTTTCCTGAGGCAAGCCAGCCTGCAAATGTTGTAACTGGTCGTTGATATCCTGGATAGTTGGAAGTATGAGCCCACTTATTAGTATGATGTTGCATCATTTGTGCCTGGCACTGGGATGGAGTTGATGTCCAAGCTGGTTCCACACATGTTCCATTGGGGACAGATCTGAGGTATTTTGCTGGTCACAGGAGTAGCTCAGCATCTTGCTGACAGTTCATAGAGACACATGCCTTGTGTGGATGAGCACTGTCCTGCTGAAAAATGGCACCACAATACTGTCACATGAGAGGGAAAATACAAGATGTCTGTGATATCCACCAGAGTTCCTCCAACCACTACCATCTGTGACTTAAAGACTTAACCGATGGATCCTTACACCAAGACACCAGGAGTAACACTGCTGTGTGTCTCCAAAAAATAGAAAGAATAGGACCTCTTCCAAGATCAGATGGTCATCTAGGGTAGCACAGAATCGTAATTCATCACTGAACACAATGCAACCTCATTCGTCAGCAGTACATCCTTTCCTGTCACAATACCACTTCATATGCAGCCATTTGTGTTGTAGTGTTAATAGCACCCTATGTGTGGGAGATTAATTCCATCGTCCAGCTAATGGTGCAGGATGACACAGAAAGTTGCAAGCAGTCCGTTACTTGTTCTAGGATGTCAGGCACAAATGTGAAGGGATTACAATGTGCTTGGCACACAGTACAACAGTCCTCCCTTGTGGTGGTCAGATGTGGTCATTTGGAATCTTGAGGATGAGTATGCCTGCCAACATTCCCATTCAGTCCAGCATCAGGCTGCTGTCGTGTCTGATTGCCACACAAATCTGGATATTGTGTGATTCAGCCAGGCAGCCAAATGCAGACTCACAATGATACTGCTCCCAAACTCTGTAAGGTGCTGATAATGATGTCTCACATGTATACGCAGAACCTCTGTGTCCTTCACACTGGTTGCTCAACATCTGACATTGTTCATACCATTTACACACTCTACTGGCCTGTTAGTGACAGTAAAAATGAATGACACTAATGCACTCTGGTGGCTGCTCCTACTTGTCACAGAGAATTGCAACACTAATTGTTTACATACTTGCCAATGGTGTGACATGCACAAAGTTATATTGACATTGTCTTCCATATGTTTCACATTTTTGTCATAGAGTGTATATTCATTTTTTCTATTGGTTGCAGTACGAAGAAAAACATTTATGAGTGTGAAATGAACCAACAGATATGTTAATAGACACAAACTGACATTGTGAACTATTTCTGCGTGTTAAATTACACAAGCATGTAGCATAGGTCATTGTGGAAGGAACCAGTTGGAAGAACATCAGTGGTAACAGATGTCAGTACCATGAGTAACTCTGAACAGGCCTCAGAAGGCCCAACAGTACCGACCAATTGTCGTGTCATCTTCAGCCAGTAGGCGTCACTGGATGTGGATATGGAAGGGCATGTGGCCAGCACACTTCACTTCCAGCTGTTGTCGTTCTTTGTGACCAGAGACATTACTTCTCAGTCATGTAGTTACTCAATTGGCCTCACAACTGCTGAATGCATCCAACTTGCTAACAGCACTTGGCAAACCCGGATGGTCACCCATCCAAGTGCTAGCCCAGCCCAACAGTGCTTAACTTCGATGACCATAAATAAAATAAAGTAAAAAGCACTGCTTCAGCCAGTATGCAATTATCCTAGATGTGGATGTGGGCTACGTGATTTTTCAAGAACCCTGTGGCATGCATACTGCAGTGGCTCCCTACATAACTGTGCTGTTTCCTTGGGCTCTGATAATAATGGAAACGTCGTGTGGCTAGGGCCTCCCGTCGGGTAGACCGTTCGCCTGGTGCAGGTCTTTCGATGTGACGCCACTTCGGCGACCTGTGCGTCGATGGGGATGAAATGATGATGATTAGGACAACACAACACCCAGTTCCTGAGCGGAGAAAATCTCCGACCCAGCCGGGAATCGAACCCGGGCCCTTAGGATTGACAGTCTGTCACGCTGACCACTCAGCTACCAGGGCGAACTTGGGCTCTGATGACACCAGCATCCTTGAATACTCCTCTATTCCTCATGGAATAAGCACATAGAACTTGAAACCCCCCAATTTACACCTGCTGCAGTGTGATGAAGGCACAAGCAGTCTGCTTGCTTCACAGTACAGTTTTGAGATGCTGCCCACTTCATAAGACTGGCAGTGTTATCTGTTATAAGCACTTGGCCTATGTGGCCAGGATTGGAATTTAGGGTATCCAGTTAGCATTGTCTGGGCCTGGTAAACTGTAGACTGGCAGTGACTTGTCGATAACTCAAACTTTGACCAATTTAGTGTGCTTGTGGTGGAAGGGTTAAAGGTCCTTGTTGTGACACAAGACCACACCCAGATTGGGGCACCTGTGCGGAACCAAGTGTCATGTTTCAGATACCTGTGTGAGGAGGGTTCCATCCTTTGCAACAATTCTGCTGGAATTTAGCCATCTTTGGGTGTGACCCTTTATATATTCTATAATACCATCAAAAACTGGTGAAGCCAGTTTGGATTCCAGAGAGATATAGGAATGGAGTGTAGTCATGGATGATAAGCAGTCTACATAAGAAGAGAATGAAAGCATTTGAAACATGGTGCAACAGAAGAATGCTGAAGATTAGATGGGTAGGTTGTGTAATTAATGACAAGGTACTGAATAGAATTGGGGAGGAAAGAAATCTGCGGCACAACTTGACTAAAAGAAGTTATCAGTGAATAGGACACATTCTGGGACATAAAGGAATCACTAGTTTAGTATTTGAGGGAAGTGTGTGGGATAAAAGCCCTAAGGAGAGGCCAAGATATGAATACAGTAATTAGATTGATAAGGATGTACATTGCAGTAGTTATTGGCAGATAAAAAGCCTTGCATAAGATAGAGTAGTATGAAGAGCAGCATCAAACCAATCTTTGGACTAAAGACCAGAACAACAACTAGAACTTTAAGTGTTGCCTTTTGCATAGTTTGCTGACTACCTTCATCATCCTAGCACTTAAAGCACACAGTAAGCACTGTGCATTTCGATTTCTTTGGCTATGTAAGGCAGTAGAAGGAAGAAAGGCGTTTACAGGCACTCAACTCTATCAGCGCAGTAGAATTATTCTAAACATAAGATGGAACTGTCATTACATATACTGTTAGCTACTGCCAGGAAAGATGACTGTGAAGACATAGGCAAGTGCTTGATCACTGGTTGCACTAGAGTGCGTATTTATGACTGGTTAATTGAGATCTGTTATTAAATTGAACTTCGTATCGGACAAATAGACATGAAATCTTTCAAGCAGGTAATGGACACTGAAGCCTCATTTTTCAGCTTGTGAATAATTGCTTTTGGCCTGAAGCAAGGTCTACTGTGTGAACACTGTAGCCTTCACCATGTTTCTCCATACCATCAGGATTTGTATGTTTCAACACTATGCTGAAGACTTAGTGAGAGGCTTGAATTACTAATACCAAAGGTTTGCCTAGAGTGTAGTCTGCTAAATATGGAACTGAATGTGACTTTTGCCTTGCCTTTCCTTTAATTGCCTTGATCTGGTGTTCAGTAACATGTCAAAATGAGGTTTGTTCAGTGAATACTTGATGTCAGTAGCCTTAGAAATACAAGAAGCTTGGAACTCAGTTGCATTACTAGGTTTCAGCAGTGTTTCAATAATGGAAAAATTGACATTTGATGTGCCTGTTGCACTGCAAGATGTATTCTGTATACTCAGTTTGTTCTTGGAGAATTTAATTCTTGTTTAAGTTCAACTCAAGGTCTGCTTCTTGGAAGCAAGAGAAAATACCTCGAGGATGTTCAAGTGGTCTTGTCGATCAACGCCAGTAACAATTGTGTTAGGGAAGGTTGCAAATGTGGTATACCTCGAGAAATTCACAGATGCACTAACCTCTCTGAATGATAGTTTTTTGTAATGATACATTCCAGCTGAAGTGTTGATTATCAGTACTTGGTTTGACACCTCAGCAAGCAGTGAAAGTTCTATCTTTGAAAAGTATTTACACCCATCACCTCAGAAAGCAGATCATATTGACAAATAATGAGGTAGTTTTGTCAATAGCATTTGTGCCCTTTAGCTTTATTGTCCCCTTGAAATCATTACATAGCTCTAACAAATTGATAATGGTTTAGTCGAGTCACTAATGATTACAGGCTCAACCAAGGCTTATGTTTTTTTAGTTACAACATGGTCCAGGGTCATGATAAACTTCTTGAAATAAATTAGTTTCCTGCACTGGCTGTTGTTTTGTCTCATTTCATTTTGCATTCTATGATGTTTTGGCCATGTAGTAAAACCAGCACATGACCAGGCATGAGAGCTGTAGCCATGATATCCATTTCTGTGCAGACAGTAAGGAGCACACAGCCAAGCCATTTATTAGTATGAGGGAGCAATGAACAGAGTCAGTGACAGCTCTTGGCAAACAAGTCGAAGATAAACTTGTGTGGATAAGTATGACTAATGTTTTTAAATTGTATGTTTCTACCAGGCTCCTTCTTTAACAAGGAAAAAGAATGACCCTGCACAAAAGAAAGAAAGGGGAACAATTGGCATAAATCATTTAAAACTGAAAAATAAATGCAAGATGAGATCACGTGACATCATTCTGAATTATAATACTGTAGGATGTGAAAGCATCTACTCCACAAATAATAGTGATGTGAACCAAAGTGTATAAATAACTTGTATGTGGCCTTCATGGAAAGCTACCGTTGATTGTGATTTTCTGTTTAAAAGAAAAGGAATAAATTAACAATAGGGTTTAATTTTCCATTGATAATCAGGTCATTAGAGACATGTAACTAAAATACATTAGCCATAATGGTTGGGGACAGCAGATGTGTCTCAAGTTGTTAATACACTCCTTCATTAACTGAGATGTCATCTTTCTACCTGAAAGGGGACCTCACTGTCATTAATATGGAATATTAGGAAAACTTAGCAATGATTATTTTAGGTTTTAAGTCATTGTAAGATCATTTATTTAGCTTATAAACAAGAGTGGGCACAGTACCAACCCATTTGGCATGCTACGTGTTATGTTCTACCATTTTGAATCTATTTTCATACCTGAGATATAGTATGTTAATAAAACCCACTTTCTGCTGTTATGGAGGTAAAATTACATCCATGCAACAAGAATGCCATGTAGCATAACACTTTAGTTTGCTAAGTAGAATTTTGTGATCCACAGAAACAAAGGCTTTGACAAAGACACATAATATACCAACAGGAAAAAGTTTCTTTTATAGCTCTGATAGCCCTTCATATGTGAGGTCTTACAGTGCTCTTGTATGTGGACCCCTTGGTGAAAGCCAAATTGAGATCCAATTAAAATGTTTTGCTCAGTTAAGTGAGTCAGTATTCTACCATAGACCACTTTCTCAAGCACTGTTAATAAGGACAGAATGAGTGATATAAGTGTGGAGGAAGAGGTAGTCAGGTGTTACTTCAGCATATTTAATTCTGTCAGGACATGTGCCAAGAGTCATTCATTGATTACCCAGATAGCACAAGGGTAATTGTATCAATATACTAACAGTGGAAAATCCAGAATGGAATAACAACAATATTATGAAAAGTATACATTGCTACTCACCACAAGGAAGAGGAGCTGAGTTGCAGATATGTACAATAAAAAGACTGCTACACATTTAACATTTCAGACAAAAAGTCTTTCTTCCAGAATAGAAAAAACAGACACATATATAATAGAAAGAAACATTCCACGTGGGGAAAATATATAAAAACGAAGATGCTGTAACTTACCAAACAAAAGCATTGATATGTTGATAGAGACAATAAAAAACACACAAACACACACACAAATTTCAAGCTTTCGCAACCCAAGGTTGCTTCATCAGGAAAGAGATAAGGAGAGAGAAAGACGAAAGGATGTGGGTTTTACGGGAGAGGGTAAGGAATCATTCCAATCCCGGGAGCAGAAAGACTTACCTTCGGGGGAAAAAAGGACAGGTATACAATCGCAGCCTTCCCTATCCTCCGGCTCCTACCCTTGTAACCGCCCCTGGTGTAATACCTGTCCCATGCACCCTCCGACCACCACCTGCTCCAGTCCTGTAACCCGGAAGGTGTACACGATCAAAGGCAGAGCCACGTGTGAAAGCACCCACGTGATTTACCTACTGACCTGTCTATACTGTGAAGCCTTCTATGTGGGAATGACCAGCAACAAACTGTCCATTCACATGAACGGACACAGGCAGACAGTGTTTGTTGGTAATGAGGATCACCCTGTGGCTAAACATGCCTTGGTGCACGGACAGCATATCTTGGCACAGTGTTACACAGTCTGGGTTATCTGGATACTTCCCACTGACACCAACCTATCAGAACTCCGGAGATGGGAACTTGCCCTTCAATATATTCTCCCTTCCCATTGCCCACCAGGCCTCAACCTCTGCTAATTTCAAGTTGCCGCCCCTCGTACATTACTTGTCACTCAACAACATCTTTGCCTCTGTACTTCCGCCTCAACTGACATCTCTGCCAAAACTCTTTGCCATTAGATATGTCTACTGTGTCTGTATATGTGCGGATGGATATGTGTGTGTGTGTGTGTGTGTGTGTGTGTGTGTGCAAGTGTATACCTGTCCTTTTTTCCCCCTAAGGTAAGTCTTTCCACTCCCGGGATTGGAATGACTCCTTACCCTCTCCCTTAAAACCCACATCCTTTCGTCTTTCCCTCTCCTTCCCTCTTTCCTGATGAAGCAACCTTGGGTTGCAAAAGCTTCAAATTTGTGTGTGAGTTTGTGTGCTTTTTATTGTGTCTATCTACCAGCGCTTTCTCATTTGGTAAGTCACAGCATCTTTGCATCTTTGTTATATAAAGGTGCTAAAGAAGAACTCCAGAATTTCCTCTCCAACCTCAACTCCTTTGGTTCCATCAGATTCACCTGGTCCTACTCCAAATCCCATGCCACTTTCCTCGACATTGACCTCCATCT
Source organism: Schistocerca serialis cubense (assembly GCF_023864345.2). Lineage (NCBI taxonomy): Eukaryota > Metazoa > Arthropoda > Insecta > Orthoptera > Acrididae > Schistocerca > Schistocerca serialis. The sequence continues at coordinate 406,108,279 of NC_064646.1, forward strand.
GTCCAATGGCCAGCTTCACACATCCGTCCACATCAAACCCCCCAACAAGCAACAGTACCTCCATTTTGACAGCTGCCACCCATTCCATATCAAACGGTCACTTCCCTACAGCTTAGGTCTTTGTGGCAAACGAATTTGCTCCAGTCCTGAATCCCTGAACCATTACTCCAATAACCTGAAAACAGCTTTCATATCCCGCAACTACCCTCGCGACCTGGTACAGAAGCAAATAGCTAGAGCCACTTCCTCATCCCCTCAAACCCAGTATCTCACACAGAAGAACCCCAAAAGTGCCCCACTTGTGACAGGATACTTTCTGGCACTGGATCAGACTCTGAATGTGGCTCTTCAGCAGGGATACAACTTCCTCAAATCCTGCCCTGAAATGAGATCCATCCTTCATGAAATCCTCCCCACTCCACTAAGAGCGTCTTTCCACCATCCACCTAACCTTCGTAACCTCTTGGTTCATCCCTATGAAATCTGCAAACCACCTTTCCTACCCTCTGGCTCCTACCTTTGTAACCGCCCCCTGTGTAAGACCTGTCCCATGCACCCTCCCACCACCACCTACTCCAGTCCTGTAACCCGGAAGGTGTACACGATCAAAGGCAGAGCCACGTGTGAAAGCTCCCCCGTGGTTTACCAACTGACCTGTCTACACTGTGAAGCCTTCTATGTGGGAATGACCAGCAACAAACTGTCCATTCGCATGAACTGACACAGGCAGACAGTGTTTGTTGGTATTAAGGATCACCCTGTGGCTAAACATGCCTTGGTGCACGGCCAGCACATCTTGGCACAGTGTTACACCGTCCGGGTTATCAGAACTCCAGAGATGGGAACTTGCCCTTCAATATGTTCTCTCTTCCCATTACCCACCAGGCCTCAACCTCTGCTAATTTCAAGTTGCCGCCGCTCGTACCTCACCTGTCTTTCAACAACATCTTTGCCCCTGTACGTCCGCCTCGACTGACATCTCTGCCCAACCTCTTTGCTTTGCCATTACATATGTCTGCCTGTGTCTGTATATGTGCAGATGGATGTGTGTGTGTGTGTGTGTGTGTGTGTGTGTGTGTGTGTGTGTGTGTGTGTGTGTGTGTGTGTGTTTTCTATTCTGGAAGAAAATATATAAATATTTCATAATATTCCTCTGTAATGAGGAAAAGCTCAAATATTATTTTGAGCTTTTCCTCATTACAGAGGCTCATCTCCAACATAATAATTTACTTAGAAATAACTATACACAGAATGAACGCAGAATAAATGCATGTTGCTGTGTACTTTGTGGCAGTCATGATGTAACAAGAAGGATGAATAGAGAGTGCTATCTATGTAATCACGTATGCATTGTGGTGAGCTCAAACCATGTGGCCTGCGACAAGCAGGATCATACACCTGGAGACTTGCGTGTACTGGTCCGTTGCTCAGCTCACACTGTTCTCTGCTTTGTTTCGTGCACACCTGTGTGCGTTGCACTATTGGCAAAATTTTGCCTAAAGGAAAATCAGTTGATGCCGGGCTCCACTAGCTAATGCTATCTGTGACTGTGGCTCAGACATTTCTTGATGTGGCAGTCTCAATATTCTGCTGGAAAGATCACCCTGGGAGACAGACTTACAACTTTTTAGCAATCTGATGAATTCTGAATTCTGTAATTGCTCTAGAGCCTGCATTTTTAAAAATAATGTCTGTTGGCAGTGCATGCAGTTTCTGCACAAGCAGATTTAATGCATCTGTATTTGGTTGTTTATTACTGGGTAAGGTGTTTGCTGCCACTGTGGGGAAGTAACCATTGAATTTGATGGCGAACAGTATTATTAATAATTTCACACTTTTTTTTTTTTTTGTAGTGGTGCAGTTATCTATAAAGAAGTACTATCCAAAAAGACTCCTCAATTACATAAAATTCTCCAGTTCATAAAATGCAATGACTGCAATATCAGCCAATCATGCTTGCAGTTATTCATCCCAGTAAATACTTAGACGTAACAGTTTGTGAGGACAGGAAATGGAATGATTGCATAGTCATAATTGCAGGCAAAGCAGTTGACACACTTTGCATCTTCCCTGTATTTTGCAAATGAAACAATCAGCCTACAAAGGAAATTGTGACCCCTCCTCAAAACTTGCTCAAATGTGTGGGACCCATAGTAAATAGTACCAACATGTGTATTGAATGTATACAAAGAAGGGCAGCACAAGTGCTCACAGTTTGTTTGACTCATGGGAGAGTGTCACAGAAATACTGTCATATTTGGACTGGCAGAAACTTGAAGAAAGCCTAGTTATAAAGTTACAATATCCAGTATTAAGTCATAAACATAAGATAATACTACAGTCCCCCATGTGTTGCTCCCATAGAGACCAAGAAGTCAAGATTTAACTAATTACAGAATATGATATTGCAGTCCCTCTGTTATTCTGATTATGATGCAAAGTTCCTTTGGACATTCCAGGCAATGTGGCGACTGCAGCCATTATGAACCACATCAAATGAATTTGCAATTGCAAACAAGGACTACCATCACCTGTAGGATGGTATGACAGCAATGAAAATTTGCGCCGGACTGGGACTTGAACCCGGATTTCCCACTTACCACATGCAGTCGCCTTACCCTTTGGCTATCCATGCATGACCTATGGCCAGACCCAAACTTCCATATGTCATCAACCATGTGTCTAAGACCTATACTTGTACATCCATTATGTATATTCCCGTACAGGTCAGACATTATACTTGAAAGTCGCTTTCCTGATATCAGCAGATAAATACGAAATTGCAGTGCCTGTGTTATTCTGATTATGATGCAAAGTTCCATGCAGTAATGTCGAAAGGAACAGGCACTGTAGTGACCACAGCTTTTATGGGTTCGAGTCCTAGTCCGGCACAAACTTTCGTTGTCGCCATTCCATTCTACAGCTAATGGCAGCCCTCATTCGCAAATGTGAATTCATTTGATGCGTTTTGTAATGGCTGTGGTCACCGCAGTGCCTGTTCCTTTGTACATGCAGGCATCATAATCAGAATAACACAAGCACTGCAATATCGTATTTATTTGCCGATAGCAGACAAGCGACTTTCAAGTACAACATCTGACCTGTATGGGAAGATACATAAGGGATGTATGAGTACAGGTTGTAGATGCATGGTTGACAGCATGTGGAAGTTTGGATCTGGCAGTGGGTCATGCATGGATAGCCAAATGGTCAGGGGACTGCTGGCGATAAGTGGGAAATACAGGTTAGAGTCCCAGTCCAGCACAAATTTTCAATGTTGTCATTCCATTTTATAGCTGATGGTAGTCCTTATTTGCAATTTTGAATTCATTTGATGTAATTACTGAGTGGATAGAAGTATGTGAGTAATGTTTCTTCCCACACCCCACATGCAATTTGAATGAGGAGAAACCATATATTTGGTACAATGGGAAATACCTTCTGTCATACATTTCACAGTGGTTCACAGAATATCAATGTAGATAATTCCATAAATAATTTATCAGATCAACTGTTTTATTATTATTATTATTATTATTATTATTATTTGGGCCCACTGATGTCCGCCTTGTGCCTTAAGGCTCTCCTCTCCTTCCTATGATGAATTCCATTCATTTGCTTATCTTTGTACTCTTTAAACATCAGTCTCATTTCTTTTTCCTCTCAACCTGTGTGTCCTTTGACATCATAGATATAAGGGTAAAGAGAAAAAATGTAATTCATATGATTAACACTCTGAAATCATTAAACTATTACTGTCTCAATGAAAAACCCACTAGACTGAATGCATGCCTTGATAACATAATTAGCAATGTGCAAAGAGACTCCATACAAAGTGATGTAATAGAATTAGGAATATCAGATCATGCAGGGCTATGGCTTCAAATAGAAAAGTTAGCCTTCAGTTCTACAGAGAGAGAAGTTACATATAAAATTCTAGGTGAATCCAATGTAAACAAAATGATAAACCAGTTAAAAGAAATGGATTGGACTCATGTAATGGATAACAAGAAAACTATTAATAAATGTTTTTCCATTTTCCTGACAGAGATCAAGCATATAGTAGAAATGACATGCCCCTTGGTAACCAAAAGGTACCAGAGTAATATTACTCATAAGCAACAAAATACTAACAAGTGGAACACCCCACAACTTAACAAACTCAGAATACTACTGATGATTATGAAAGACAAATCTCATAACAGTGATAGGGACAAGGAAAATTACACTAAAATGAGAAACCTTTACAGATTAGAAATAAAAAATGCTAAGTGCTGTGCAAATGATGAATATATTTTAAATTCTAAAAATAAATGTAAAGCTGCCTGGGCTGTCATTAAAAGGGAAATAAATAATACCAATAAAGAAAGGAGTATCCCTATTGACTGCAATATTCTCAATGAATATTTTGTAAATAGTGTCACCACCCCACCCATCAATTCTGCCTCCGATGCAGAAGCATTGCTCACTTGTGCAAAACAGACAAGAAGAGAGTAGTTCACTTGGACCCAAATCACATTAAATGATATTCATAAGTCAATAAACAAATTAAGTAATTCCAGAATAGAAGATTATTATGGACTCAGTAATCTCATCATTAAATGTATAGCAAAAGAAATTGAAATGCCACTTCTCTCACTATCAAACAGAGTACTTGATGAAGGAATATTCCCCGACTGTCTTAAGCTCACAGTTACATTGCCTGTGTATAAAAAAGGTGAAAGAAACCTCCCAAATAACTACAGACCCATTTCAATAGTACCAATCATATCCAAGTTAGTAGAAAATTGTGTGCATGAGCAGATATACTGGTATTTTGAAACCAACGAAATTTTAAATGAACAACAGTTTGGCTTCAGGTCACACCTATCAACTGTAAAAGCAGTAGAAGCTTTGGTAAGCAATGTTTATGAAGGGTATGAAAACAGGGTATCAATGTCTGGAACACTTATTGACCTAAGTAAAGCTTTTGACTCGGTGTCACATGACATACTCATCAAAAAGTTAAAATACTATGGCATTTAAGATGACACACTCCGACTTTTCAGATCTTATCCAAGCAATAGGTTACAACTTGTGTATGCAAATGAGCAGAGGTCAGAAATACTCCCTATACAAAGAGGAATACCCCAAGGCTCTGTTCTTGGACCTTTTCTGTTCGTTGTCTATGTTAATGACTTCTCGAATTACATACCGTGTAAGAACATACTATATGCTGACGATATGACATTAATAAGTACAGGAGAGAACTTACAGAGTGTACTGGACAAAAATAGATAAATGATGCAAATGGCTAGTTACTGGTGTCAAGCTAACCAGCTGTCCATAAATCAAACAAAAACAGACGAAATAATATTTAATCTCAAAGTAACTGAAAATGAAAACAAAACAGTGAAATTACTTGGGCTAATCATAGACCAAAAGGACATACCAATTATCTATGTAGTAAACTAGCACGAGTACTTTTCTTATTGTATAAATTAAGAAACAGTGTGAGCAAGCAATTGCTACTCCACTCATACTATGCTTTTTTTCATTCCCAACTGCAATATGGAATATTGCTTTGGGGTAACTCCCCAGGGGCTGAATGTATTTTCAGATGGTAGAAGAAAGCAGTCAGGTGCATGGAGGGGTTAGCACCCAGAGAGTCCTGCAGAAATTATTTTAAATCTCTTGGCATAATGACAGTGCCAAGCATGTAACATATATAACTGTCTAATATATGCCAGAGAAAATCTGAAAAAATTGAACATGAGATGTGATGTGCATGCACACAGTACAAGAAACAGTCACCTGCTGGACTTGCCTTCCACAAGACTTGCTGTAGTCCATAATAACTACAAGTATTTAAGCATAAAATTTTTCAATAAGTTACCATGTTCAGCTCGTACAGTAACACTAAATAAATATTAGAATACATTGCAAACCTGGCTAAAAAACAACGAATTCTATACAACTGAAGAATTCTTAGAAACTAATCATCAGAATATATGTTTTACCTAAGTTATGAAGAAAATGTTTTGATATTATAGAAGCTAGTTATTTACTGTGATTCTTTTCTTTTGTGTGTATTTAATTACTGTATAAAACATTGTTTTACATAATGCTGAAGAAAAGGTCTTTAGTTCCTTTTCTCCACTTTCTGTTACTATTTGAATATTGTACTGAAACTAAAACCCTCTGTAAACTTTGATGAAGCCAATTGTATGAAAAATACTGAAAGGCTAATAAAAATATTCTATTCTATTCTATTCATACTCAAAGGACTGTTGCTGAAAGTCCCAGTTATAAGAGAAATGCCATCATATCAATCATTTATTTGCTAAAGCTATTTGTGCTCCATTGATCTTCTTTCCCTAATAGCAGTGCCCTTCCTACACAAAATTACACAAGATTGAACTTTTTTTAAAAAATATTACTTTACTGGTGTCTCTTAATTTCTTTCTCCTTCTTTGTTGATTATTGCAACTTTCTGTCATAGTTTTCTTCTTGTTGCTATGCAAGCAGTTGTCTTGTATCTTATCCCCCATGCCTTTGGTATCCTCTGAAATGTCTAAACTTTAAAGTACCCACCTCTCTACTAGTTCTTTTTGCAGTTTGCATTTCTAAGCATAATAATCTTTTCTCTTCATCCAGTTCATCCTCAGCTATTACATTTCATCTGTCATTTTTATATGAATTACTGTGTTATTGATTTCACTCC